>NC_080782.1:64340882-64650382 GCF_028018385.1 Neofelis nebulosa
ATGACAAGCGGCAGTGGATGTGCATTTTCTTCTCATGTTTGAAACCTCACGGCACTGGGGACAGAGACCCAAAGAGGAAAGGGGACTTGCCCAAGTTCACGCATAGTGAGCGGTAGCATTAGGAAAGGGAGCCCCAGATTGTCTGATCTCCTACTTCCTTCTCCTTTGTGGTGCTGACCGGAAGTGACCACAATTAACCGTGGCAGTTGCTGTAACCGAGGAACGAGCTAAGGAGTGACGAGGAAAATGTCCACCTCTGCTCAGAGTAGGACAAGAGTCGCAGAAAATGGCCTCAAAACGAGCAGAGCCTCCAGGTGAGCTGGTGGCCCTCCAGGGGACGGGCCTGGAGAAGTGAGCTCCAGGGTAGTGGCCATCATTAGAAGTGGCACTGGGCCAGCGCCCAGACCCCCTGACGTCCAGGCCGGGCATTTGCTCCGCCCAGGAACCCGGGCACTTTAAATATGCATCTCCCCACCCTCCTGGGCTCTCATCAGACATCGGGGCGGGGGGGGGGGGGGGGGGAGGGGGGATCAAAAGGAGGGTGATTTTCCAGCGATTTGAGCCCTGCTGAGGGTTCTCATAAGCTCTGTTTCCATTTCTTTCCAGGGGTTTCCACCATTTACATAAGGGTCCTCCAAAGGTAATAAGCTGGCACTTAAGAGAAAGAGGACAGTTACGTGACTCTGCCTCCAAAGGCTTCAAGTACTCGTGAAGTTCTCTCTGCGGTGAGATTGTCGGCACTGATGCTAGGCTCCTGCTTTCAGGGGACTTCTAATCATCCCCTCCCTCCATGACGTCCCAGCTGCCTTCTTTTATCTCATCTGAGCAAATGGCGGCATTTTGCACCTTGGCAGAGAGCAGAGAGCTGGGAGTATTCACGCCTCCTTCCTCCAGCGTCCCGCGTCTACTCCGTCTCCACATTCTGGGCATTCTGCCTCCCAGTAAAGCCCAGCCCTGCGCATGGCCCCCGTCCTGCAGGCCTTTCCCTCCAAAGTTCCTTCGAGGGGGTGAGCCCGCTGTGACTCCAGGAGCAGCTGCTGGAAGGGGGCCCGTGGGCATGAGGAGAGACTGACTAGCTCTTTCTGGGGTGGGACAAAGGGGTGACATTTAAGCCTCACCTGGAAGACTGGGTGAGGAGGTGGTCACCGACTACAAAGGAGCTGCTGCCTGAAGGCCTCAGAAAGTTCTGGAACCAAGCATCCGCTACCCCAACCCCACTGCCCCTGCCCCAGGGAGGCAGAGAAGGCACAGGACAGGGTTCTACGTGTGGAAAGAGGGGATGCCCTCACCCCAGTTTCCTTGTCTGCGCAGTTGGGGGGCTCATATCTGCTGCCTGTGGGAGGGTTGAGGGGGTCATGGCTGACCGTATCCTGTGGGAGGCGAGGAGAGTTGGGTGGTCGTGGGGGGAGAGTGCGGGGTTGGGGGTGTGCACCTGGAGGGGAGACCTGGGAGCCCAGCTGCAGGGTTTGAATCCCCTCCACCCCTGCCCAATGAGTGACCTCGAATGAGCAAACTGCCTCTTCCCACCATTTCCATAGCGAGGCCACGCAGAGAAAGCTCCGATGTGTCTGTCATCCTGGAGAGGACAGATGAGTTTGCGCCCGGTCACGGACTCAGACTATCGCCAGCACTGAGGGCATGGGTGCCGTCTCGGCACACCCCGACCCCACCTGGGCCACTTGGTGGGAAGCATGACATAGCTCTCGGAGCCCCGGACTCCTCACCTGTGCACGGGGACATTGACAAAAACAACATCGCCTCCCGCAGTCGTAGTGAGGGTACAACGAGAAAGTCTATGCAGCACGCTCCGGCCATGGGACGGCTTCGACGCCCGTCCACTCTTCTCGTCCCTTCGCTCCCCTTGCTCCGCGGCTGAGATCGGTCCGTTCCCTGGCCCTGCTCTGCCTTAAGTGGGCTTCTGATGGCCCCCAAGAGTCTCCTCACAAGTGGCCCAGCCCCTCTGCCTCAGGGAACGACAGGAGTGGCTTGTGGTCTACGCATCCAGCCCTGGGGAGTCTGGCGGATTCCAGCCCAGGCAGCTGCAGGTGTCTTCACCAGCTAGTGCTTCTGGTCTTGCCAAGCTGAGGCAAGGCCTCTGACCTGTGCACACACGCTTGCACACACACACACGGGGGTGTGGGGGGGATTCGGAGGGGGGCTTGTCTGGAGCAGAGGTTGCTGGATCCTCGGGTTAGGATTCGATCCTCATCTGGGCTGCTTCGACTCTTCCCCGTGCTCCCACGGGGTTGGGCAGGCTCTTGGTTGGTTCCAGTTACACACGGAACCTGGGACCCCCCCCCTTCCCTGGCTCCCTGCATTTCTAGCCTTCTCCCCTCACTTCCTGGTGGCTGTGGCCGCCCTGGGTTCTGCCCTCTCGTTCCTCAGGCCATGAAGACGGTGTTTTTTGTTTGCTTGCTTCTTTGAAGCAGAGCTATGGTTACCTCAGACCACTCCAAGTTCACAACCCGTCTTCAGACCAAAGCTGCAGACGTGACGGTGTGCTAGTCCTTTCTACGGTTTGGCTCCCTCCCAAACTGGCTGCCTTGACCCCCCCCCCCCCCCGCCCCACCTCCAGAGTCCTGGGAGCGGCTTTACCTTCAGTGGAGAGTCCCTTTTGTCTTGTGTCCCTTGTCTGTGCTTAATTGTTTCTTTTCTTTTTAAATTTTTCTTAAATCTTTATTTATTTTTTAGACAGAGAGAGACAGAGTGCGAGCGGGGGAGGAACAGAAGAGAGGGAGACACAGAACCCGCAGCAGGCTCCAGGCTCCGAGCTGTCAGCACAGAGCCTGACGTGGGGCTCGAACTCCTGAATCGCAAGTTCGTGACCTGAGCCGAAGTTGGACACTTAACCGACTGAGCCAGAGGACTGACGCCCGCTAGCAGTTAACTCACCGTACTCTAAACAGACTAATGAGCTGCGTTTTAAAGGGAAAGAAAAAGTTCCTTATGGACAAGTAGAGGGAAAGGACATCGAAGGGAAAAGCGTCCGCAGGTACAAAGGGACGGAGGTAGCAAATGTGACGGGCTCAGGTCTCCCTTACAACGGCTTTCCTTGGATCCACACACAAGAGAAAAGGCTCCCAAGCAGATACAGCTAGGTTTTGGCATCACTACAGCCTGCTTTCCCCCTAGAGAGAAGAATTGAGATAATGAATGCATTAAATTCTTCCGCATTCCACCGCACGCATGCTCTTGTGCACAGTCTGTTAGCCGGAAGCCCTGCAGGGTACTGATGCGTTCCGGGCCCATCGCTTGAGACAAGGTCCAGAAATTTATTTCTGGCACCCGGATACTATCAAAAGGAATACATCGTTTTCTGTCTCTTTAAAATTCCTTGCAGACTTCCGTGACATGTACACGCGTTTATCCAGAAACAGGATGGCGGCAAGCTCAAAGTCAATGATTGAGATGAAAATGCGGCCCTCTTTGGACCACCCCCCTCTCCCACATCTCTCCACCCACCCCAACATGGCACCCGCCTCAGGAAAGCGGTGTCCCCCGTAATCGATGCCGTGGGCTGGAAATGTGACCAGAGGCTGTTATATTTCATCCCCAGAAAGCTCGCAAACGTGCCACGGCAGAGTGAAAAGCAGAAATAAAAAAACCAGTTAATTTCACCTGACTCATGCATTTCTGACCTTTGTTAAAATACTTCTGAAGGCTAAATTTTTAATGGGTAAAAAAAAAAAAAATGGGTTACTCTTTCTGCTCATTTTTTTAAAAGTAAAGGAAGAAGTAAACCTAGCGGGTTGTTTCTACTCCACACACATCCGCCTGTAGTATTGGGGACGAGTGAAGTCAGAATGGATTCACAGAAGACGAACGTGATGTTTTATTTATGGAAGTGTTGGCTGACTTTGCTTTTACCAGTTAGGATTTCCTAGGAGATGAGTGGGGTGTGTGTGTGTGTGTGTGTGTGTGTGTGTGTGTCTCCTTTCCCTCCCTAACCTCTTCCTGTGACAGCTGGTGCTAAGACTGCAGAGACCTACGTAGGTTACGTGCCTGGCTCCTGGCCTCTCTCTCTCAACAGGAGCCCAGCATGTGGCCTTCGGCCCTGAAGACAGGGTACACAGGGTACTCCGTGGGCTTCCATGGAGGTTGCTCCCCTCTTGGCACCCTGTGGGCAGTGGAGGGATGGGCATGGAGGTGTTGGGGCCACGTGCTGTTCCTGGCTGTGTCCATTTCAGCCAGCGTGTCCCCGGGTCTGTGAGGTGGATGCGGCATTGTTTAGTGGTAACACTCTGGGCTGCGAAGGTCAGGCTCATCTCTGACCCTTCTTGACCACTCAAGTACCCAAGCATGCTTCTACCTCAGGACATTTGCACATGCTGTCTTCACTGCCTTGGGTTAGGAGTCTCATCCTCTCATCTCATCTCTCCAGTGTCAGCTCTTCATGGAGGCCCTCTCCTGACTACTTTCTCCCTCCTTCCCAGTTTTGTGTTGCCTTCCAAGCACTTGTCAACCTGTGACCTATTTTATTTTTATTTGTTCATTGTGTGTCTCTCCCCACAAGAACATTAGCTCCACGAGGGCAGGGACTTCGTCTGGCTCACTGCTGTATTGTCCTTTGAACAATGCCTGGTACATGTAGGTGGCATTGAGAAAAATACCTCAGTAATGGAGGCCCTGTCCACTCTCCCTACCCACTGTGCCCTCCTGTCTGGGGACATTCAACAACTCCTTGAAAATGTGAAGCATCACCTCTCCGGCTGAGCTTCCCATGACCTCCCCAAATCAAGCAGCTTCCTCTGTCCTTGGACCCTCCACAGAAAGGCAGCACCCAGGAGTGCCAGCTTGGGAGTCAAATGTGTTTGCCTTCAATTCTTGGCCCCCTGCTTGGTCACTGCCCTGCGGTCCCGCCCATCAGAGCCTCGTTTTGTGCGGCTGAACACGCACAAATGCCTCCTTCTCGGGGCTGTTGGGAAAGACATGGAATAAGTTAGGCAAAGTTTCTGGCACACGGTAGGTGCTCCATATATAATGGACCAGTCCTTGTTATTACGATCGCCTCCTTTGTGCTCCTTCTTCTCACAGTGTGCTACCACCTTTGGTCTTCACGTCCACACCCGGGCCCCCATGAGGGTACTTGGGTCTTCTGCACCGTGGCCCAATGTCCGGAGCAGGAGGGAACACTCTCCAGCCTACCTCCGGTTTCTACAAATAAAGTTTCACCGGAACACGGCCACCCCCGTTTGTGTATGTGTTGTCTCTGCCACAACAGCAGCATTGAGTAGTTGTAGCAGAAACCGTACGACCCACAAAGCCTTAAATATTATTCACAGTCTTGCCATTTACAGGAAAAGTTTGCTGACTTCTGTCCCAGAACAATGCTAACACCTAATAGCTAGGTGCTTGTAAATACTTTTTAAGAATGAATAAATGGGGGTGCCTGGGTGGCTCAGTTGGCTGGGCGTCCTACTTTTTGGCTCAGGTCATGATCTCGCATTCCGTGGGTTTGAGCCCCGCATCGGGCTCTGTGCTGATGGCTCGGAGCCTGGAGCCTGCTTCGGATTCTGTGTCTCCTTCTCTCTTCCCCTCTCTCCCCACTTCCCTCTCTCTCTCTCCCCAAAATAAAAATAAACATAAAAAATATTAAAAAAAATAATGAATGGGGGCGCCTGGGTGGCTCAGTCGGTTGAGCGGCCGACTTCGGCTCAGGTCATGATCTCGCGGTTCGGGATTTTGAGCCCTGCATCGGGCTATGTGCTGACACCTCAGAGCCTACAGCCTGCTTCTGAATCTGTGTCTCCCTCTCTCTCTGCCCCTCCCCCACTCATGCTCTGTCTCTCTCTGTCTCAGAAATAAATAAACATTAAAAAAATAAAAAAAAAGAATGAATGAATGAACGAATGAACGAATGCAATATAACCATATCCTATAGCTTGGGCACCATGGACTGTGGTAATGGGTTAGCTTAACCGGAATTTTCCTCTTGTTAAGTTTTTGGATTTTTTTTTTTTCTGGCAAATAGGCTCTCTCCCTTGAGTTAACTGGTATTTAAAGCTGACACCCTGATTATTAACTTCATCAGAATGTGGCTGCCTGTGTGGGTGGCGGATCCCTGGAGAGAAGAAAATAAGAGGGGAATAAATGAGGAAAAGAGAAGTGGAGAGGCACAGAAATGGCCCATCCCCCCATCCTTCTCTCCTGCTCTGGCCTCGAGCAGGCCCTGTTTACATCAAGCCTGGACTGGTGCAGTAGCCCAGCCCACGGTCTGGCCCAGGGGAAGCTCTCAGCAGACTTTTATTGGGTGAATGAATGCGATGGCTCAATGTGGAACATTGGAAAGAGCACCGGAGTGGAACCAGAGACTGAGTTTATACTCCAGCCTTCTCTGGCCAAATGACCTCACACAGGCCAGTTTCTCTCTCTGCTCCAGTGGGAACACAGATCCTTCCCCTGCTTCCCTCCTAGAAGTGCACAGTGCATGGCTTAGTGGGGACCGGAAGGGAGAAAATTCATTTATGGAACAGTTACCATGTGCTGGGCATCGAGGAGGACATTTCATATACTTTCGTCAATAGGCACAGCAAACCAGTGAGGTAGAGACGACCGGCCAATTTTACGGATGGAAAACTGAGCCCCGGGAGCCTAGGCTGATGGCCTTTTTGTATCTCTTTGAGCTTTCTGATCTGGGCTTCTCCCAGGCAAGGGGAGTGACTTCCAGGCCTGAGGGGGTGACCTTCCTATCTGGACAATGAGCGAGAACACATGGAGAGGAGTTGACAATGGACTAAGAGCATGCATAATTTATCATCTTAATTTTGTGAAATAATACAAATACAAAGACGTGAAATTGAAATCATGCTACCATTTAGTGACTGTCTATTTTGTGCCAGACTCTCTGGGACCTGCTTTGCCGTGCATTTTTATTTTGTTGTTGTCGTTAACCTCATCGGATGGTGGGAGGGAAGCCATTTCATCCCCAATTCTACAGATGAGGAAACTGAGACTCAGATGTTAGGTGACTTGTCCGAGGTCACAAAGCTAGTCAGGACAGGACTGGACTGGAACTGTCATCTGGGTGACCCAGACCGCTAGGCTACTGCCTCTCGTTCTGCTACATATTTGTGGCTGAGAAAGACTTTGCTTTGTTTTCTTCCAGAAAGAGGTCCCTCCCCACTTAGTGCTTCGAGAGTATTGATTATGATAATTATAATATTGTGCAAGTTAAGTTTTCAGGGCAGTCAAGTCCGACACCATAAACACAGCCCAAGCAGCCCCACTTTTTGAAAGAGCTGATAATTACATTGCTGTAATTACACACCCTGTTTTCACGGAGATACAAAGGGGAAAAAAAAAATGGGTTTTTTAGGCTGAGGGAAAGCTCTTTACCCATTGTCAGAAACAACTATTTTAACCAAACTGGGAAGATGCAAAATGTGAAAATGTGCCTTCGAGGGCTGGAGTACCGGGAGCGTGTGGCCAATGATTTTACATCTAGAAGGTTGTTTTCTTTGTCGTTGCTGGGTTTTTTTTGTTTGGTTTTTTTCACGTTTAGTGACTATAACTGAAACACAAAAAGGCTTAGGCGAGGCTTAATTTTAGACTGGATTTAACCGAATCCAGTTTGGTGCTAAAGGCAGGCGTTGGGTTACACTGTGGCTCGGGGTACACTGGGCTGTGGACCCGGGTGCTGCTCTCCCCAGCAGGTGCCCCACCTTCTTCAGGTAATAGAGCTTCGTGTGGGGGCACACCCCTCCCCTACTCAAAGTTCTTTGCGTGTGAAGAGCCTGGGACATAGCAGGTGATCTGGGCAAGCAAGCTGGCCTCAGGTTCTGAATCTGTGCAGTGGGCAAGGTGATCATGCCCGCACAGCAGAACTACTGGGAGGGCTAAGAATGATAAAACTCGTCAACGTCTGGCATGCAGCAAATGCTCAGAAATGGTAGCTATGATCATGATTATTACCGCTTATCATGGTTTATGAAATTAAGGCCTATTCTTGAAACTGTTAGACGCACGTAGGTTCTTACGAGCCCCTCTGAAGATTTCAGCCATCAGTGCTCCTTGCCTGGGGGCTGGGTGCATGCCTCAGCCTCCTCATTCTGTCCTCTAATCGTAGTGCCTGGTCTTCTTCTCAGTGTCCATTTTCCTTCAGCCTCTCACAAGTTGGGCTAAAGGGCCAGTGGCTTTCCCAGCGTCCTCCTCTCGTGCTGACAGTGCCGTGAAGGGCACTCACCATTTGGGGCAACAATGTCCATGCAAACCGGCCAGCAGGTGGGGTGCTGGGGGTGTGTAGGGCAAGGGAGGTACTTGACAAGGTGTCCTTACAGGTGAATATTCCTCTATTGAGCTCCTGCTCTGAGCCGTGGCTGGGGCATCTGCGAAACGCTCTCCTTGGGGCTTAGCCCTCATGCCTGGACCCCCGGAGGGCTCCCCTTTCTCTCCTGTACCATCCTCTTGGCTGGGCCCAGCTTCTCCCTGTGCCGCTCCTTCAGTCACACTTTTAGGGTGACCAACTGCCCTGGCTTATCTGGGACTGAGGGGTCTCTGGGGTTCACAGGACCTCATTTCCCTTCTCTTTCTTCCTGGTGTGATGCTGACTCCCTTCCCAGACCCTTTCATACTGCATGTGCAAGGGTCCTGTATCTCTCTCCCTTCCTTCCCTCCCTGCCTTTCTCCCCTGCTCCTCCCCAGCACCCCAGGAAGCCCCAACCTTAAAGAGAGACAGGATCGGAGCCTCTCCCGGGATTGGGACTGGCTCACATCTGCTGTCCCTCACCATGGTCCAGTCCCGTGCAGCCTGCACTGTTTCGTCCTGTTCCACCCTGTGCGGGAGGGACCGACATCACTGCCATCCTACAGACATGGAAGCCTGAGATCTAGGAGATCTATTTCTAGGAAGACATAGCCAGGGTCGCCCAGCAGGTGACTTTGAACCTGTCCTGCCCCCAGCACACATCCACCTGCTTACCCATGCACCCTGCCTCCCCGCTGGGAAGGAATCTAGGGCCACAGTAACAGCCACAGTGAATCAAGACATGGGAGCTGGTGTCCATAGTGACTCAACCGTTTTCCATTCCCTTTCATCTCCGGCAGCTCCACTGGATGTCGGCTGCATCGCACTTCATTATTCCCTGATTAGCTGGTTGTAAAATTCCAAAAGCATTTTCGGAGTGTTGGCGACACGCCTGGCACAATACTAAATGTTTTACCTACCTCATTTAACGTCTGCTTTAGGGGGCGCCTGGGTGGCTCAGTCGGTTAGGCGGCCGACCTCAGCTCAGGTCATGATCTCGCGGTCCGTGAGTTCGAGCCCCGCGTCGGGCTCTGTGCTGACCTCTAGGAGCCTGGAGCCTGTTTCGGATTCTGTGTCTCCCTCTCTCTCTGACCCTCCCCCGTTCATGCTCTGTCTCTCTCTGTCTCAAAAAAAAAAAAACGTTAAAAAAATGTCTGCTTTTGTAAAATCCCACAACAACCTCAGAAGGTGGATGTTAAAGAGCCAATTCTACAGATACAGAAGGAGGCTCCGCGGCGCTAAGTAAGGGTCCACGTGGCACAGCTGGTGGCCGTGGGCCTGGGTGCTGGTCTCCCCGGGTCTCTGTCCCCAGGGCTTTGGCCTGAAAGCCAAACTGGGGCCTCGACTGGGGCGTCCATCTCCAGCAAATATTCCCCTTTTTAAATCATCAGGCAAATGATAGACTCTCCCAAGCACGTCTTTATCATCCCCAAGCTGCTTTGACCTAGTACTAAGCACAAAACCCATGCTCAAAACGAGCCTTTGCATTGATGTTTCCACACAATTACCAAAAACTGTCGGCGAGGCTTGTTTCCTTAGTGGAGGGATTAGTTACAGGGTTCTAGAAGTCCAGAGGGAAAGGACGGTTGATGGGCACCCGGGCTTTGCTGGGCATGCTGGCTCATGTCTCCTCACCATCCCAGAATTGCAGCCGCAGGGCGTGGTTATGGCCATTTCAAAGATGAGGAGACCGAGGCCCGGGAAAGTTAGTTCTTGTTCCCTGGATCCCACCGATCACGCAGGGACTGCTTTTCTTTTCTTCTTCTTACACACACTTTGTTTTCCATGCTTCAAAGCCGCCTTGACCAGAGTTGTCACCTCAGTGCAAAGGGGGCCAATTAATCAGTCTCCCTCCTGGGCGACTGTATTTGGTCAGATCCTGTGACAAAATTCTCCTAAATTCCTGCTGGGACACAGAATGACAGTGACTCAGGTTGGCAGAAGCGCTTCTCATCAGCCCCTTTGGGAAGGCTGGGGCAACCGTGGCTTTTCCTCAAGAAATCAAAATCAATACTTTTGGTGAGACCAAACCCTGGGGAAGAAACTCCCTGAGCCCTGGAACTCTGCAGGAAGTTAGAAATTCTCCTTGAGTTTGGTTGTGGAACGGAGATAGAGAAAATCTTTAGTCTGACGAATCTTCAGCCAAGGGTGTGCAGGGGGAATTTATGAGATCAAGCTTGCGGAAAAAATGCAAATTCCGTGACTGCTGTCCCAGAAGCCACAAACGGTGCTGGCGGAAGAGGCCTGACTTGTCCTTGACATGGCAGTTGGCGGATTACATTATTCAGGAAATGCCAACTGAAGGCCCAGAGGAGAAAAATGGCCCAAGGCCCACCAGCAAGGTGGCTGAATTGTTGAAAACTTCCGGGGAGAAGAAATGAGACTTGTCTCACAGGAGGGAGAAGGGAGTCTGCCCCTGACCCTGGGAGGTCACAAATCAGAAGGAAGTGTCCACAACGGCCATCTTAACCAGGAATAGTCATCCGGTGACTACTGAGTGCTTGTGGGGCCAGGCAGGCTTCTAGGTGCTGCGGACAGGACCGACAGGGAACAAAGTGTGGTCCTTGCCCTCCCCCATTCCAGCAGCAGAGAGTTTGGTGTATAAAATAATGCCATAAGAACCAAGGAGCGGGAAGGACACAGTAAATGGGTGCTCAGAGCTTGCTGTGTGCCTTTTTGCTTTTCCTTGGGGGGGGATGGTGCCTGAGGTTCAGTGGCCTCGGTATGCACTTTGCACACACTTTAGATGGGGGGGTGTTCTGATTCCCCAGTTGGGCTGGATGAATCAGGAGCAGTGGTAAATACAGCTAAGGAATATCAGAAGACTAGAGCCCAGAGGTGAAGGCTATCCCAGAGACGGGGGTCATCGGAGTGAGGACCAAGTTCAAGGGGGCCAGACAGAGACTTGGAACTGTCTCCTGAGGGAATGGACTGTGCCCGGGGACAACAGACAGGCTGGGGTGGGGACAGCTTGTTTAACTCCCCATAGCTCCACATCTATTTTACTGGCATCCAAGGTCTTTTCTATGGTGGACGATGGAATTCTTCTTTTTTTTTCCTGAACAATTATTATTGAATGCATAAAATCAAGAAATGCACAAATACATTTTCAGCATGAAAGATTAAAGTAATCTAGAATACAGAACAAAATGGGAAATTTTCTCACCCGCCCTCCCCATTCTATCCTCCCCTGGAGTATCCACTGCGAACAGGCTCACATCCATCTTCTGAACTCTGCTGTGCTTTTATGTTCCAAAATGTCCTGCACCTTAAATCAGAAATGGAATTACAGTAGGCATATTGTTCCATGACTTACCTTGTTTCACTTTACAATATGTATTGGAAATCTTCCATGTTTGTGAGTATGTTTTTCATTATTTTTAAATGATTACCTCCCATAAATTTTTAAATGCCATCCTCCCTTTCACCTACTGAGAAAGACCTCTTGTTTATTGAGTCGTCCACGTGTTACCATGAAATAAATTCTAAAGGCTCTATTGGTTGGTTTTCATATTCTCTATTTTGTTGTAGTAATGGGTTGTCTATTTCAGAGGTGCTGAACTCATTGTTTTAACTACTGTAGCTTTACAGTATGTTTTAATATGTGGTATAGCAAAAGTTCTATCTCATTGTTCTTTTTGAAAGGTTCCTTATAATTCTTATGACAGTTTTGATGTCAAGTTCAGAATCTACTTCCCAAGTTTCATTAAACATCAGGCTGAATTTAAGATTGAGATTACATTACATCCGAAGATTATGTGGAGAGAAAAGACATCTTATCATTTGTCTGCCATCCAGGATTATGGCATGAATCTCCCTTATATAGGACATTTCGCAGTTGCTAGCATTCATTTAAGTAGGGTTAATAATTTTCTTCACGTAGGTTTTGCACAGTCTTGTCAGGTTTATTCTTGGATGTTGTATGTATATTTTTTTTGGTTTTTTTTGTTACGAATGGAAACCTTAGTTACATTTTAGAGTTGATTTTTATGTAAGTAAAGGAAATTCTTAATTTTTAAGTGTTGTCTAATCTCTACCTACTCCCCCTTCGTTGATGCGTCTTGTTGTTCTCTTATTTTGTTAGCTAATTTTCTAGGGAGATAATAATATTGCCTACAAATGATGACAATTTTCTTGGTTTAGAATTTTGATGTTTGTTAAATATCAACTATTCCGTTATTGTTTTATTTCAGCAGAAACAGGTATTTAATTTTGTTGTGCTTTTGTGGCACCTGTTAAAATAGTCATATGTGCTTTTCTTCTCTTATCTGTTAAACTGGTAAAATATATTAACAGATGTTTCTAGCATTGAATAAGTATTGAATAGTAAAAGTATCCTTGGAATTATGATACTAATATACTAGATTTGATTTGTTAATATTTCATTCAGCACGTCTATATGTATTCAGCATGGCCTACTATTTCTTTTTTTAATATTGTCAGGATTTGCTCAGAGACTAAGGAGAAATAATTTCTATCTTAGTCTATGTTTTGGAACAGTTTATAGATCATAGATAATTTTTGGTTTTTTGAAAATTTGGCAATACTCATCATAAACCACTTGAGTTTATTTTCTTTTTAAGGGACAGATCTTTGGTTACATTAAAATTTTCTTCTGTTTATTGATCTATTTAGGTTTTCTAACTCTTCTTGAATCAATTTTAATAATCTATATTTTCCTAAAAAGTCATTCATATCATGGAGATACTTACCTTCATTGCCATGAACTTTTCCTAGTATTCATTTTTTTTAATGTTTATTTTTGAAAGAGAGAGAGAGAGAGAGAGACAGAGAGCATGAGTGGGGCAGAGGCAGAGAGAGGGAGACACAGAATCTGAAGCAGGCTCCAGGCTCTGAGCTGTCAGCACAGAGCCTAATGCAGGGCTTGAACTCATGAATCATGAATCATGACCCGAGCCGAAGTCAGACACTCAACCAACTGAGCCACCTGAGCTCCCCTTCCTAGCATTCTTAAATGCATTTTTATGATCACTCTCATTTATAGTTCTTTGACTTCTTTCATTTCCAAAGATATTTTGTAATATCTTCTCTCTGATTTTCTCGATAAGAGTTGCCAGAAATTTGTCTACTATATTGGTCTTTTCAAAAGATGGTGTTGGGTTGTATTGATCAAATCTACTGAGCTTGTTTTGCTTGTATTCTATTTTATTAATTTCTGCTGTCATCTTTCTTAATTGCTTTATCCAGTTTAGAGAGTGGGTTATTTTGTTCTTTTCTGCCTTTTTTAGATGTAAGCATTTCCTGTCAACCTTTGTGGTTCTTAATAAAAGTGCTTTAGCCATAGATTTTTCTTTAAGTGGGTCGACTGGCTGGAGATGTCAATGATCCCAAACAAGATAAGACTAATCCTGCTAATTTTTGAGCCTGACTGGATAACCATGCCGGGAGCCTGGTCATTGGTCCAACATTAGATCAGACTTGTTTATGTCACGCAATCGTGTTCCAACAACTCCAAAGAGAGTTTCATATGGGAAAGTAGCTCATTCCAGGACCGCCTTTTGCTGGTTTAGTTCAAAACACGTTTTAGTCACATCTGCACACTCGCCTCTTTCCACCGTCCGTCTGTGTGTTTGTGTGTGCACGAGCCAGTGAGCCACTTAAAAATCCCTGAGCAGGTCCCGCGTGCTGAGACCACAGTCACGCACCAGCTGTAGTCGCTGTCCTCGAAGTGTTCACAGTCCAGGGGCAAGGGGGTAGATATCTGAGTAGGTAATCTCAGCAAACCAAGAAAGTGCTAGAAGTCTAAATATTTTGGGGCGCCTGGGTGGCTCAGTCGGTTGGGCGTCTGACTTCGGCTCAGGTCACAATCTCACGGTCCGTGAGTTCGAGCCCCACGTCGGGCTCTGGGCTGATGGCTCAGAGCCTGGAGCCTGCTTCCGATTCTGTGTCTCCCTCTCTCTCTGCCCCTCCCCCGTTCATGCTCTGTCTCTCTCTGTCTCAAAAATAAATAAACGTTAAAAAAAATTAAATAAATAAATAAATAAATAAATAAATAAAACGTTAAAAAAAAATTAAAAAAAAAAAATAAATATTTTAAGGGCTCAGTGGGGGGGATGGACTTCAGTCTGCATGGAGGTGGAGGAGACCAGAAATTAGGAAAGACCTTCCGGGGGGAGATGTCACAGGCTGAAACTGCATATTCAAACAGGAGTTCATGCGGTTCACAGGGAAGGGTACTGTTCCAGGCAGGGGAGTCAACGTACGTAGGGGAAAAGAGGTCAAAAGGAACAGGGACTGTTTGGTCAGCCAGACGGCGTCAGTCTGGCTGGAGCATTGGGCTCATTTCGGAGGGCTGATACTGGACCCACAGGCTGACGCTAAGGAGACTGGATTTCATCTTGTGCTGTCCGGGCAGAGGTGGGAGGACAAGGCCCGAGCGTGTTTGCATAGATTCTGAGGCCCTGGGGAAGGGGGGATCAGGATGAAGAGGCGGAAGTTAGGTAGACCAAAGCACTCAAGTGGCCCAGCTGGAAGAGGGCAGGAAAGTGGACTCCAGAGACCTCTGGAATCTGGGCTAATGCCAGGTTTGCATCAGCACCCCTGGGGGTGGAGAGCAAAGAAGGCATCCTCCAACCCTTCCCTTCCACCACAGCCCCCTGGCTCCCAAACCAGATGCTGATGACATAATCGCTTTGGCCCAGGAGGGCTTGTTGCGGGGGGGGGGGGGGGGGGGGGGGGGGGGGGGGGGGGGCGGGGGGTGCGAGTCGTCTAGTGCTGAGCAGGGCCCCTCCCCAGACGGGGCCTGCATCCCTGCCCCTCCTGTCTTGAGCTCAGTTTCCCCATCTGCCAAGAGGCGGTTCGGTGGGTTGAACGTGAAGTCCTTACTGTTACCGTGCTGTCGTTGTGGTTCGAGCACCGGTATGCATTTTCCAATCCTCCGCCTAGGCCGTGAGGGACGTTTTATTAGTTTTGTTGCCTTTTCCCCTTAGACAAGCAAAAGCCTTCGTGGATTTGATGTCATGAAACGGTGTGTGTGTTTTATTTGCGAGGGAAGAAAACGCCCCTGTTACACAAAGGGCTTGTGCTCAGCAGCAGGGCCCTCGCAGACTCAGTGGAAGCCTGACATGTCTCCCTTTGTTTGCGGCTCCCCCTCGCAGCCTAATCGCATTCCTGAGGGTGGCAAAGGAGAGCTTCGGGTTGCCATGGGAACCGGGTGCCAGCGAGAACCGGAGAATTCTAGCCCTTGAAGGCTGCACATTTATCCCTGTTGCCCAGGAAGCAGGGCTGGCTGCGAAGATTGGGGGTGGGGGCGGTGGAGATGATGCTTTAGGTCTTTCCACGGGGCCCCCGGGGGGCAGAGGAGGTACTAGGAGGCCCAAGCTGTAGTCTGGGAGGACCCAGGACCCTCTTCGGAGCCATCTCTGCTCCCCTTCCTTTGAATCACATCCAAACCCAAATATAAGCAGGAGATGGGGGAGGAGCAGGGAGGAGGGGAGGAAGGAGGGAATTCTCTGTACAGCCTCTGGCAGCCTGCACCCACACCCGGCATCCTGAGCAGACCCAGATTGTTCTGGGCTCCCAGCTCTCCACGGGGACTTTGCCAGGGGCTTGTCTGAGATGCCAACATCCCCACGATCGCCGATTATCTCATCACCACCTAAGCGTCTTCGCAGTTGACAAAGCCCTTTCAAATGTGTAATTCATCAGCTTTTCAAAACAGCCCCGCAAAGGGAGGGTTGAGTCGTGCACCCATTGCACTGATACAGACGGGAAGGCTTAGAGAAGCCTTGCTCAGGAACGCAGAGGTGAGCCCTTAGTCCTGGTCGCTCAGGGATCCGTCAGTCTCCAGGGTAGGGGGGTGGGGGCCACAGGGAGAGCGGAGAAAGGCTTATAAGGTAGCAAATAACGCAGCAGCCTCCACAGTGAGAGAGGTTTAGAAGGAGGCAAATTGCCTCGGGTATTTGACCAGAAGTTCCCAGGGGAGATGAAGTAAAGCCCAGAACGCTCCGCCACCTGAAATGAGCGATTATGCTTTACATCTAGGATGCGAGTCCCGTGCCAGGAAGTCTCCACATGTCACCTTGAAAGGCCTCACAAAACCACCTGGCAGGGATGGGTTTTCTTTCTTTCTTTTTTTTTTTTTTAACGTTTATTTATTTTTGAGACAGAGAGAGACAGAGCATGAACGGGGAGGGTCAGAGAGGGGGAGACACAGAATCTGAAACAGGCTCCAGGCTCTAAGCTGTCAGCACAGAGCCCGACGCGGGGCTCGAACTCACGGACCGCGAGACCATGACCTGGGCCGAAGTCAGACGCTTAAGCGACTGAGCCACCCAGGCGTCCCAGGGATGGGTTTTCTATACCCACTTTACAGGGGTGGGAACTGAGGCCCAGAGAAGCAATTTGGCTCACGGAACCTGGGAGCAGGAGCAGTCCAGATGTGACTGAGGGTTCTGTCTGACTCTACACCCTGGGTATAGGCCACCACCTGAGGGGCGAAGAGGGGAGACCCGAGGCTGACACCCTGTGACCGGAGGGGGACCCCTGCACGCCAGCACTCCGTCTCTCACGCACACTCTCATACACTCTCACGCTCTCTCATGCACGCGCACGCACACACACACGTTCATTCGTGTGCACTCCTACATGCTCGCATACAACTCTCACAGCGCTCTTGTACATACATACTCATGCTCATGCACACCTCGCTCACCCACTCACACACGCAGCCCTGTTTGGGTTTGCCCGTGGTGCTGACGGTGGCCCTGAGGCCTCCCGGCCACTCTTGAGGTTCATATGCGCCCACACCCCCCGGACACCCTCCTTTCTCCATGCCCCTCTGGCTCTAACTCCCAGCCCCTCTGAAGACCCTCCTCTCCAAATAAGCCGTCCAAGCATCAGCCAGCAAGGCCCCCACCATGGTCTGGGGCTCACTCCTCAGTGCTCCGCCAAGCCCTTGGAAAAAGCTAGTGCCGTCTCCTGTACTTGGGTTCCTGCCAATCCCCAAGCACCCATCTGCTTATGGGATCTCACCCGCCATCCCACCTGCTATAACCACTGCCCTGTGCAGAGCCCCCCTGGCCTGGGCCGCTGCCCTCTGCTGCGACGCTGGCTGCCCTGCCCTCCCTCTCCTGCTCTGTCCTCTCAACTGCCCCCTCCCTGGCTCTGAATGGCATGCCCTGGCAGCAGAGATGTTCAAGTTCTAGGTCACAACCCAACAGTTACCATGAAATCCATTTAGCATAAGAGATCAGCAGTTTATTTTTATGTTTTTAAATGTTTATTCATTTTTGAAAGAGAGAGAGAGACAGAGAGTGAGCAGGGGAGGGGCAGAGACAGAGGGAGACACAGAATCCGAAACAGGCTCCAAGCCCTGAGCTGTCAGCACAGCACCCGACGCGGGGCTCGAACTCACAAACCACGAGATCATGACCTGAGCTGAAGTCAGACGCTCAACCGACTGAGCCACCCAGGCGCCCCTGTAAAGACCCTATTTCCAAATAAGGTCACACTCCGAGATACTGGGAGTTAAGACTTCCACATATGAATTTTTCTGGGATGCAGTTCAACACTTAGCACAAAGTAATACCTAATTGCAAAGGAGGCTGGGAAATGTGGTTCAGTTGTGTGCCCGCAAAACCAAGAAACTGGCTTCGTCCACAGTCAGCTGCCTCCATTACACCCTGGGAGGTTTCAAGCAGAAGAGTGACCGGATCTGACCTGCCCCCCTCCCCCCAGAACTGGTCACTCCTCAAGGGCGGGCTTGTTCAGAGACGCCCCTGAAATTGCCTGTGCCACCCAGAGACCACGTTTGGATAGGTGCTCGGAGCGTCCATTGAACTCAGCTGGACTCAGAGCTTACTTGCGGGTGGGAAGGGAGCAGGTGGTACAGAGTTAAAAGGAGGGGACACTTATAAGCAGAGTGGTTAAAACGACCCAGCAGCTAAAGCCGTATATGTGTATGCTCGTGCGTGATAACTGCTCTACGATTCTGGCCCAGAAACCCGAGGCGATTCTGCCAACTCTGACGGAAGCCAAAAGGAAACAGCTATAGGATGAAAAGAAAACGCGTTCTGCGAATTTACTTTCGGTAGCTCCCTTGTGCAGGCATCCCCAGATGAGGACGAGGGATTCGGGTTTAGGGTAGACAAGGCTTTCACTTGAACTGCTTACATCTGACAGACCCAGCTCCTCGCCAGCTGTCCGTCCTGCAAGCACGAAGTCAGGAGGAAAGAAAGACCTTTCACGGCTGACAGACGACCCCCGCGTGGCAGAGGATCTATCTAACGTCCTTCCAAGGCTCTAAAAGATCAGGGTGGCTCTTAGTGAAAGCTCTGAAGGCTGACTTCCCACCTGGGAAGGAAGGACTTACTCAAGTCACACAGGCTGAATGCCTACATTCTCTCGATGTGTGATGACGGCTGCCCTTTTCTGGGGGCGTCCTGTGTTCCAGAAATGGGACTAGGTGCGCCCTGACTGGCTGAATCTCTCAAACAGCATTGACAGCGTTTTCCCATCTCTTAGAGGAGACACCTGAACATCAGAGAGGTGTAGTGACTGGCTCGAGGCCCCACCCCGGGGACTCAAACACAGATCTGCTGACATCAGAGCCACACTGTTGCTCTTCTGTAGGCCTCCCAGGGCTATTCCGGTCTCCTCTGGCTTAGGCCTTGGTCCTGGGAGTCTGTCAAATGTGGTGGCTGAGAGCACCCCCCCCCCCCTTTAACCAGACATCCTAGGTTTGAATCCTGGTCCCTCTGCTTCCCAGTGGGCGAGTCCAGTCACTTCACTTCTTTAAGCCTCAGTTTCCTTACCTGTCCAATGGGCTTAATGATAGTAGTCACTTCCTACGGCTGTTATAAGCATGATTTTAACCTGACAAAGAACCGAGCAGCACATAGTCAAGTGAAAACACCGGTTTCCAGTTTCTCTGGAAAACTGGAACCCCCTGGCGACACTGGAAGTACTTTTGCACGTGGTGATAAGGTGATGCCAAAGGGCAGCCGTGCCCTTTAGGGAGGCCTGGGCTCAGTACTTCACTAGAGGCCCCACTCTGCCCTATCGTCTCACACCCAGCAAGCTTCACTGTTCACTTCTCCACATGGTCGCCGCGGAAATTGTAATTTGTGACTCCTGCTTTAGGGCTTAAATCGCAACGACAATAAGAAACGTATTTTGAAATTGACATATTAAGTGGGCAGAGCTGGCCACATACAGTAGCTCTTTGGAAAGTTAAAGCCACACTGACCGATAACTATTTGGTCAGAAACAAACCCTGTGCGGGGGGCCTGGGTGAAGCGTCCGACTTCAGCTCAGGTCATGATCTTGCGGTTCATGGGTTCGAGCCCCTCGTCGGGCTCTGTGCTGACAGCTCGGAGCCTGGAGCCGGCTTCGGATTCCGTGTCTCCCTCTCTCTCTGCCCCTCCCCTGCTTGTGCTCTGACTCTCTCTGTCTCTCAAAAATAAATAAATCTTAAAATAAAAGACAAAAGAAACAAACCCTGTGCAAATTATTGGTGATTTTTTTTTTTTCTTACCAGATATGCATCAGTCCCCATGGGATGGACCATCCAGGACCTCGGGCTTCCAGAAACAGTACTCCATGGGCTGTCAGAGAAATGTGAACACCGTGCAGAGTTAAGTGGGAGGCCCAGGGTGTCAGAGGAAATCACCTCAGTCATTTGTCCCATTCTGTTTACGGTCTGAGTGATTTTGTGCAGAGCGTTGCAAGGAAGATTTAAAAGAACTGAGCAAAAATGTTCTTGCACCATAAAGTGCCTTTCCTGTCCTGGCGACAAGAGGAATGAGGCCATAAAAATGCTGTTCTGACCAGACTAAGTCTGCAGGTAAATTTCAGACCCTGAATAAACATCCCTTCCTTCCTCAGGGACAATGGTGAAAGAGGAACCCTCTTCGAAGAGCTGTGAAGGCACTCGGTGCTCGTCTCTTTTTAGAGCAACCCTTGGAGGTGGCGGCTCTGATTCCCATTTTGCAGAGGAGGAAACTGAGACTCACAGAGGGGAAGTGACTTGTCCAGAATCATACAGCTGGGACACCACACAGTAGGACCGGAATTGAGATGTGCTCACTAGTGGGAGGGCTGGAGCCTTTCCCTGCTACCTGACCCTGAGGACAGGGTACCCCCGGGTTCCTCTCTCGATACTGTCTTCTTCAGTCTGCCAGTGACGTGGGATGGGAGAGGGGTCATGAGAACACGTTTATGTCATTCGTCTCCCAGGACTATCTCCATGGCCCTTGACCTTCCTTCCTGGGTCCAGCTGTTCACCAGCCACCCATCCCAGACTAGCCTGACAGTCTGACTCCCAGACTCTTAGCCCTGCCGGCGGGTGGGGGTGGGGGTACGGAGATCACCAACTTTGCTGCCTGATCGTACCTGACTTCCTGATGTCTGAAAAACCTCATTGTGTTTCCCGTAAATAACTCCAAACCTGAGGTCTCTCTCTTTCCTCTTTCCAGTCCATCAGTTGTCAGATGTATGGATATGTTTTTCTTTACAATCTTACAATCAAATGCTTTAAGGTAACATTCCAGGCCTCTACAATGAGGTCACTGCCCGTCTCTCCGATCTCTTCTCCCGCCTGGTCCCTACGTGAGCTCCAGCCTCCTGTCCATTTGGACTCCATGCTGTTTTCTAAAACATCTCTCAGTGGCCCTGCTTCTGAGCTTGGCTTATGTTGCTCCCTCTGCTTAGATCTCCCTTCCTACTCAGTCTTGGCCTAATAGGACCACGTTCATTCTTCATGACCAGCCTTTAAAGTCCATCTTTTAAAGGCTCTTCCTCCCTAATCCATGGAAGCCTGCATTGGAAAGAGGAAAAGTGCAGGATTTGAAGCTCTGCTTTGCAGCCTGGCTCTGGAAATCACTTTCCTGAGCCTCAGTCCCTCCATCGGTAATGTTGGGATGATAATTTCTCGCTCCTAGGGTTTGGGAAAGGTGAGATGGTAGTTTTCTTCTCCCTAGTCTTCTCAAACCTCTGAAACACTACAAGCTGCTCAATAGCTAAGTCAGGGTGGGGAGAAGGTGCATTAATCAGAAGGTTCTTGGCAGTAAGTGATAGCAGCTCAATGCCGACTGAAGTAGCAAAGAAGAAATGTATTGACTTATGCAATGAAAAGCACGGGGGTAGGGCTAGCTTCAGGCACAGCTGGATCCAGGGACTCATTCTTTCCATATGGGGACCCTGCACATCTCCTGCTCACATCCTGTTGGCTTAGCAACCCTAAGAGAGCCTGTTTTTCAAAACTCCAAGCCAAAAGCCCCAGGACTGACTTTCACTGCACTGGCTGGATCACATGCCCGTCTTTGACCCAATCACTGTCAAGGTCCACTCTTAGAGCAGAGAGGTGTGGTCAGTGTCACAAGAACCACATGGACTGAGGACGGGGCAGGGCTGGTTTCCAAAGTGAAATCAGGGCCCTGGGACTGGAGGAGAAGGGAGTGGACACTGGGCAGGCAGAGACAGACGTTCTCACGGTGCACGGAAGCAGAATTGGTGCAGTTAGTTACACGTGTAGACAATTGTGCAAGAACATTCTGGTGTGTACTTTCTCCCACTGAGGACGTGAGGGAAGAGCCCACCTTCCAAGCTTGTGTCCTACATGATCCCCGGAACCATGCCTGTGGGACCAAGGTCACCTCTCCTCCCCAGTCTCTTGCGACAGCCTCACTGTTTCCCATTGCCCCTCACACCCTACCTCCCTACTGTCCCTACTTCTTGGTGTCTTTCCCTGAGCAACACAGTCCTGGGTTCAAGTTCTTGGGGGCACTCACCCACCTTCAGCAAACTTCTGGACCTTTCTGAAGTACTGCTTTCCTTATCTACACGTTGAGAGCTCCGATAAGAGAACGGCCAGTTGTCCAACACTCTAGAAGGACATCATAACAACAGTGGTTAACACACTATGCTCACTTGGGGTAAGGCACCTGTCATGTGCTCAAATCCTCTCACCAATTCTGGGGGAAAGGACTGTTATTACAACTGCCCCTGTTCTATAGATGGGAAAGCTGAGCCCAGAGAGGCTAAGCATGCTGACCCTCGCCATACAACTAGTAAACGCTTTGGCTAGAACTTGAACCCCGCCTGTCACTAGAGTCTACATTCTTTATCCCTGTGGCCATTTATTCAATCAACATGTGTTAAGCTTCTACTATGTATCAGGTGCTGGTTTAAGTGCTAGGGAATATGGCAGCGAACAAAACCAACACAAATCTTTGCCCCCACAGAATCTGTGTCCTGGGAGTTGGGGGGAGTGGGTAGCATTCATGAGTGAGTTTGACAATGTTTACGTTCGTGTTGTGAGAGCGTCTGTGGAGGGTCACGTGGCAAGGATGTGAGAATGGCCCCTAGGAGCTGAGAGCAGCCTCCAGCCAATGGCCAGCAAGGAAATGGGGACCTTGGTCCCACGGTCACAAGGAAATGAATTGCCTTAACAGCCACAGGCCTCTGATCAGACCCCAGCTTACACGGAGACCCCGAGCAGAATCTCCAGCTAGGCTGGGCCCCACCTCTGCCCTACAGACTTGTAAATAATTCGGGATGTAGCAGTGGACAGCTAATGTAGTCACGGTAGCTACCTCTTGAGGTTGTTAGGGGAACAATCTGCACACAGAGTGCTCCCTAAAGGGGCTAGAAATATACATGATATTTGTCATGAAATATACATGATATATGTGTGTCTATATATTGCCAATAAGTGCCAAGAAGAAAACTAAAGCAGGAAAGGCAGTGATGGAGAGTTCTTGGGAGCGTGTGCATGCTTGTGTGTGCGTGTGTGTGTGTGAGTGAAGGGGGTGTCCATTTTTTTGGTGGGGGGGTGTCCATTTTTGAATAGGGTGGTCATTTTACCGAGAAGGGAACATTTGCGTCATGATCTGAAAGAGAAGGAGAGTAGAGGAAGTGGAGCAGGAGGAATGAAGGGGAGGAGGAGGAGGAGGAGGGGAGGGAAGAAGGAGAAGGGGAAGGAATGGGGAGGATGGAGAATAGGGAAGGAGACGGGGAGGAGGGGAGGAGGAAGTGTATGGATTTTTGGGAGGGAATGGTCTGGGGCAGAGAGAACAGTAAGCTGAGAAACGGTAGTGTAGCCAGGTTTGACAGATTGGATTGGAATCTTCCCCGGACCCTCCTGCACCATCTCCAAGCCCCCGGGGCTACATCCAGCCCCAGCATCCTGGGTAATTTCCTTCGCAAGCTCAGTGGCTGCTTGGGCCCCCAGCCAGCCTGTGGGCCCTGGCAGGTGCAGAGAGCAGCACAGCGAGCTGGTGAAGGGGGCAGTGGACCTGCACGGTGGGAGCAAGGGTGGACAACAGCAGGTAGGTGGGGAATCGGGGTAGCATTGCATTATCACCCTGCTTCCGGCTTTGCCATCATGACCCCGCCAAGTAACTCCCAGGCATCTCTTTGCGGACATCATGCTCAAAGAGGCCGAGGTTATCCTGACACCCTCAGAGGATCCAGGGGGACTCTCCCCACTGGTAGTCTCCTCCACCCACAGAAGCCAAGGCTAGCCCAGGCCTTTGACCCAAGGGCAGATCAGGAGGCTGAACCCTCATTCTCTCTGCCCATCATGCACCATTAAGATGCTAAGGAAGACATCGTTTGCCTTGAGGGGAATCTGGCCTGAGCCCTCCTCCCCATTCCTGCCCACTGCCTACTTCGTCCTCTGTCCAGAGTCTTCCTTTGGAAAGAGGGGACAGCTGTGGGGGGGAGGCACCCTCTCTTTAAAGCATTCAGGCGGCATCCTGCAAGGAAGCTACCAGAGAAGTCATTGTAGCCCCTGAGAACCCCACACCCCACAACACGCCCAGCGCACTTACAGGCTGACTGTGGTTTGTTTCTGAGGCGAACATGAGAAAAAGCAGAATTTCTGAGTCTGAAAGAAATCTGAGACTCTAAGAGAATCACAGTTTTCGTTGGCCTTGGCTGGGTCCCTTCTGGAATTATGCCCAGCTTGGCTTAATTACGCTGTTCAGCTGTTGAAGTGCAGTGGGCCCGGGGGTGGCTAATCCACCCACAGAAGAGATGACAGGATTCTAGGAAGGAGGAGGCCAGGGTCCCCTGTTCCGGGAGCGTTTCTGAACAGTTTGCTCATTCAGAAACCCAGCCTCCCCTTTTGAACGTTCTTAGATGAGAACTTACTGCCCCCAGAATAAAGTTCAAACTCTGGGGTGGCATTCCAAGCCTTTGTGAGGGGGCTTCAGATCCCCTCTCTGCCCTTCCCCACGCTACCCTCTCGTTCTGTGGTCCAGCAACACTGGGCCTGCCTGATCCCATGACCATAATGTTGCGTATACTATTCCCGTCACCTAGAGCTCTGCCCAAGAACACCTACCCTTCCTTCAAGTTCCATCTCAAATGTCCCCTCTTCAAGAGACTTTCCCTGGCCACCAAATGGTGAGCCTTGGTGCTGTGTGTTCCTACTGCATGGGATGGTAATGATTCACACATCTTGTATTCGCCAGGATTCTTTCAGTTGCCAGCATCAGAAGCCCAGTTCTGACTGGCCTTAACAAGAAAATTGTACCTTCAGGCATGGCTTGATCCAGGTACTGATGGGAAACGGATGAGAAATCACTTCATCGTGTGGGGTCCATTCTCACATAACCATCAGTAACCTTCAGCTCATTTTTCATCAGATAAGCAGTGCCTTTGGGAAAAGAAAACTCTTTTTCCTAAACCTTCCAGAAAATTCCCAAGACTGTGTGTTTGCCGTCCTGGCTTGGGTCAGGTGCCTCAGCGCACTCAGTCACCATGCCTCGAACCGGCCAGGCAAAGGACACATGCCTACCCCAGGGAGATTTCTCAACGGGAAATCGAGGGCAGTGACCAAAGGAAGGAGGGTGGGATTGCTAGAACAGAACAGAACAACAGTAGCAACCGTGACAACCAGGTGCCCCTCAGAGTTCGCTTCCCCCGTCCAGCCGTGAATACGGCAGGGCAGTGCCTGAGTCTAGGCACCCAGCACAGGATTTGGTTCCACTGAATGTGGAAGGACCAAGGGAGTGTGTTAATAAGAAACTTTTTGCGGAACAAAAGACCGATATCAGTGTTCTCAGAGACAGGGGCCCAGAGTAGAGTATTTACATAGTTTTCCCTAGGAGCCTGGGGCCACCAGGACTGAGCTGTGTGGCTTCAGGCAAGTCTGAGCCTCTCTGTGCTTCCGTTAAAATGAGGAAATATCAGGGGCGCCTGGGTGGCTCAGTCGGTTGAGCTTCCGACTTCAGCTCAGGTCACGATCTCGCGATCTCGCGGTCCGTGAGTTCGAGCCCCGCGTCGGGCTCTGGGCTGATGGCTCAGAGCCTGGAGCCTGCTTCCGATTCTGTGTCTCCCTCTCTCTCTGCCCCTCCCCCGTTCATGCTCTGTCTCTCTCTGTCTCAAAAATAAATAAACATTAAAAAGAATTTTTAAATAAAAAAGAATAAAATGAAAATTTTTAAATAAAAAAATAAAATAAAATGAGGAAATATCAGCTCACACGTGGGGGCACCACGAAAAGAAACAATGAGGTCATGTATACTGGAAATCTTTATAAATTCTAGCCTAAGGCGGGCATGTTGGGGTCTTGAGGGAACAGAGAGAAGAGGGGCATGTGAGAAGGAGGCCTTGGGGGGTGATGAGGGAGGGAGTTGGAGGAGTCAGATAGCTCCAGCTGAGTGGCAAGGGCCTGAGCTGGGTCCCAGGGTCCCCGCAGGAGGGATTTTGGCTTCTGTTGTAGAGCGATGGCAGCGACCGGAGGCTTTTAACCTGGAGAGCGACCATGAGATGACGTGTTGGCATTTAACGAATTTTTTTTTTTTCCACAGCCCTGTCACTTTGCTTCCTCTGTCCCTCACCAACCTCCTGAGGTCACTTCAAGATTATCGCCTCTGTTGCACTGATCGAAACCAGAGCGAAGAAGAGGTGCCGTGGGCCCATGGGTGGGGGAGGAAGCCCCAGGTTCCACAGGTCTCCGCCATTTGCACAGGGCCCTGCGGGTCATGAAACGCTTCCACATGTCGCCCCGTCTTATCTGCATGCAACCTGGAGGGCCGGGTGTGTGGGGGGCGAGTGGATTAGCTCCCTGAAGCCCCCAAGCCTACCACACCGTGGGCCCCGCCACGCCGTTGTCCCTTGTGCCCACGATTCACTCGCAGAGCCCGAAAGTATCAGCCGCCAGACGGGCCCTGATCTACCTGGTTGACCTGACCTGATGCTGCCCATATCAGACCGTGCAGGGGAGGAAGACGTTCTCCTTGACCCTCTTAGCGTCCCTGAAAAGTAAGTTGGCAAACACAGATCAACGGGAGAAAAGCAGACGAACCGTGTTGAACGTGCACATGGACTCGGGAGCCTTCGTAAGAGGACGGACACTCGGAGACGTGACCAGAGCCTTTTAGACCAAGGCACAACTGAAGAATCGACAAGACCAAGGGGTTTGGGCTAGAGGAGTGGATGGTGAGGAAGGAGCTAAGGAAGATGAGCGTTGAGATTTCTCGGCCCCAAGTGCCCTGTTTCTGGAGGTGGGCGTGTGTCTTCTTTCCTCCTGGAGCAGGGAATCTGCCTCTCCCGGGGGAGTTTCATGACCTGTTTCAGGGAAGAAGGGCAGGGGGTCGGGGATGTCAGAGTGAGCTTCCTGCTTCCGCCATTCTCTCAAACTCCTTCAACTTAAGACATTCAATATTCAAAGGTCCCATACTTTGTGGTAGCATGTCCCGAACCCCATCATATACGGTGGGGTGTTTTCACTTCCATTTCCCCAGGGGACCTTGGGTTATCCCGGTGGGCCCAGGGTAATTCCTGGGAGGACCCACGGGGGTGTGGTGACAGAGGCACACTGGAGCGACGTGGCCACAAGCTGAGGAATGAGAGTGGCTTCTAGAAGCCTGAAGAGAGGGGAACGGATTCACCCCCAGAGCCTCTAGATGAGCCAGCCCTGCCAACACCTTGAGGTTAGCCCCGGAACCCTGACTTTGGACTTCTGACCTCCAGAACGCTGAGACAATAAATTTGAGTTTGAAGCAGCCAGGTCTATAGTCATTTGTTACAGCCGCCCTAAGAAATGAACGTACCCACCGTGCTCTTGGTTTTAGAAGTGGGCTTTTTATCGCAAGGAAACTGGGCGCCGTCTCAGTTCCTTCCCTAAAAGGTCAAGATCAAAGCCGTATGGTTCTTTTAAAACGTCTGTCCTTCTGTTAACCCCGTGCTTTGCCTTCTTGGTCCAGTGTTGGAGCAGGGGCCGTGGCCAACGCCAGCTCTAGACACAGCCAGCTTCCCCTCCGCAGCGGCAGGCCAGCGATTGGAGGGACAACTGTGTCCCACGCTTGTGACGGCACGTGAAATGGGGCACGCGAGCCAACGGCTAAGAGGGAATTCTTGAGACATCTTCGGTGCAAAAAGATGATTTTATTAAAGCACAGGGACAGGACCCGTGGGCAGAAAGAGCTGCACTGGGGTTTCCAGGAGGGACTGATTATATACTTTGAGGCTGGGGGGCAGGGGGAGTAGAGATAAAGTTCATTTTTAAGGAGTTTCTGGATGCTGAAAGCACAGTCTCACAGGACCCTGAAGATTTAGCTACTGTCAAGATAAGGTTGCTTTTGTTACTATTATTTTTTTAATGTTTGTTTATATTTGAGAGAGAGAGAGAGAGAGAGAGAGAGAGAGAGAGAGAGGGAGAGACAGAGCGTGAGCCGGAGAGGGGCAGAGAAAGAGGGGCACACAGAGTTCTGAAGCGGTTTCCAGGCTCTGAACTGTCAGCACAGAGCCTGACGCGGGGCCCGAACTCATGAATCATGAGATCATGACCTGAGCCGAAGTTGGACGCTTAACCACTTAACTGACTGAGGTACCCAGATGCCCCAAGGTTGCTTTTAGTTTTTAAGGAAGTATAGACATTAAAGCATTAAGGCAGCCATAAACTTCTGGGGGAGACTTACAGGCTGCAGGTCTCTGACATCTATCCATTCAGGCTGCAGGCTGAATGGGAATTTAATTTAAACCGCATTTTTCTTGCCTTTGTTTCCCTCGTCACTTGGACTTGCCTGGTGGTACCCTTCTACTTCACCCAAACCAAAAATATGGGATCAGATGAACCGTGGGAGCCCCGGGGGCTGAGGCAACAGCCCTGTATGTCCTTGACCGTTGTCAGGGCATTGACAGGGACCCTTCTCAGCTGGCCTCCAAGCCTAGATCACAGGCCCCAGAGAATGCTGTGATGATGGCAAGACGAAGGTGAGGGCTAGTTCCTCCTGGTTGACCAAAGCCACCCTGGACCGCGGTTGTCTCTTCCTGTATATGTCTGTCTACGCTGTTCTGTTACTTAAAGTTGTTGTTTACTTATTTTGAGATAGAGAGTGCACACGTGAGCAAGGGAGGGGCAGACAGAGGGGACGGAGGACCCGAAGCAGGTTCCACACTGACAGAGGCAAGCCCGACACGGGGCTCGAACCCACGAACCATGAGATCATGACCTGAGCCGAAACCCAGATTCTGACGTTTAACCGACTGAGCCCCCCAGGCACTCCATTGCTGTTCTATCTTTGTTTAAGTGGTGGAGATTTGTGATGGCCATTAATATTTCTGAGAGATCCACAAGTCCAAGGGGGAGGAAGGAGGTCAGAGAGCTGGGCCTGCTCCCTCCTGCTTTGAAGGCAGAAGCCAGTCTGCTGGTAGGGGGGCAAGACCAGGCTAGGGGTGTGCACGTTTCCAGGCAGAATGAATCCAGAGTTTTCAAACCATTGTGCAAGAACTTGCTGAGATGCCACCGTGGCTGGGACACGTTGTAGCATCATGGGTGGAGAAGGAGGCCGCCTGGGGGCTCCCAGCCTCTCCTGCCCCCCTTCTCGTTCCCTGTTGTGCTTGTAGAACCTCTGCAAGTCAGCAGGCCCTGCAGGACCCTTGCCACAGAGGGGCTCCCGCTGGCGGATGGCCTTTCAGTGCTGAAGGTGGGAAAACAGCTTCTGCCTGCCTAGAGGGAAATGTCATACGTGATTTCCCGAGGGAAAGCATGGAAAGCCAAAGCTGGAACGAATCCGGTCTCATGTTGGCATTAATATAATGGGGACAGGAGACTTCCTTTCCCCACCTGGGACAATAATCACCACGAGGACAGCAAGCGCAGGTCGGAAACATCTGGGTGCTAGGCTGACATGCTATTAGTTGATTTTCCTCACACACACACACACACACACACACACACGCGGAACCAAAACACATCCCCAAGCATCATAAGCCACATTATAAACCTTGAAATACTATTTGTGGGTCACAGTGGCTCCTCTTGGGTCCCTGCCCTAAATAGCAGGTTCCGAGCGAGGAGCTGGGGTTCTTGAACCCCACCTGAATACAAATGGTCTTCTCTGACCCTTAGGGTCCCGGAAGCGTCTTGATTCTGACTCTACTGCTGAGTGGGATGGTCCTGCCCAAGTCTAAAGCCAGGGTCCTCCCCCCCAGCCCGCTAAGAGTCGGACTGACCCTCACTCACTGCACGTTGCCACACACCCACGCCTACAGAGCTGAACAGCACGTTATGCTCCCACGGACTCTTCCTGAGCCACTGGGAGCACCAAAGTCTATTGTTCGAATGAACCCCCCCCCCCAAGGGCTCTATTTACCACTTACTGTGTACCAGGGCATTACGTGTTAATAGCTGCCATTGATTGAGAGTTTATTATAAAATAATAAAATAATTCTCTTAATAAATAATTTATATAATTTAATAAATAATAATAAAATTATAAAATATTTTTTTAAAGCCTTAAATAATAACTTATTATTTACATGAAAAAACTGACGACGAATGATTTGCCCAAGGTCTCCATGTAGAGGTGTTATGATAGAGGGGTGGCCGGGTGGCTCGGTCAGTTGAGCGTCCAACTCTTGATTTGGGCTCAGGTCATGACAGCAGTGTCGTGGGACCAAGCCCGGAGTTGGGCTCCCTGCCGACCATGGAGTCTAAAGATTCTCTCCAGTTGCCAAGAGAGGCCACAGCTAGGAAGCAGTTGCTCAAGGCTTCAAGCCCCGGTCTACCTGAGTCCGGGGCCACAGACCTTCCTGGCCCGCCCCGTCATGGCCTCAGCCTCTGCCATTTGCCTACCAATGGCCACAGGCTTACCCAGCAATACTGATCCGCGCCTTCCATCCGTGAACAGTGTAGACAAATGGTTAATTTCCCCAGGGCTGGTCGCTTTCGTCTAACATCTGGTACTCAGTGAGCAGCACATCTGTTTCTTTAAAGAACGACGCACTCCGATAAAGATGATCAATTCCTCCTCAAAGCTGGCTCGTTGGAGGGACAAGGCGGCCCTCCAGGACCCCTCCCCACATAGCGCAGGAAGCTAACACCCAAGAAAGGGAGTTGGTCAAGGCCGAACCCATATCTCTGGCTTTTAGTCCAGGGCTCTTGCTTTGTGCCATCAGTAGTGGTAGTTTGGTTAGGAACTGGCCACCCAATCAGGCAAACTCAAAGTGTAGCACAGAGCACGGCACGTCGTAGCTGTGGAATATTTACCAAGTGAATGAATGAATCCGGCCTCCATGCTCCAGACGGTCATGGAACACCTACTCCGTGTTTGTTTTTTTTTGTTTTGTTTTGTTTTGTTTTTTTAAATTTTTTTTTAACATTTATTTATTTTGAGACAGAGAGAGACAGAGCATGAACAGGGGAGGGGCAGAGAGAGAGGGAGACACAGAACCGGAAGCAGGCTTCAGGATCTGAGCCATCAGCCCAGAGCCCGACGCGGGGCTCGAACTCACGGAACGTGAGATTGTGACCTGAGCCGAAGTCGGACGCTTAACCGACTGAGCCACCCAGGCGCCCCTCACCTACTCCGTGTTTGACCTTGTGTAGGGCGCAGGGGGGCGGGGAATGTGATGCGGTGCCTGCATCCAGGGACGGTCAGCAGCTTGCGTTCTAGGAAAGAAAGGCAGGTAGACACCTGCCACTGGCTTGATAAATGAATAGGAGTGATGGAAGTCTGTGTGGACTACAGTGAATTAACCACCGGTTCCAGGAACGGGCTGCATGCCTGGCCTACTGAGGGGAAGGGAGATTAATGAAATTACTCGGACTGCTTGCCAATTAGCGCTGAACTTCTCTTGATCTCTGACCCTCTCGCTCGAAATACTGCCCTTAAATAATACAGTTTGGAGAAAGAAATTGCCCTTTTCTCAACTTCAGGAGGAGAAATGGAATAAAGCCCCAAGATCTGTCATGGCTCGCTCTTTATTAACTGAGGTCTCCAAGTAAACCCGAGCGGGACATTCAGTAGACCTTGTAATGCCTGAAGTTCCAAAACCTCCCACAAAAGACCACCAGAGTCGTAAGTCAAAGCCAAGCGGCAAGGGTCGTTTATTGCAGGTTTGAACCTGGTCCTCTGCGCACTCGTCGCCGGTGACACAAGAGGCCACGATTAGGGTTGGTATAGCGTTTTTATAGACAGAGACAAATAGCACAGGGGAGGTTTTTACTTGTGGTGGGAGGAAGAAAGGGGGAAGGGGGTAGGTGAGGAATGTGCTAAGCAAGCAGGTTTACAGAAGCGAGAAATGCCGGTTAGTTTGTATACAATCACTCATTCCATTACATATCAGACTACATTTAGGAAGTTTTACAGCCCATTCTACAGCGGGTTACAATCAGGAAAGGTCTCACAATGCTCATAACAAACAGCAAGCAAAACAGACTTCTCAGCAATTGTATTTCTTATCAAAGATCCATAATAAGCAGAAAAGAGAACCTAGCTTTAAACTAAGGCAGGGCTGTCATTTGGATTCAAAGCTGTTCCTTTCAACCTCACGAACGAACGGGGATTGTGTTTGGGGCTGGGTTGGAGAATTTGCTGAGTGCCGCGGAAGCCACTTTGCCCCCAACACATCTGCCGCCCAGATAGATCCGCCACGGGGCTTGGAAGAGAAAGACAGGCTCAGCCATCCGTCCGTCAGGGGGGCCCAGCGGCACATTAGTTTTGTTTGGTAACCTTGACTCCAGGCCGATGGGTTGATCTGGCAGTTCCCGCCTCTGGGGCAGGGACTGCCCTCAGGAAACTGGTGGTGACACTCGGGCTGGGGCAGAGACAGGGCTGAACACAGGAACACGACAGGCACGGGTTCCTTTGGGCCCGGGAACACACCTGGCTGGGCCCGTAAGATGCCCGGTGCCTCCCAACCCATCGCAGCCCCCACTTTGTCCCGGCAGTAGAGACTTCTTCCAGCCTAGTCTGCCGTGTACCTGCTCCCTGGGGCTGGGAGTTGCGGACCTGGATTCACATCCTGCCTCTTCCGCTCCAGCAGTCGGGGATCTGGGCCACGTCTCTTTCCCTCTAAGTCTCTGTCCAGTCATTTACAACATGGGGATCTAATAATGCTGCCTTTCTTTAAAGCGAAAGGCCAGAAGTTATCAAAATTTGATGCAGAAATTCCACACTCGAAAAGCACAAAGACACACACACACACACACACACAGGAAGGCACAAGTTCTTGGATCCGTTTTATAACAGTGGGGAACAGAAACAATGCAATGTTCACCGTAGAGGGTGTTCACAACTTTCGCTGTTTCCATGTTATGAATTCTTTTGCGGCTGCTAAAAAGAACAAAGTACTCTTCTGTGTCCCGACAAGGAAAGACCTCTAAGGTGTGTTGTGAAGCAGGAGGTGGGGCGGGAGGGGCGGGGGGGGGGGGGGAGCCCCGTCTCAGGTCAACAGATGTAATTTGACTCCACGATGCAAAAAACCCCCAAGCCCCCAAGCCCGATGAGTTAGGAAGTCAGTTCTGTGTGCAGAGGAGGCCCCTGATCGTTCCTGTGCATGGAAGGAGGGACTTTTGGGTCCTTAGCACAACCTCCTTCATCTTGGGAGGGGTGCTCGGGGTGGGGGGGGTCCAGGAGGTCGCGGGGGTAGTGGCCTGCCCAGGTGAGTCAGGTGGGGGCCGACGCAGGTGCTCATGGGCGCTGTGAGGGCTGCGGGTGACGGGCACTTTTCGGTCTCATGAGCAGCTTCTTGATGGTGACCTCCAATGGTGCCCACTGCTCCAGAAACTGGGCAGGCTGTCATGCAGAGCAAGCCCCAGGGGAGTGCAAGTAGGTGGCCTCCCAGGCTGACCCAGCTTCTGCCAGCGACCCCTGGGTTGGCCTTCCTGTCCTCGTCTCTCTTTCAACCTGTGTCCTTTGTTTTCCTTGCCTGTCACCTCCCGCCACTGGTGTGGAAGCTTCGGGAGGGGGGCAACGGGCCCTGACCGTTCATCTTTATTTTATAGATTATTTGTTATTTAGAAATTCAAAAGCCGAGAATTGGATGCATGTGTCCTCTGTTCTGTCGTGACGAGCTGTCCGGTGATCAGTTAAGGGATGTTCACATCAAATTGTATGACGAGGCGGGGGGGCAGGCACCTCCATAACAGAAGAAAGAAGGGGGCGCTCTGATTATAAAACCCGAGTTTGATTATTACTTCCACTCTACTGCTTGAGGTTTATAATGCACAGAGGGAAACACACGCAGCTTTGGCCCCTCTTGGAGGCTCCCTCCCCGCCCCCCCACCCACCCCCACGTCTCTGCTTCCGGCCTGTTTCATCTTGGAGACACTTAGGTTTCAAAATCTGTTCACAGTCATCAGCTCCTCTAGTCAGTGCCCAGTGTTCAAACAAAGCTCTCGGTCCTGTTTTCAGCAGTTAAGATGCTTTGCCCGGATACTTGGACCCTATGAGAAAATGTGGCTCGGCGCGGCCCGCTTGGGAGAGGAAGCGGGCCAGATCCTGTGGCCTGCCCGTGGTGTTTTCCACCCCCGCTCCCGTAGATCCTTCATTTCACCGCCAGTGCCCTCTTCCTGCACTCACATTCTGCTCCCCACACGCCCCTGCCCGGTACGACTTCCCAGAGCTGCAGAGATCTCTTCTCAAAGCAGGCACCGGACCATGTCACTTCCCCTTAAATGCCTTCAGTCGCCCCAGCAGTTTTAGGGTAAAGATCAGAATCTTCCGTTCACTGCATGGCCGGCTCCTGCTGGTGTCTCCCGATTCTACCTGAACCTGACTTTCGGTCTGAGATAGCTCGGGTGTCTCCCGCGCTGGTCTCCTTGGTACAAGAATTCAGGAACCTTCTCCTTGCTTTGGGAGCCAGCACCGCCTCCGCCCCAAGTAAATGATACCTTCTTTCTCCAGTTGCCAGGCTTCTAAAGTAGTTGAAACCAACAGAACTCAGGTGCTGAGGCACCTCCAGCTGTTTGAATATGGCCACGGGGCTGGGGTTGACTGACTTTTGACGTGTGTTTTTACGAGGGTGAAAGGTCATTCGTGCTCTCATCGCTGCCTAGCCTCTGTGAAAATCTCAGAATGTTCACTGGCTGATGGCATCACTCACGCGTGGCCTGAAGCAATTAGACGCACCCCCCTTAATGTGGCCTCCACACCTCTTTGCTGACATGGAAAACCTGTCCCCCCAAGGGACTCTGGCTGCCGCGAGACATCTTGCTGCCTGCAGAGGGAAAGACTCACCTCTTCGGCTAGGAACCCCCATCTTCCTCCCCAGGAAGTCTGAGGCGGCTGGGAGGCTATATGAGATCTTACAGGCGCCTGGGAGGCCTGTGGGCAGAGGCCATCAGTTCCACCTTGGGAACCAGAAGATTCATTCTTTTCCTTTTCTCAAAAGCGAGCGCATGTGCGCGCGCACAAGCAGGGGAGGGGCACAGAGAGAGAGAGAGAGAGAGAGAGAGAGAGAGAGAATCCCCAGCAGGCTCCACGCCCAGCGCAGAGCCCGATGTGGGGCTCGATCTCATGAAACCGGAGATCGTGATCTGAGCCGAGGTCAAGAGTGGAACGCTTAACCGACTGAGCTCCCCAGACGTCCCCAAGAGATTCATTCTTGATCAGATAAGACCTTGTGGCAGGGTTGCCTCCTCTTTGGAAGTATCTCCCCACCCGGCCCCTTTCCCTGGTGACTCCAATTCTGTTCTGATGAGTGCCAACATCTGCTTTGCTTTTTAGGGTACTTCTCACAGTTTGCAACTATGTGATCCTCCATGAGTATTCCGTACACGTCTGTCTCCCTCACTAGGCTGTATGCTGAGGGCAGGCGCTGGGTCTGTCTTGTAATAAAGAGAGTTTGGCACACCGGCCATTGGCACAGAGCCTGGCACATAGGAGGGGCCCCACTCAGTATTTGTTGATCGAATGGGCGAATGCATCACTGAACAGTTGTGCCACTGACGGCTGGGTGACTTTTACGTGTCCGAGCCTCAGTCCCTCCACCTGTCAAATGGACAAGATAACGAGTCCCACCTCACTGATGATCATGAGCTTCAAGTGACATAACACGCCAGATCCCATGCTTCCAGACAAATTGGCCAAATCAAATATTAAAGACATGTTGAGACTTGTCTCCATTCCAGCTGTTGTACCAGAGACCATAGACCGGGTGGCTTATAATTTCCTAATGGAACTAACCCTGTTCCAGAGGGCTCTGCCGTCCATCACCTCCCAAACCTCCACCCCCTACAACGATCACATTGGGAGAACAGGAATAATCTGATTTCTCCCCTCTTCCTTCCCACCCTGCCTCTGGGTTGAATGTCTTACCCCTGGGTGTCACCAGCCCAGAATCTGAATTTCTGTTCCCCTATAACGCAGTGTATTTTCTAAAGTTCGACACTGTTGGGAGGCTGGGCAAGCATATCTTTTTAACAGTAAGACTGGCCACCAGCCATATGGTAAGATTAAGATTAAGCACTCACTGTATGCCAGAACTCTAAGTACACCATCTCATTTAACCCTTGAAGCAACCTCACAGGATATTATTATAGCCGATGTCTGTAGGCAACGTGGGCATGAAGGAATAAAGGGGTTGGCCCAGGGTCACATGGCTGCTGGTGCCCAGGGTGGGATCAGACCTGGGTCTTCTTGGTTCCGAGACCAATTCAGCCCACCCGCCCAGTCCATTGAGGGCCGAGGCTGCTTCTTCATCTCTGCCTTCTGGTTCAGGGCCCCGGCACAGGAGAGTGTCCTGTCCCTCTTGGATGACACAGCCTGCCAGGCCAGATGCACTTTATCATCCAAGAATAGAGGTTCCTGGCTGGTTCAGTCGGTAGAACATGCAAGTCTTTTTTTTTTTTTTTTTTTTTTATTTATTTATTTTTTATTTTTTTTAATTTATTTTTGGGACTGAGAGAGACAGAGCATGAACGGGGGAGCGGCAGAGAGAGAGGGAGACACAGAATTGGAAACAGGCTCCAGGCTCCGAGCCATCAGCCCAGAGCCTGACGCGGGGCTCGAACTCACGGACCGCGAGATCGTGACCTGGCTGAAGTCGGATGCTTAACCGACTGCGCCACCCAGGCGCCCCAGAACATGCAAGTCTTGATCTCGGGGTTGTGGGTTCGAGTCCCATGTTGGGTGTAGAGATTACTTAATAAAATCTTGAAGAAGAAGAAGAAGAAGAAGAAGAAGAAGAAGAAGAAGAAGAAGGGAGAGGAGAAGAAGGGGGAGGAGAAGGAGAAGAAGGAGAAGAAAAGAAGGAGAAGAAGGAGAAGGAGGAGAAGACAAGGAGAAGAAAAGAAGTAGGAAGAGAAGGGGAGGAGGAGGGGGAGGAAGAAGAGGAGGAGGAGGAGAATAGGCAAAAAACAAGCGATTTCAGAGCCACCAGGACATCAGAACTCCATGTCTTCGTCAGTAGGAGGCAAACCCCTCAGTGGGGTCTGAATGCACAGAGGGAACACAGCTGCCCGTGTCCCCCTGAGATGAGCCTGGGCTTCCGCAGCTGATATGGCCCTTCGGCTGCGAACTCCATTTCTCCTTGTGGAACTGGGCTCATTTGCTCTATTTTTCCAAGCTTTGGTATCCCCAAGTCTAAAATGAGAGCGTGATTTTGCGTCAATGAGAGGGATGCTTTTAAACCACCTGACAGGGGCGCCTGGGTGGCTCAGTCGGTTGAGCGTCCGACTTCGGCTCAGGTCATGATCTCACAGTTCGTGAGTTCGAGCCCCGCATTGGGCTCTGTGCTGACAGCTCAGAGCCTGGAGCCTGCTTCCGATTCTGTGTCTCCCTCTCTCTCTGCCCCTCCCTTGCTCATGCTTTGTCTCTCTCTGTCTCAAAAATAAATAAACATTTAAAAAAAATTTTTTAAATAAACAAATAAATAACGCACCTGACAAATGATAGGTGCCCAAAATGTAGGTTTCTTTTCTCGATCTGTCTCATGGTCACTTTTCTTTCTTTCACGTAAATACGAGCTGCATTAATATGAAAGCTTTCATTATTCTGGCCCGAGTCTCTGCAGATCCGCCAGCCAGTTCCGCGACTACGACCCCCGCAGCCCCATGTGGATAGATATGGAAGGGCCGACAGGGGTTTGCTCAGTACTCAAACCACTCCTCCTGACGTCTACCGAGCCTCTAACTGGGCCCAGCGTCTCCGTTCTGTCTGCATTGTCTTAGAGACGTCGTAACGTGTGGGAGGGAACTCTTAATTATGGAATTATAGACTTTGGAGATTTTTTACAAATGCCAAAAGCCCCAGTGCTCCATCAGAGCACTGATGGTGGATGGTGCAGGACCTCCCATGGCGCTCTGAAGCCAGGGGGGCTCCTTTGGCTTCTCTTACGGGAGGCTCATGGGCTGAGAAGCCAGTTTTCTCCATCTGAGGAGTCTACGCCAGCATTTACCAAGAAATCATGACCGCAGACCTCTCAGGGCTCCTGCTCCAGCTGCCTGATGGGGTGTGAAGGGAGCTTGCTGGGGTTCTGTTCTGCTGTGTCGTTTTGCAACCTGGAGAGGAGGGCCAAAGGGGAAGCTGGTGTCCCACGTGCTTCTTACCGCTGTTCTCAGCAGGCCTTTCTGAGCAGGGACCCTGTGCTAGGTCCAGAGCCTATGCTGACATCAGAGGAAAGGCCAGAGCAGGAAATGGAGTGCCGCAGAGGCTGTGCGTGCACACGAAAGCAATGATGGCGGTAAGGTTAGCCACCAAGGGTCTCAAATGCAAGCTCTGTGACAGCCAGGACTCGCCTTGCTCTGGTGTCTCCCAGCACCTGGCACAGCACAGGTGGTCAGAGCAGGTGAAAACTTTGAGCAGAAATAGTCCTGACAGAAGGCCCAGTTGGTGGCTGGCCTTGTACTTGGCCCTTCCCTGACTCCACCTGACAACAAGCATAGAAAGCAAGCGATGATGTCCCCCTCCCCACCACGTAGGAAAGGGAGCAACAGAGAGGCGGGCAGACCCCCAGAGGCACACAGCTTGGGCACAACCAGACCAGGATTCCAAGCCGTGTTTGTCCAGTGCCAAAGCCTGTCTGAGAGCCACATTGCCTCTGAGACCGCTGACGAATGGCTGTCACTCTCTATGGTCCAGATCGCGGTGTGCTGGAGACGGAAGGGTTAACTCTGCCTCCTGCAGGGAGAGGACTGGGAAAAGGAAAGCAAGCCGGGAATGACTTTTGATCTGTGTGGCTTCTTTGTACTAAGCTTTCCCCCCTCTCTCTCCCCATGCCGGTACTGGTTTAATTTGGATTCATTAAATGCGAATAAAAATTAATTGAATTTATTTGGGAAACTATTAAAAGGCTCAAGTCCTGCCTGGAGGAATAAGCCACCAAATGGGGCCCATAGTTTGATGGTAAGACATTTCTTTGTGATTGCATATGTTTTAAGATAACTAATTCTTGCCTGCAGAACGGATTTAAAATGTGCCTTTCAGGCCCGTTCCCTGCCCCCCTCCCCCTCCCCAGCCATCCCGCTTCCTTCCCAGAAAGTAACAACTCACACTGGCTTTTTGTGTGTGACAATCCACACGTGCTCTGTGTGCGTGCAAACGTATAAATATATATTAGGTTTGCACACAAATGATAGCATATTTTGCATTCTCTCCTACGCTGCGGCTTTTTTCCTTTTCTACTTTTTTTGTTCATGTCAGTTCATAAATAATTTGCTTATTCTCCTTTAAAGTTGTAGTCCATTGTACGGCTGTACCCACAATTGATTTAAACGGTATCCTCTCAATGGGCACTTAGGTTGGGGGAACCCTCTGCTAGCACAATGCTGAAATCCAACACCGTGTACCCGTTTTGTTTCGTTTAAGCGCGGTGGCAGAGCTGTAGATAGATCCTTACAAGTGTAATTTCTGGAGACGTTTGGAGCATGAATTTGTGATGTCAGCAGGTAGAGCCAAAAGTCACTCCCTAGAGGGTGTACCGTTATATACTCCCACCAGCGATACACGTGTGTGTCTGTCTCCCCCCAGCATCACCAGCACCGGGTATTATCTAACTTCTAGCTTCTTGATTTTTTTCAATTTGTTTGGTGAAAATAGCTTGTCGAGCTTTTTTTTGTCTTTTACCACAAGTAAGATCCAGAATGTTTTTGCCTTTTTTTTTTTTTTTTTTTTTTAGAATTATCTGAGCTCCTTTCTCTGTGGATCTCTCTGTTACTTGGTGGCGAGGTTTGAGAGGAGCTGCAGAGGTAGACGGGGTGTCACCCATTTGGATGGTTGCCTTTTCTGTGCTTCTGGGAAGAGCGGTCAGGTTCCGCTCACAACTCATCGGTGAAACCTTCGTGGGAGATCAACCACTGGCCTTGACTTTGGCATGGAGGCTGTAGGTGGTGGAGGAGAGAGCCCAGGCTTTCACAGTTCCCGTACCTGGCCTCCAAAGCGTTCTCACCATTAGGGGTTGAATTGTGTTTTCCTCAACGTCATATAACCTCCAGTATCTCAGAATAGGACTGTATTTGGAGATAGGGTTTTTAAAGAGGTGATTCAATTAAAACGGGGCCATCGGTGTGGACCCTCATTCAACATGTCTGGTGTCCTTATAAAAGGGGAAACTTGGACACAGAAGTATGTGCAGAGGGAAGACAGCCATCTATAAAGCCGAGGAGAGAAGTCTGGAATGGATTTTCCATCATAAACCTCAGGAAGAAACAACCTGCCTACATCTTGATTCTGGACTTATAACCTCCAGAACTATAAATAAGATAAATTTCTGTTGTTTTCAGCCACCAAGTCTATGGTACTTTGCTACAGCCGCCCTAGCAAAATAATACACGCGTCCACTGGCTGGCATCCTGGGAAGGGGGGAGGGGTCACCTCTCAGAGACCTGTTGCCACATCTGCAAAATGGAGGTAATGAGCCCTTCTTCGCACATGACTGTAAGTACTTAGCTATTGTCAGCGGCTTGAGGCAAGTCTGAGAGATTTGAGGGTATTCCCTGGCAGATCCAGAAGACCTCAGTTTGGATCCTAAGAAGGAACTGACTTGAGCCACCAAGGAGATTTTCCCAGTGTCTTATATATCTAAGGCTAAGGCCATTCAGCAGAGCGGATGGTCTGATGCCTGGGTTCTCTCTCACTTCCGCCATAAATTGGAGGCCTCTCAACCTTTCTTGGCCTCAAACGGGGAGAAGAGTGGATACAGTGATCTCTAAGGATGCTCTGACCCTAACATTCTGTACTTTGCTTTGGGGAAGATAACCAGACAAATATATTCATTCTCGGCAAACAGTTCCATACAGAGAAGTCCACAAATTTTCCGAAAGCTGATGCTTCCCCGGAAAGAGATTCCCAGAGGGATGACTTGGAAAGAGGAAGCCCATACATTTATCTGTATAGATAAACCGCTCTGTCCAAAAAAAAAAAATACATCAGTTGCTTACCTAGACCTGCTGTATTTACTGCCGCTGTCCTTGCATTCTACTACCTGGCGGGTGGGTTACGACACGGCAATATTTCTCTCAAGCCCTGCATAGCTGAAAATGTCGAGTTAGTTCAACAAATGTCTATCAGGCACCTAGTGGGTCTCAGGGGATCGCACCCATACAGGGAGTCGCTCTGACCCCGCAGAGTACCCGGCCGTGTTCCACGCCCGCCGTGAGGCTTTGGATGGGTTGCTCCATGTTTCTGGAATGACGTAATAACAGCATCTGCTTCACAGGGCAGGGTGGGAGTAGAGGTGACAGTGGGCCTACAGATCTGGCGCGCAGTAAGAGCTCGGTAGAGGTGGCTGTTTCATTTGCACGATGGCGTGTCTTCGCAGGCGACCGTCTGAAGAACAGGGCTCCGACCCATCCTTTCAGGACTGAGAAGATCTAATTAGTGCCTGGGCCTGCTGCTTCCAGTTCTGGCCTGGTCCGTGAGTCATCGTCAACTACGCAGCAGCCAGGGGCCAGAGCAGAGCCTGGCAAGGCAGAAGAGAGCATCCCAGGGTGGGGACAGCATGTCAGTCCCCTGGGTGTCTGTCACACTGCAGGGGCGAGAGAGGGAGAGGAGAAGGAGGACAGGCCTGAATGATAATGTCTGTCCCCTCCCTTCTCTGTGCCTCAGATCTCCCCTCTGGGGATAGAGGTGACCTCTGATGCCTTGGTCAGTGCCAGTACTCTGGGATTCTAGCTAGCGGCTCTCTCTGTCTCGCTTTTTGAATATTTATTTATTTTGAGAGAGAGAGAGAGAGAGAGAGAGAGAGAAAGAGAGAGTGTGTGTGTGAGCAAGAGGGGGTCAGAGAGAGAGAGAGAGGGAATCCCAAGCAGGCTCTATGCTCAGTGCAGAGCCCGACCCGGGGCCTTGAATTCACGAACTGTGAGATCATGACCCGAGCCATCATCAAGATGTCAGATGTGGGGCGCCTGGGTGGCTCAGCTGGTTAAGTGTCTGACCTCGGCTCAGGTCATGATCTCACAGTTTGTGGGTTCGAGCCCCACATCAGGCTCTGTGCTGACCGCTTGCTCAGAGCCTGGAGCCTGCTTCCGATTCTGTGTGTGTGTCTCTCTCTTTGCCCATCCTGTGCTCTCTCTCTCTCTCTCAAAAATAAACATCAAAAAGGAGAGTCCAATGCTTAACCAACTGAGCCACCCAGGCACCCCATAGCTAGCCACTCTCGACGGACAGTTTAGATATCCTTTTTTTCTTTCGGTTTTATTTGTGGGGAAATACACGTAACATAACACTTACCATCTTCACTATTTTTCAGTACCCAGTTCAGTGGTTATTAAGTGTATTCGCACTGCTGTGCAGCTGTCACCCGGACCCGTCCCCAGCACACTCTCCACCTTGTAAAACGGAAACTGTGCCCATTCAACGTCTCCCCAGTCTCACCCCCCCTGCCCTGGAAACCACTGCTGTGCTTCCTGCCTCTCTGAGTGTGGCTCCTCTCTCTCTTCCAAGAGCCATAATGCGACATCCGGCTCTTTGTGTCTGGCTTGTTTCACTCAACATAACGTCCTCAAGGTTCATCCAAGCTGTGGCAGGTGGCAGAAGGCCTTCTTTCTTTTTTTTTCTTCGATGCTAAATAATATTCCATTTTTGCACGTATCTGCCACCTTTTAGTCCTCTGTCACCGGATGCTTGGGCGGCTTTCACCTCTTGGCCGTTGTGCGTAACGCCGCTATGCACATGGGGTGTACGAACATCTCTTTAAAATCCTGCTTTTAATTCTTTTGGGCACATACCCAGAAGTGATATGGTGGTTCTATCTTTAATTGTTTGAGGAATGACGACGCCGAAGTCCACAGCAGCTGCACCATTTTATGGTCCTCCCAGCGATGCCCGAAGATCCCAGTTTCTCCCCATTTTTCGCCATTACCTTTTATGTTCTGTGTTTTGCTTTGTTTTTGTGTTTAATAGACGCCACCTTAAGGGTGTGAGGCAGAGATGTAGAAATCTTAATTTAGCCTGTTCTTTGTGAATCCGAGCATCATTTTGGGGTCTAGATCTCAGACCACTGATGGAGCAGTAGCTGAACACGGCTTCCTATAATCGTGTGTGACCCTTTGCTGTCTCCTTGGAGTTACCAGTCTGACGGGTGGGGGAAAGGCGACCACAGGTAATGCAGCGGCCGTTCCTCGCCCTGGAGTCACGTCACAGCGGAGAGGGGGAACGGTGTGACGACGAAGTGCTCCTCTGGTCCTCACGTTGGCCTCTGCTGGCATTTACTGGGACGTCCTTGTTCCCACTGTTGGTCACATCAGCTCCTGCTCAGTCATGGTGCCAGTCAGGGTCCCAGTTGCCCCCCGGGACAGAATCCACTCTAGCATTTCAAGCCGAGCGGGATTTATCAGAAGGGGTACCTTTGCACATGATCTCTAGGAAGACCTGAGAACCCAGTTAGGTGCCTCACATCCGGGCGCAACACAGCCAGCAGAAATCCTGACCACCCTAGGACTCATGCAGTGGAAATGGACGACTGTCTATGCCGCCTGCCACGTGGCCCCGCGGTGTGGGGACCGGAACCTGTAAATCTCCTCACGGCTGCCCTGGAAGAAGCGGACCCGTCCCCAGCCCTTCTAGCCACTGGATATGCCCTCCCACCACCAAAGGCCTTCTTTGGTGCCCTGCCACCTACAAATCAGCAGGGTACAATGGGTGCCATCTTGCAAGCCTGGCCTATGGTAGAGGCTGAACCCGGCAGCGAGGGGGGAGACTGCGGCCACTGTCACCCACCACTCTCGATTAAAAGCTCTACGCATCTCTGAGCTACTCACAGCCACCCCTGAGAATACACCACATCGCTTCCCAGCCGTGGGGGCCATCACCTCCCGGGCTCTACTTGGAAAATCGGTCAGGGCACCCACCGCTATCAGATTTGGGGATTCTACTTCTTGTCCTCTCCGGAGAGAACCAACAGCAAGCCCTCTAAGGGACCCGCTGACTTCTAACCTCTCCTCTCTTCTGCCCCAACTCCTCCTTCCACCCCCTGGACAATATGGGTCTGGCTTTGCTGGTGGGGGTCGAGTTCATCTATACCGATGTATTCTCCTGCGTTTATTGTGTGGTCTGGAATTTTTGCACGTTCTCCGTAAGGCCTCAACTTCTAAAACCGAAGGGCTTCTGCTTGGCATTCCTTCTAGGAGGTGGGGAGCGCAGGACGCCCCCCCCCCCCCCGCCGGGCTGTTTGGATTGAGTGGGGACCAGGGCTGCAAGGAAATGCAAGGACAAGAAAAATCTCAGTTAATCCTTCGGCGTATGATTCTGCCAAGTTCCATCGTGTCCTACCCACGTGTCTGGAGTATCACCAATACAATCTCCGTCGGCTGGTAACTCCCCGAAGAGGGAGGAGAGATGGCATACACCTTAAGCGGTGCAGGCAGGGGCCGGGGGGACATGCACATTTCATCCAGTCTTCACACCCCTGCAGGACATGTGTTATCGCTTCATATTATAGACCGGGGGGGTGGGGGGGAGTGGGGGGAGCTCCTCTTACAGAGATCCCACAGTGGCAGGGCAAGAGCTAAAATTCTCTACCCTAGGTCTGTCTAATTCCGAGTCTGGAGCCTTTGCCAAGAGCTCTCTCTGTGAATTCACTTGTTTTGAACTTTCTGACATAAAGCAAAATTCATTTTTTTTAAATCATCTCTGCCTTGTTGAAGTGGGAATCCAAGAACGCTACATATTTAGAGTCTGAAGGCTAAATTCCTCTTTGAGTTCTTTAGATAATTCTGATTTGTGCTCATGCCCCTGGCAGAGGAAGGCAGGAGCTTAATTAGAACCGTGAAATCTGAAGATAAAGGCAAATTCTCTTTCTCCCTCCTGGGTCTAAGTTTGGCATTCCTGGTGGATGTCAAAACAATGGGTCGTTGGGGGAGGAGCAGGAGAACGCTGGGTACCTACACCTGCTCTTAGAGTGCCCTCGGGACATCTCAGCGTCTTGCCCAGATTCGCCTCCCATAAATACCTGTCCACTGATCAGCACCCTTAGCATGGTGGCCGGCACTCACCAATGTCGGCTCTGCTTCCCTTTCAAAGCCCAGAACCCTGCCTTTCTCAGTCCCCTGCTGGCGGCTGGGGTCATATGACCAGTCTTAGCCAGAGAAACTTAAATGCAAGTGACAGTACAACTTCTGGGCCAAGATACCAAAAAGTCCTTCTCGGTCTCTTTCTTCTTGGCACATAGGGGACGTGGAGGGGACCTCGCGTTAGGATGGGGAAGCCACAGCTCAAAAAAGCGAGAACTGCTGAGTTGCAGATCAGTGCCCCTAGAAATATGCCCGGATCCCACTGGACTTGGCGAAAAGCATTGTTGTCTTGAATCTCTGAGATTTGGGGCACTGTGAAGGACATCAGTGTAACCTAGCTGATCTGGACTGAAGGCTGCATGCCAAAGCCAGATTTCCTTCATTTTCCCCAAGCGCTAGGCTGCGTGGGCTTTACATCGAACCCACCTAGGGTCCAGCAACCAGCTATGCAGACCCCAGCCTGGGGGCTGGCCAGACCATCTGCCTTCCCAGCAACTGCATGAGGACTAGAAAGCAACTTCCTGATCCATAAGTATATTAGTGATTGTTTGGCCCTCGTGGTAGGTTGACAAATGCCCCCCACACACACACACACAGACGTTCACACTCTGATCTCTGAAACCTGTGATTATTACCTTATATGACAAAAGGGTGTTGCAGATCTGCAGAAGTGAGGGATCTTGAGATGGGAGATGATGCTAGGAGCCTGACGTGCTCCCCGTGCTCCTTATGAAAGGGGTGCAGGAGGAATTGGTCAGAGGAGAAAACCTGCTGAAGCTAGAAACGGAGACCCGAGCGACGTGCTTTGAAGATGCGGCCAGAAGGCAGCCGCTGAGAAACGCAGGTGGCCCCTACAGGCCGAAAAGTCGGGAACCAGCTTCTCCCCTTAGACCCTCCGGAAGGACCAGGTTCTGCTGACATTTTGACTTTTAGCCCAGTGAGACTGAACTCATACTTCTGTAACTGTAAGAGAACAAAGTTAGATGGTTTTGAGCCACTGAGGTTGCGGTCATTGATGTCAGAAGTAATAGGAAACAGGTATACTCGTCAAGCCAACAAATGCCTTTACTACGGAATCAGCCACATGATGAAATCCAGGCAGTTTTTTGCCTTCTGGGTAATCTTCAGGCTGCAACAACCCGGAAGTGAACCACAGACCTCAAGGCAAGGGGGTCGAGGATGTTGTAAAGGAAGGGTGGTCATGATTAGCCATGACATTTAGGCAAAGGGAAGAGGGGAGGTGAAGGGGTAAGGGACAATGACAAGTTGATAAGACTGTAGGCCCTGTGGGATGGAAGGCTGGGCGTTTGGGGTACCAGAGGGACTGAGCTGAAAAGTCAGGGGATTGGGAAAGAAGACAAATTATCCAAACCCTCCTTTACCTGGGGATTTCTGCTTTCTCACCTCTGTGACTTTGGCCATGTAATTCCATGTGTGATGCATTCCAAAGACACATCTTCTGTGGAGACCCATAGATTGGATAAATCTCCAGTATCTGATCCCCTTTCCCAGGTACACCTAAATTTCCTGGCTGTTGAAATTTAGGTGAGATTGACTCCACCCATAGCTCTAAGGTTCAGCTCTTATTGGCTTGAGTCTGGCCACGGTGATAGGTTCAAGGACAGACTTATAACCTAACTCAGGCCAATCAGAGCCAACATGGCTTACCTTTAGGTTATTGGCTCAGATTCATTACTAAGGCAGATTTTCTTTCTTAATTACTGGATTCTAATATGGAAACACATGACCTGGGAAATTGCTGGCAGGCAACGTGCAGTCCTGAGCCTATGTGACTGAAACCATTCTGGGAAGGCAGAAATGTAAGATGTTAGGCTACATTATCAGAGTGGCTGGATCATGCCTCTCCTGAAGGTGACACCGAACAATTCAGTTAGGCAAGGAACTCATATCTATTGTTAATGGTTATTTTCCTCCCCGCCAACACTCTCCCAAATCCAACGGTCCAAAATCTCTAGAAAAGGGGAAGGACCCTTTTTCCTTTGATAATCACTCATCCTTTGGTTTTAAGATGCCAAGATATATGCAGATAAAGTCACGGACAAATTTCTCTTTCCTGTAGCATTTCTCTTCAAAAACAAAGATCCATAAGGAAGATATTAAAATGAAGTTCTGAGACTACAAATAACTATATAAAAGAACTTTGTTTTCTGTTTATATTCACACATTCTTTCCAAGGAGAACGAAAAGGAAAACAAGGGAAAAGAATGGGTCCGGGTAAATGAAGCTGGAGAGAAGTGGAATGAGTCCTGTTAGATGAAGCAAGGGCTGGAGAGAAGTGAATTATTCTGCTTACCGGAGGGAGAAGATTTTTGCGTTTTCAGAGCAGCTCAGGAGGAAAGGGAGAGAGTGGCAGTGAAGAGTACAGGTGATGGAGGGAGGTGGTTGTCAGCAGAAATTCTCCACGGCCAGTGAGAGGGAGGGGCCTGGGAGAGAAGGACATTTGTATGGTCCTTGCTCTGTTCCAATCAGTACTGTCCATCTTGAGTAAAGCCTACTGCACCCACAGAATTGGTGCTAATTGATATGTATCAGTTGAATACATGAGTGGATGGACAAATCAACCAAAGTTACAAAGACTTCACAAATGAACACCAAGAAAAAAGAACTCCGGGGTTAAGCCAGTTTCTGGGTGATGAGCCTTGAATGTGTCAGCTTCAGGAAGTGAGTGAGGGTGAACCCCATGCAAATGCTATTCCCAAATGTAGAAAAATCTGCCAAAAGTTACACTCTCATCCCAAAGGCCTCGATGATACGAAGACAGAAAGAAAGAACGAGAATTGCAACTGACACAGGGTCTCTTTCCATACACAAGCAGCAGCAGCTGTGACTTTCCTGACAAGTCAGTTCCTGCCTAGGGTGACAGGAGTCCCCCAGGCCAGAGGCTACGAGGACACGTTGGTGCTTAAAGGACAAAAAGCTGCTGGAACAGCACAGGCCTTTTTTCAGGACAAAATTCATCCATTCATTCAACCACATCAGGGTACAAAGAGGCTTACAATCACCAAGTATGTAGTCCGGCGGGGGCAATGGCAAGCAATTATAAAAATAAATGGAAACATTACAATTTTTACTTTATAAAAATAAATGATAAATACCCAGACAGGCTTGGAGAAGTCTTCTACAGCCTGGGGCATCAGGGAAGGCTTCCCTGGGGAAAACGGAGAGAGTCTCATTGTGACTTTCATGGGCCCTAGGCACTGCTGCCTTCCGGGGGCCCTTCTTCCATCAAAACATGGATACAGATTAAAATGTTTTTATGACTGTGGTGGTATGCTGATAAAAAATTGATATAATTCAGAATGGATTCATAATTATATATATTCATTATTATCGTATCATTTGTTTTCTTATTTCAAAATAAAGCAGGGCACCTGGGTGGTTCCATCGGCTGAGCGTCCAACTCTTTGATTTAGGCTCAGGTCATGATCTCACCATTCGTGGGATCGAGTCCTGAGTCCAGCTCTGTGCCAAGCTTGAGATCCTCTCTCTTTCTCTCTCTCTTTCTCTTTGTCTCTCTGCCCCTCTCCTGATTGCGCACACTTGCTTCTCTTTCTATCTCTCTCTAAAATAAATACAATACAATAAAATAAAGTAAAATAAAAACTTTCCCTCCTGACTTTATTGAGGAGTAATTGACAAATATAATTGTATATGTTTATGTTTGATATATACATATGTACATGTATATGTTTATGTGTGTATATATATATATATACATATACATATACATATATAATGGAACTACGACCAAGATCAAGAAAGATGACATATCCATCACCTCAAGTAGTCAACTTTGTGCGTGTGTGTGTGTGTGTGTGTGTTCAGAAAACTTGAGATCTACTCTCAGCAATTTTCAAGTCTACAAACCATATTGTTAACTATAATCACCATGCAGCACATTAGGCTCTCAGAACTTATTCTTCTTACAACCGAACGTTTGGTACCTTGTGACCTGCATCTCCCCATTTTCTCCTGGTTCCTGGCAACCACCATCCTATTTTCTGTTTCCATGAAGCTGGCCTTTTTAAAAATTTTTATTGTTTTAGATTGAAAATATAAGTGACACCGTATAGTATTTATCTTCCTCTGTCTGGCTTATTTCATGTAGCTTAACGCCCTTCAGATCGATTCACATGGTCACAAATGGCAAATGTCCTTCTTTTTTACAGCTGAATAATATTCCAGTGTGTATATATACTATACCGAATTGAAAACATTTTGTGAGTATACGATAGTTTCAGGGCACTATGCCGCCCGTGCTGAATGGATACTCTGGCCCTGGAAAAGGGTTTGAGCTGGGATGGTAAGAGAATCAGGCAAGGGGTCTCTGCAGGATGGAGACAGCCCGCACAATGGCCTTTAACTGATGGAGCCTGGAGCGGCTGGGAGGGGTGAGGTGAGGCAGAAAAACCCCACAGGGGCCGCACTGTGGGGATGGGATTTGCTTTTCTTTTTTTAATGTTTATTTATTTAATTTTTTTGAGAGAGAGACAAAGCATGAGCAGGGGAGGGGCAGACAGAGAAGGAGACACAGAATCGGAAGCAGACTCCGGGCTCTGAGCCATCAGCACAGAGCCCGATGCAGGGCTTGAACCCATGAACCATGAGATTGTGACCTAAGCCGAAGTTGGATGCTTAACTGACTCAGCCACCCAGGCGCCCTGGGATTTGCTTTTCATGTTTACTCTGGCCACCAACACAGCACACTCCTTCTGTCTTCAGGGTCCATGTCATATCTTCCAATCCTGGACAGCTCTCTACTCCTTCCTTCTCCGAGCAACCACACCCTTTGATCTGTCCTGCTGGGGTCTGATACCTGTCACAACTATGTGTACCTGATCTATCTGCGCTTGTCAAGACTGTTTCAAAGGACAGGCCCCCAGCTGCCATGGGGCAGTAAAGGGAATTTCTTGGCTTCTGCAAAGGGCATTTCCAAGGTCATGTGGTGTTAACAGCATGCAGCCCCATCCCTCGTGACGCCTCCCACCTTAGGAACTGCGATCTCAGCCCCTTTCCTCTTGTGGTGAGAAGCTACCACAGAAATGCCTCAGAAAGGTCACAAAATTGCAGTTCATTGATTCTGGTGGGTTGCATGTCCATCCCTGGGCCAATCATGGGGCCAAGAGGTAGGGTGATCGGTGGCCCACACCTGGTCATACATCCATCCCTAAGCCGGGAGAAGAGCTGGCTGCTCCCAAAGCCAATGGACTGAGCCCAGGGGAAGGGGTTTTCCTAAATAGAGAGGCTCTGTTCCCAGCAGAGGGGCACGTGGATGGGCAGACAGAGCAATACACAGACGGCTGTTCTGTGCTCTTGTGGTCAGCGACCAGCAGGCGAGAGGGACCACATTACTCATCTTGGACTCTTGGAGTAGTCGTTGACAACACTGTGCCCAAAGTCCAGTCAGTATTCCCAGTAGAGAAGATACCATCATTGTCTCTTACCATCTCAGGAAACCTACCCAGATCCTGGTTCTACTCCAACCCCAACTCCTTGCTTGGTGACCAAAGGTAATTCTCATAAAATCTCCTGGGGCTCTATTTCCCTATCCATTAAGTTGGGATGCTAATAAAAGCCTGAATGGACAACGCCATTCCTTCCTTCATATCTACTCGGGGATATTGGTGTGTTCATCTCCCCTTTGAAAGTTCGGATCTCTTAGAGTGGGGAATTGCCTATTATTCATCTCCAAACCTCAGTCTCCTCACCTGTAAAGCGAGGATAACGTCCACCTTGGAAGACACCTGGGAGACTTCAATGAAATAACGAATGCAACGTGCTTGTTGCAAAAAGAACGGAAGAGGGGCGCCTGGGAGGCTCAGCTGGTTGAACGTCCGACTGTCGATTTCAGTTCAAGTCATGATCTCGCAGTTTGTGAGTTCCAGCCCCATGCTGGGCTCTGGGCTGACAGCGTGGAGCCTGCTTGGGATTCTCTCTCTCTGCCCCTCCCCTGCTCACTCACATGCGTGCGCGCTCTCTCTCTCTCTCTCTCAAAATAAATTAAAAAACTTGAAAAAAAAAAGAATGGAAGAATGGAAATGGAATGAATGAACAAATACATGAAATATGAAAATGATGCTAAGACGGGATGAGGGAAGGGTGAGGGGAGGAGGGGAGGAAAGAACCAGAATGATTTCCCTCTGTGTTCTCTGCAATGGCAAAGCAAAGACAGCCCCCCAGATCGCAGGCTTGCGAGGGGTGTGGACTGCCAGCAGAGCTGTGATTCTCAGGCTGTTAATTGCTGGAGTGTTTGCTTCTCTCCCCAAGGCATTTTGGCTCCAGTTTGATCACTGCCGCACCCCCCCCTCCCTTCAAATGTGTAAATATATCAGAGAATGTTATATCCCTACAGGGGGGAGGGGTGGAGGGAAGAGATGGGTCGGGCTGTGGAGGCGAAGGGAGGATGGGTGTTGGGAGGTGAGAAGAAAACCAGGTGGGTGGAGTCATCTCTGAAGCTGGCACCCGCCCAGCCCCCACCCTTCCTGCCATCCCTGCAGGGGTGAGTAACACAGAGCGGTGCAGTGATCACCATAACCCAGGCCACCAGGACTGATTTTCTGATTACCCTTCAGAATGACGAGTAGCTTAGAAGACAATGCAATCGAAAGAAAGCACAACCCTCAGAATTTTAAGAGATTTCCTTCATGCCAATTGCCGGGTGGGCCGACCTTTAATGAGAGCTCCCTGTTTGCGTCAATTCATCTTCATAAGCAGGACGGAGAGACTAGGGCGGGGTCGGTGAAGGGCCTAGGACACCAAATCTAAAGAGCGCTCACTGCGTACATAGTGAGAGTGTGTGCCTTCTTCAATTCTGTGCCTTCTTGTCCCAGTCTTGGCTTTGTTTGCAAAAACCTCTTCAGCACTCGGTGTTGTATTGAAACCAATTTGACGATATTTTTCATATTTAATTTAAAAAAAAAAACGAAAAGAAAAAGAGAAATTTTGCTTTAAGCATTTAAAAAACATACCGATGACCCCGATACAAATAAAAGATGTTTACTGTAGGACCAAAAAAAAAAAAAAAAAGAAAAAATGAAAAAAAAACCAAAACCCTCTTCCGACAAGATCCCTATTCCCCTTCTACAGATGGGAAGACTGAGGCACAAAGAGTCTAAGTAACCCAAAGTCACACAGAAGGTGGAGATCCAGGATTCAGACCCACAGCCGCAGCAGCAAACCTTCGCGCAGCGTGGCCTCAATACGGCCAGAGGGCTCGACCCCTGGACAGACCTTCTGAACCAGAAGCATTGCAAAAACAGGTCTTCTCCCTCTGTGACACGTTTCAGTCCGTCCTCCACTGCATCCCACTCACAGCTCCCCAGATGGACGGGAATTGTGGCATGGGGAGGCGGGGTGAGCATGAGCCAGAGAGACAGGTCCCCTCCTCCCGGAAGGCCTCCCTCATCACCTCGCCAGCACTCTGCACAGAGACCTTCAGGTCCACCCTGGCTCGGGATGCCTCCCCTGTGCCCCAAGTCCACGGGTCCAGCAAACAGCTACCATTTTACAAGACTTACTTGCCAGGTGGAAAGAAAGGGGAGCATTCTAAAACAGAGGCAGAGGGGCGCCTGGGTGGCTTGGTCGGTTAAGCGTCCGACTTCGGCTCAGGTCATGATCTCACGGTCCGTGAGTTCGAGCCCCGTGTCGGGCTCTGTGCTGACCGCTTGGAGCCTGGAGCCTGTTTCGGATTCTGTGTCTCCCTCTCTCTCTCTGACCCTCCCCTGTTCATGCTCTGTCTCTCTCTGTCTCAAAAATAAATAAACGTCAAAAAATAAATAAATAAATAAAACAGAGGCAGAGTGTTTTAGGGTTTTTTTAGAACAGTTTATTGAAAATACAGTTTGCCCATTTGGAGTGTAAAATTCAGGGGCTTTTACCAAACTCACCGCCATTAATTCTAGAACATTTTAATCACCCCCAAAAGAAACGTCACACCCCTTAGTAGCTATCACCCATCTGTAGGTGTTCCAGACTCCCCCAGCCGTCCCCCTAGCTCATCATTCTGTTCCAGAAAATCTGAGACACCACGGGCTGTGAAAACATGTTTCTCTAAGAAAGAGAGAATGCGGCCAAGAAAACGATGACACGTGGCTTCCTGGACATACCACACGTAAAACGCATTCCAGTTCCGGAGATCATGCCGTGTGACGGCACTCGTGTCCTGGAGCTGAGGAACCATGGTCCCCGTTGAGCAGGTGTTGGGTGATTCCACACATGTCTGCTCATCCTCTCTCTCTCCCCCCAGTCCCGCTTCCTTCACCCTGATGCCTGTCTTCATGTGTTACCATCCCGGCCTCCCCCTGTAGCCCCAGATCCCCGCTTTGTCCCCGTCATTCCCTCTGCTTGCCACCTTATCAGTCACCTTGCCTGGCAAGGGCTCCTCACACTGGCCAACCCCCCTCCGTCCTCACTGCCAGGGCCCTGCTTCTGGCCTCCTGCTCGCCAGCCAGCGCTCCTGCAGCCTGTCCCATCCTCTGTACTACTCGGGTCACTGGTGGGACAACACTGCTTTGCTCCCAGTAAGCCTCTGAGGTGGCTCCCCGGCACCCACAGAACGGAGTAGAAGCTCTCTAGCACAGCATCTGGAGCTTGACTTGCCTCTCGGATCTCCCTCCAGGCTGCGGGTCCCAGAGGTGCAGTTTCTGGTCCTTGGGAGGCAGGCCCTCCACGGGGCCGAGCGGCACTGTGCCTCCTCCAAGATCAGTGTGCTGGGCGCTGTGCTCTCTGGCTTTCTGCCCTCACGGACGGAGCCTGGCTGCCAGGGCATGTGCCTTCCTTCCCTCCCCAGGAAGCTGCGTGGGCAGATGTGCTCAGGAACCCGGCCGTCATTCTTTCTGCGGATCAGCCCCGGTTTGCTCTGCTCCGAGACTTAGATTTGGAAACAGCGGAGTCTGTTAGGGAAGAGGCTTCTGGAGGCCTCTGACCATGATGCATGATTTGGCCCAGGTGTCTCCAGAAAGCTCTGCTTTCATGAAAGCATGCTGTCGGTATCAGTTGCCTAGTTAAGTGCTCGTCGCTTCCTGCTTATCTCTCTTGGTGTAGGACCCTGGAGGGGCGGAGGTGACAGCAGGGCTGGACTGAAGCGTTCCTGGACCTCCGTCCCAAGGCTACGTGGCCCAGCAGAACGTCTGTTCTCACCCTGAACGGGGATGGCCTCACTGTTGCCCCCTCCTTATCTTCACCTGTTGCCCCCTCCTTATCTTCACCTTCCTCGCCTGGGCCTTCCGACGGAGACTGCAGATGCCTTGAGGGCATGTGTGTCTTACTTGTCACTGTCTGCATGAGCCTCCCCATGCAGGGGAGCGCATGCTCCGCAGCCTGGCCGATTTGAAACGCAGGATTTGGGCAGAACTGCCCAAAGGGACAAAGGGGACCCTTGTCTTCAATGCGACCGATTGGACCGTTGCGGGGGGAGGGCATCACCATGCAAATCATGAAGGAAGTATGACCCCGACCTGTGACATCTGTGTCTCCACTTGGGGTCTCCTCTGAGGGGTGTGGACGTGCACCTCACAGGCCCCACCTGCCGGGAGCTCTGGGCTTCCCTTTGTCCTCCAGGATGAGATCCAACCTGTTTGCTTCTTTACCAAGCTGCAGCTCCCGGTGTCTCTTCTGTTCATCGTGAGTTTAATGAACTCAGCGAACCAGGGAGGTCCAGGGAGCCCCATGGACTCCCCTAGGCACCTCTGCTTTCTGAAGAAGAAAATGAGAAAATACATAGAAAAAAGAAGGATGGTGGTACCATTTCTGGACTGGAGGCCCTCCTTGTTCTCTCCCCTCGGAGAATTCTGAGATCAATGAGACTTGCTCACGCTGTGGTAACAGTTGGCATTCCTTATGGACGCTTCTGTTTGGCTGGGACAATTGCAAAGAGCACAGGGATGAGGAGACCAGATTGGGTGTGCTCCATCTTGTCTGAAGACCACCCTTGGATCGGTGCCTCTCAAGACTGAGAGCAGAGACCAGTAAGGCTTGAACTTCTCTTGGAGTCTCACAAAACCTCCCTCTTTGGCTCAGGTTGACCTTGAACTGAGGACCTGTATATCCAGTTCTACCCAAACATCCACGAGTCCTGGGTCACCCTGGCCGTCCATCTTTCCCTCAAGTGGCCTTCTCGTGGGCTCATGGAATCACCACCGTCTGTGTGGTCGCTCAATATAGAAACTGGGGAATTAATAGAGAGTTTCCTTCCTCATCTTCGGAGAAAGTGGCAGTGCTCTGGGTTTCTGTCCCCCCACTGCTGGACATGCAGCTTGGACGTATTTCCCAGACTCCCGTGCAGCTAGCTGTGGTCCCCGACTTCTAGCCAAGGGATGCGGTTGGAAGCCGAATGGCTACATCTGGGATGCCTGTCCCAGGAAACGCCTCGCACAGGGACATCCTTTCTTGCTTTTCCTGTTCACCTGCTTGGCTAAGACTCTGAGGGCCTTGGGGACCGCAGAGCCTCAAAAAGGAGAGCCCGGGTCCCTGAATGATTACACGGAGTACAGCCACCAATGGATTTTATATAAGCAAGAGATAAATTTAAGCCACTGAGGTTTGGGGGGTTTATCAGTTCGCACAGCAAGGGTTACTGTATTTAAAACACTCTCTAATTATAATCTGATCCGAAGGCTTCAGTTAAGGTAGAGAATAATACCCTTAAATGTGTTCCCTTTTGGCCATCTTTCCCGTTACTACCTCACTCTTCTCACTGTTTTATCAACCTCCTGTCTTGTACCTTCACTCTGTCCCCTCGGCCCACCTCCTACCCTCCCTCTCAATTTGTCTCTCTTCATGTCCCTCCACCCTGACGATTAAAAGCCTCTTTTTGGCAAGCAGGACAAGGTCCAGACTCCAACCTCCAAGACTCGCCAGCCGCCCCAGGGTCATCCTCACGCTGGCCCTTCTCCTGGAGTACTAGATTACTTTCTGCCTCCACAGTCTAGAACGCCTTCCCCCGCTTGTCCCTCAGACCGGTATTCAGCTTTGGAAATAACTTGCTGGTAGATTGTCTGTGACGTCCCCAGGTAGAAATCATCACCCTTACTTTTCCTGTCACTCCTCTCCTTGTCTTAGGACCCTTACTCCACGCATTATGTTTTCTGTGCCTGCTTCTGCTCCGGGAGACCACGCGTTTCGTTTTTACATCCCACTGCCCAGCCGGGCTGCCTGACCGGAGCAACTCAGCAGGAATTTGCACACGAAGGAATAGATGCATAGGAAGCGGGGATTTCAGCTTGAGCCTGGGTTGAGTGTTGTTGCTCTGAAGCTGCTCTTGGGTCTGAACGCATCTCCCCTCCTCCCCCCGAGCACATCTAAAGAAATAATCAGAGGCTAATGTTTTGCAGCTGGGGCCATAACTGGATCTTGTCTGCTTTCCCAACCAGATGAGACTGAACTGAACTTTTCAGAGGGAGCAGCCGCAAGTACCCACAGAGGCCAGATGATAGCTAGAATGACCGAAGAGGGCCTAGGGTAAGGCAGTAGGGAGCGGTGGGGACTGTGGCAAACTGGAGTGCAATATGCCCCATTCAAAAGGAGCAACAGCCTCTCAGGCCTCTAGCCAACAGCTGTCATGCAGAAGTAAAGGCCTTGTATTACCAGACTTTCTAAGTTTTTGGATGGGAGCTCAAGAGATAGCTTTTGCGTGTGTGGGGGGGGGGAGGGGGGGCGGGGAGAGCAAATACCGCACCTCATCAAAGTGCGCATGTCATCTATTATAAACTGCGTCATTGTGTCATGCACCATCAAGAAAGAACATTTTACCAGTTAAAAACTGTGATGCAGGGCTTCCTCATCGCCAAAGATTTCTTTCATACACATAGGAAGAGCTACTTCCGACTCATCTAGACACAGAATTTCTATCACATACCAATCTTGTGTATACGTGAAAAGGCGATCACACGCAAGATTAATCGGTGAGTGCTCTTCTGAAACGTCTTCCCATTTAGCGTCCGCCTGCTTTCTATTGCTTCTCGGCTAGCATTGCGGTCATCTGCGTTCTGCCACGCGCTGTCACCCTCTGTGCCTGCTCTACGGAGGCCTCCAGGATTTCTCCTGCAGGCCGCTAACACCCACTCTGCGAGTCTTGATGGAACAGGTGCCGGCTGCGATGCGTCACAGCTTATGCCTCACCGACAGTGACGTCAACACGCGTCTCGATTTCAGGGATGCGAACGCGAGAAAAAAGAAGAGAAGGAAAGGCAGCCTTTCCAATTAAAAAGACAAAGGAGCAGGCAAGCGTGGGGAGCACTGATACTACATGGGAAGAAATAGTGCATCTCTGGGCCCAATTTGTCCAGCAGTTGGCTGTTGGAAGCCCAGCTTTAGAAAGTCTGCGAGTTCCGGCCAAATAGCCTACTGCCTTCATCCGCTGGTTCCTCCGGTCCTTATGGCCCCCTCCCCACCTGCAAACTAGCAAGGATGTGGCTGTGAAGTCCACTGTCCACTCAAAAGCAAGCTGGCCGGCAAGGTCCAAGGGACTGTGGTAGGACGGGGCAGGGCAGCACATGGGGAAGCTTTGGAATGAGAAAGAACTACATGGTCCTGCCCCTGACTAGCCAGGTGATCTCAGTCTATTATTTCCTCATCTCTAAAATGGGGAAAACAGCAGTCCTTCCTTTTTAGGTTTATTGTGAAGATTTAGTGAGGTCTGGCACATAAAGCACGTGACACCTGCCGTTTACCAGGTGGTCAGTGAGTGTTAGGATCCTTATTCACTTTTGATCCAGGGCGTTTGGCTGAGCGGAGGAGATTCTGGAAGTCACGACTACGTATAACGGGCCTCCTTCTTTATCTTCCGCTGCGTGTGTCCCTCTTTGCCGAGCGTCGGGAGCTGAACCCAGTCTCCCTGATGTCCGTATAGGGTAACATTCACAGGTTCTGGGGATAAAGATGTGGACTTCTTTGGGAGCCATTATTCATATTTCAATGGCCACGCCCGCACCCAGCTGGTCGGCAGGATCCAGGCAGCTGTAACAGCCAGTCTGGGCTACTCAGCGAGCCCTTGTGAAGTCGTCCCTGAAAGAGACTTAGCTGGGGTTAAGGAGGAGCAGAAGGGACAAATGAGGAAGCGTACGGGTGAGCCGGGCAATGGCGATAGGCAAGTGACGTAGCCTTTATAACCAGCCTGTCAACTCCAGACGGGAGCCATTTTTCCGGGTCTTAGGACAAAGCGAGGAAAAAAGGGAAGACGGGGTCCCCTCCCCTGAGTGTCGGCGACACACGTTTTAGGGCGGAGAGCAGGAGGGCGTCTCCGGCAATGCTGACCTGGGATTGCTGCTTCGCTGAGCTCAGCTAATGCGAGGCCTTGGGCCTCCTTGGCCTCGCATCCCTGAGCAGCTTCCCAGACAGAACTCTCATCTCAGGCCCCCCAAAAGGCCCATCATAGGCAATAGAACCAATTAATTAGAGAAAGTGGTCTCCACATGCGCACTTTCTGGAGAGAAGATAATTGGATTTCTGTGGTTACGAAGACAAACTCGGTTCAGGCTCCCCCAAGAATGGGGCCATTTTCGTGATGAACACAGCAGACTTCCTCCTGTTTCATTAGGTATGATTCCACCCCTTGATGGGGTGCTTGGTTTATAATGGGGGTGAAGACTTGCCAGGGGCCTGAGGTACAGGGACAAAGCCCTCCTGCCCCTCTAGAGTGAGGCCAAGTCTCTAGGGGGACAGAAGAACCTTCCTGATGTCAAGGCCACATAGGGATCTGGCTCCGGAAGACAGATATACTTAGGTGATTCAGTTGTTGTGGAGTAACGAGTCATTGCGTGCCTGCTTGATATCCATGTTCCTTACTTACGGTATCAGTTCCTGATTCTAATTTGGGGACCGGTCCCGACCCCACGCGGAGTGCGGAGGCTCGTTTTCAGTCTCAGAAGTGGAGCTCTTCAGGGCCAGTCAGCAAAGTCCATCCCCCAGGCCCTCCCAGGCACGGTGGAGGATTGGGCGCGGGCCTTGGGGCAAGATAAACAAATAGGGTCAAAGCAAACCCAAGGGCTGTGCTTGTGGCCTCCAGAGAAGCATTTCCACCTTTCCTGCTAGTCCTAGAAATGGGAGGGTGTGGGCAACTAGCCCAGAAGCTGCCTTACACAACTTGCTGCTGAGGTGGAGAGACTTTGAGATATGGAGCCAAGGGAGGGACCCACTGGAGCATAGCCTGTGGGTATCTGAGCCCCCGGATCAAGTAGTCCCTGAAGCTGTTAACCCCTGACTTTTTAATTATAAGGCCAATAAATTCCTTTTTTTTTTTTTTATTTTGGTAGTTTTGTTCTTTTAAGTCTGATTTATTTATTTATTTAGAGAGAGAACAAAAGAGCACAGGCCGGGGAGGGGCAGAGAGAAGGAGAGAGAATTCTAAGCAGGCTTAGCACCATCAGGGCGGAGCCTGGCAGGCGGCTCGAATTCATGAACTGTGAGATCATGACCTGAGCGGAGATCAAGAGTCGGACGCTTAACCGACTGCACCCCCCAGGGGCCCCTCATCTGGTAGTTTTCAAGTCAGTTTGGGGTGGGGTTTTCTGTCATTCTTTATAAAGTCCATCTGATGAAAGAAACTGCAGCTTTCTTAGGACTTACCAGGAGCCAGTCCCTGTGTGAGTCTGGGGTGCATTGCAGACTTCCTTTGCCCATCACAAGCCTGTCAATGTGAGGGAGGCATAGGGGCACGCAGCCAATCAGGAGCAGAGCTGAGCCACGTTGGTCCTGCTCTAACGCCATCGTCCTCTTAACCACTCTGCAAGGTAGACACAACCTGCCCTAAACCCTAACCTCAGCTCCTACCGCCTCGTCCCCTGGACTGTCAGCCCAGCTAGGATGCCGATGTCCTTCCAAACTTAGCTGAGAGAGCAGAGCCCCTGTAGCCATTAATTGGGTACCAAACCTCTCTCACCTTGGGACCCACAGTCCACTCTGGGGTTCTCAGGGGTGGGGGGGACACACTCTTCTCCCCAGGCCCGACTCGCAAGGATTGGCGAGGGGGCCTAGCCTTCTCTGGGGAGTAACTGAGACCATTACATTATTTGTTAGGGTGTATGCAGCTGACAGGGACTGGATCATCTCGCAGCCCTGGAGGGGTTTCGCGATGCCTGGGGAAGAAGAGGAGTTCACTGAATTCTCCTGCCTTGTTAAACAGCACCTCTATTTTTCTTTTTTTTTTTTCTTTAAAAAAAAAATTTTTTTTTAACGTTTATTTATTTTTGGGACAGAGAGAGACAGAGCATGAACGGGGGAGGGGCAGAGAGAGAGGGAGACACAGAATCGGAAGCAGGGTCCAGGTTCCGAGCCATCAGCCCAGAGCCTGACGCGGGGCTCGAACTCACGGACCGTGAGATCGTGACCTGAGCTGAAGTCGGACGCTTAACCGACTGAGCCACCCAGGCGCCCCAGCACCTCTATTTTTCTGATGAGCAAAGGGAGCCTCAGGAAGGGGAGGGGACTGCTTAAGTTTCCCTAGCTGGGCGGGGTGGGGCTGAGTCAGAGATTGCCCCAGACCCCTCTCTTTTGCTCCCAAGCTCCTGCTTGGGGGCACCGGCCTGGGGCCTCGCTGATGGGGTGGGCTGGGGCCTCCTGTCTGGAAAACTGAGGCCATGCCAGTGGGAGGCAGGAGCAACGGGGTCAGGCTTATCCCCAGTATGACAGGTATGGGGGCCTTGCTCACTGAGCCAGGAGGGACAGCTGGAGGCCCAGGTCTGGGCTGAGGGTGGGGCTCCGTGTTCTCAGAGCCTTTATGTTCCAGCCTCGCCCACCCCTGGGGCGGGGGTGGAGGGTGCTGCTTTGCTGATGGCGCTGGGTATCCCACACCAGGGCCTGTCCTCCAGCAGGGTCGGATGGCCGGGCTCTGACATCATTCCCAACTCAGGCAGCTGCGGCTCGTCGGGGCTGGGCACAGGGCTGCGTGCCGGTCACAGGCTGGGGTCCTGACGATGGCAGAAAGCCCACCTGGCGCCCCACAGCAGCATCTAAGGCGTCCGCCCCTGAATCAGCACTTCACCCACACCGCCTCCTCCCTCTGAGCGGGCATCCCCACCCACCCTTTCCAGATGAAGATCCCCAGGCATCACAGAACCCCATCTGGGGCTGTGACAGGTGATGCGAGTGCCCAGGTCAGGCCCAAGTTGGGGGAGGGAGGGAGGGCGGCATCCACACTGGACCGGACCCCACGGCTAACCCCCCTTCTGTGGTCCCTTGAAGACTCTCTCCAGGAGGCGGCGGCAGGCCGGGCCTGTTAGGTCAGGCTGAGCCGCTGGGAAGAACTACATGACACGGCAGTGCCAGAGACCAGGACAGAAAGCAGCCCCTGGATTCTGGAGATGCCCTGGCAGCGACGTCTGGTTATCTCCGCCTCGTGGAGGAAGAAGCCAGCAGCCAGGACCCTGAGCGCCGGGCAGTGTGTGCACAGCTTCTGAGCCTCCCAGGCTGAGCAGGGCTGGAGGGCTCAGCAGAGTGCCGCCCCCCTTCCCAGGTTTCCACCCAAGAACCAGGAACCCAGCTGGCCCCGGTCTTCTGGGGCCACACTTAATGGCCCAGAAATTGGCCTGAGTCCCCATCACACGCTTTGAGGCCTCCCCTTGAGAATTCCCGGTGGCCGTCTTCCATCTTCTTGATGTCCCTTGTGCCTGTCCTGCCCCCAACACGATTAGTGACCCCCATTAGCTTCTCTGCCCGAGGCTGCCGCCCTCTCTGCCCCTTCCTTCCCACCTCCAGCCCCTGTAATACTGACTGCGGGGTGTTAACAGATTTGTCTTGAACCTATTTGTCTGGGGCCGGGGGAGTTGTCACAAAGGCCTTAGAGCTCAGAGCAGGAAAACAAGTTATTCCAATCACTGTTCTTAAACCTTCCAGCTGTATTCCACCGAGGTTCTCCAGGGGCCATGTTCTCCCTATAGCCCAGCCTGCTCCCATGTGGTTGGGGCTTTCCTTCTCCCCGGACCCTTTTCCCTGCTTTTCTGGCTCCCCAGACCCCTCTTCCTTGCCTCCTGGCTGCCCACGGAAAGCTCCTCATTCCTCTGGCTTGATTATGCAGAGAAACGTAGTGTCCTTCTGGGCCTCAGACAAAGCTCTAAGCTTCCTTTGCTTTAAAACCCCAGGGGCGCCTGGGTGGCTTGGTCGGTTAAGCGTCCGACTTTGGCTCGGGTCATGATCTCACGGTCCGTGAGTTCAAGCCCTGCTTCGGGTTCTGTGCTGACCGCTCAGAGCCTGGAGCCTGCTTCAGATTCTGTGTCTCCCTCTCTCTCTGCCCCTCCCTTGTTCATGCTCTGTCTCTCTCTGTCTCAAAAATAAATAAATGTTAAAAAAATAAAAAATAAATAAATAAATAAATAAATAAATAAATAAATAAAACCCCAAAGAGCCTAGAATGAATTTTTCTAAATGAAATAGTCATCCACCCTGGGCCTTTGCCCTGTGAAATGTGGGACCTGCAAGTCAGTTTGAAAGCACCATTGTCTTTTATTTGTATGAGGCCAAATTCTTAGGTCTTCTTTCTTTACCAACTAGACAAAATCCCCTAAGGGAAGCTGATCTCCCGCCCCGTCCATCCCAGGGTACCTGGCGGAGATGGGGGTTTGAGTAAAGGCCACACACAGGGCAGGAACTGGAGGAGAGAAGGAAGATTCAAAGTCAAAGATGCCAGAGCTTGCAGAAAGCCCCAGAACTGGAGCAGGTAGCCAGCTGGCCTCGGCTGCAGAGAAGAATCTCATAGATCAGAGCACAGAGTTAGATGGAGGTGAGGGTGCTAAATGGAAAGAGATGCCTCTCGAACTCTGTGAACAAGGTGGGATGGGGAACAAAGAAAAAAAGACAGGAAATGTTGAAGGTATAGGGTCTGGAGAAATACGGTTTAGAGGATGGATTTTATACAGCTCCACACTGACTCAGCTGTTTTGCTGTCCTGGAAAAATAAAAAAGAAAATCCACAGCTTAGCTTTAAAAGTCGTAACAGAATTGGGGTGCCTGGGTGGCTCAGTCGGTGAAGCGTCCGACTTCGGCTCAGGTCATGATCTCGTGGTCCGTGAGTTCGAGCCCCGCGTCGGGCTCCGTGCTGACAGCTCAGAGCCTGGAGCCTGCTTCAGATTCTGTGTCTCCCTCTCTCTCTGACCCTTCCCCGTTCATGTTCTGTCTCTCTCTGTCTCAAAAATAAATAAACGTTAAAAAAAAAAAATTAAAAAGTCGTATCAGAATTAAAATCCACGGAAAGCAAGGACCTGCAGACGCCAGGCAGGTAGTCTGTGCGGGACCGGCCAGCCCCTGGGAAGGCCACGGGGACCAACAGCTCATGGGGGCAGGCACCGTCCAAAGACATGCAAGGTAAAAATACTTAAAAACACTGAGCCATGCAAATAAACACATAGAGGGCAAATTCGAGTGGCCACCAGTAGGGTCTCAGCTTAAAGGTCCATTTAGCAGAAGCCAAGAAGGGAAGCTGGGGAACCACTGGCGGGTTTGATGGGAAATCATCACGTCTGAAGGTCCTGAGTGTCAGAGATGCCTGCCGGCTTGTGATGTGATTTTGTGGCAGGAGAGCGCTGAGCTCAGTATTAAGCAGCTGGATCCATCCCGAGACATGATTTCTGATTTCTGAATCAATTACTCAGGAGCATCTATAATGTAGGCATCCATTTGCATTGAGGTGACAGCCACCGCCACCTACTCTCTTATGCCCTCCACCTCAAAAGTGCCATCGCCGCGGCGGTCATCAACAGACATTTATGGAGCCCCCACTCCAGGCTGGACACCAGACGTGAGAGGTTCTGATTCATCCCACGTCTCAGAGGAAGTGAGCGTTTCCTCATCCAGCCTTCCTTCCGTACCGTGGCACTAGGTCCGGTCATGAGATGTGAGTGGTGGTTAACTCGGCTGGGAGGGCGCCCGTCTGCCTCCTGTCCCCCCCCTCCCCCAAATACACTCTGTCTGCTTCCTCTGACTGCCAACTGGGGATGACAGGTTATACCTACAGCATCCGGCTAGGACCGGGATACAACTTGCAGAATAGAAGCTACGTGCAAGTTCTTGATGACATCAGTGGTGCAAAACCCAACCCATATCTCTGTTTCATGCCAGAGACAACTGTATTCCTATCTTGTCAAAGGCTTTTTTATCTTCCGCTTTTCTATTTGAAGCAGCTGAACATAATACTGACAAGCCCGCACATGTGTGTTTTCTACCCAACATCCATTCATTCTTCTTGTAAACCGCTCCTTAGTTTCCCTCTGTCGGGCCACCTCCTGCACACTGCCTTCCGCCTGGGTCTTTCTGGAGGAGCTGACTGACCCAGGGCTGAGTAATCAAAGAGCTATAACCCCTGGTGACAGGAGTTGATTGATTCGGGCGTCAGCGTGTGCCCTTAAATTTCCAATCAGAACAGATTCCACGATTTGCTAAGAAGGCTACCTCAGCGAGGTTTACATATTTCTGTGGGCTTGTATTTAGGTACCTGAGCCCCGTGAGCTCACATTAGTTATTCATGACAACGGGAGGACAGCTTGCAGAGAAGGAAGCCACAGTGAAGAAAACAAAGCTAATAAGCGGGCAGAGAAGCTCATTCTAGTCACATAATTTTGGCTCTGGATTAAGCCTTGCCTGAAGCCTTCCGGGCTATTTAGTTATATGAGCCAGTAAATTCCTCTTGTTTAATGCATCCGGGAAGGATTTTTCTGTCATGTGCATTGAAAAAAAAGCTAAAACTGATGATACGTTAGTTTGAAAAAGAAAATAAGGGTTCCAGTAGGCTACATATAGGAATTGCCACCTGTCCATCTGGAACAACACTGGGAAAAAGAGATCAGTAGGTTTCCCTCAGGACACTTTGAGTCATGGGACAGAGCACACTTGTCCAACCCATAGCCGTGGTGTACGTTTCAGGGTCTTCCATGATGTGTTGGGATCCAGGCAGGGGACAATGGGTCTCTCTCCACTTCACCCTTTCAGTGTATACAAACATCGGCTTACCAGGCAGTAAGGAACTTTTACCCCAGTGAGGAAAGGAAACTGCTCTGCCTGGAGCCAGTGGGGAGACTCGGGGTGGGAGGAAATGGGCTGCGGAGGGAGATCGGAGGGAGAATTGCCAAAGTATACAAAGACCCACCCAGCTGTGCCCTAAGGAGGATTTTCCTCTTGTGCAGCGAACATTAAGATCTGCGCCCCCCCCCAAAGCTTAGCTCAAAATGAAACACTTTTCCCTTTAATAGTTTTTGCTTGTGTCAGTTCAAAATCCTGTGTTGTCTTCTTAAAACAAGGCCATCGTGTATGGAAACCAGTTTGACAATCAATTTCATCTTAAAAATAAATAAATAAAATAAAAAAATAAATAAAAACCATGAAACTAAAAAATAAAAAAAAAATAAGGTAGAGACTCTTCTTCTAAAATATATCGATTGAAAGAAAATAAACAAGAAGCAATTAACGTCGAAAGAGGTACAGCATTTTGGGGAGACTGGGACAGCTACGTGCCCATGACTGAAGTTTGAGAAAATCACGTTACTTCTTTCAGCTTTTAGGGCAACCCTCCTCTTCTGTGGGGAATATCACACCCATTTTACAGAGCAGGACAATGAAGCCCTGCGAGGAGAAAGGCAGAGCTTACAGTGGGCCTCAAAGCCATTGATCTTTCCATTGCCCACCCCCCCTCCCCGTCCTAGAGCACAGGACCTCTGTCTGCTACTCCAGTGAGAAAGCCTGGCCACATAGACCCCACCCCTGGAAACCAGTGATCCAGGATGACGCAGATCTCAGAGCAGCGGGCTGTCACAGAGTGGGCCTGCATGCAGGTGATAACTGCCACAGAAAAGAAGGAAAAGCCTGACCTTCCTGGATTCCTGCGCAATCCTTTGTTTGAATAGTTTCCAGGGAAGCCTAATTAATCCCATTGTTGATGCTAATGGGCTGCTTTTTTAAGACTCAGAGTCGATGCTGCAAGCAAATTTCTCTTTGATTTAAGGCTTTGGAAAAAAGACAGAAGTTTTATCAAACGTGCCTGGATTACACTGTGGGCTCCATGCGCTGAGAAATGAAAGCCCATTTAGCTGTGACAGGGTGGCCAGCCCCCAGGAAAACACTGCGTCTTATGGTGGCCACTTTCCAAAGACCTTTCTCTGTTTGGGTTGTCTTTGGTGGGTTTTTCACTCTGTTGACTTGTTTCACAAACATATGGATTAAGAGCCGGGCCACCACATAAATTTTGTACCCATGACAGCAAAATAATTGTAATAATAATAGTCATTACCATGATAACAATAGCTACCATTTATTTAATTCTTACACATGCGGACATTTAAATATTTGGAAACCGTTGAAATATAAGAAACACTTTCTGAATGCTAATTGTGTGCTGGGCAGACGGAAGGGAATTATTAGACCTAGTACTCAGGGAAGAGTGAGGTACAGACTCATTCTCCAGCAGGCAGGGGATCTTGAGCCCACTGTTCTGAGGTCTGTGCCAATCCGATCACTGGTTCCCAGGGGTGAGGTCTGTGTGGCGAGGCTTTCTCACTGCAGCGGCCCACGGAGGTCTTGTGTCCCGGGACTGGGGACTAATGGAAAGATCAAGGGCTTTGAAGTCCAGTATAAACTCTGCCATTCACCTCTCTGGGCTTCATTGTCCTGCTCTGTAAAATGGGTGTGATCTCCTCCGCAGAAGAGCCACGTGGCCACAAAGTTTCAATGAGACGATGCGGTTTGCCCAGACTTTAGTCATTGGCACATAACTATCCCAGTAAGTAAGGAAAGTGGATTCCCAGTAGCGCTTCGACAAAGTCAAGGACGGCATTCCTAAAATGGGGCCTTTTGGACTGGGGATTGAGTCATAAATAGGAGTGTGCCATATGAGGAGTAAGGATGAGGACATTCCAAGCCTGGGAGAAGCTTATGCAAAAGATGACAGAATGGAAGTGTAAAAGTCACACATCTATTAAGGGACAGAGCAGGGATTTGAATTCAGGCCTCTTGGACTCCAAAGCCTGGGCTGATGAGCAGGAATCTTTGTTTTGTTGCTGATGTGTTTCAAGTACCTAGACTAGTGCACAACACAGAGTAGGTGCTGACAAAGTATTTGTTAGTGATTCTTGCTGAAGACGTTATTATTCAAAGTTGGTGGTTTTTTTTTTTTTTTAAGTTTATTTACTTATCTTGAGAGAGAGCGTGAGCATGAGCAGGGGAGGGGCAGAGAGAGGGAGCGAGAGAATCCCAGCAGGCCCCGTGATGTCAGCGCAGAGCCCAATGCAGGGCTCGAACTCACGAACCGTGAGATCATGACCTGAGCCAAAAGCAAGAGTCAGACGCTTCACTGACTGAGCCACCCAGGTGCCCCTTATTTTTCAAAGCTTTAAAAAATTACAGTGTATGTAAAAGACACATAAAGAACTAGAGAGAATAGGATATCACACCCCAATACAGCCATCATCAACTCTGACAATTGTCATCCGTGAATTACCTTTTGTCATCCACACCCCCCTCCCATCTGTACCCTGGATGATTTTGAAGTGAACCCCAAACATCCTATCATTTCATCTGCAAATATTTCAGTGTGCATCTTGAAAAGCAAAAACTCCTGTTGTATTTTAACAGCTTTATTGAGATGTCACTGACATGTAAAACTTGTAGATGGGTAAGCCATCCACCTTGATGTTTTGAGATACATATGCATTGTGAATGATCACCACGATCCAGCTAATTAACACGTCGACCACCTCTCCATGTTCACCATTTGTGTGTGTGTGTGTGTGTGTGTAGTGAGAAGATTTAAAATCTACCCTCTTGGCAATTCCAAGTACACAGGACGGTATTGTTAACTATTCACTGGGCATAAATGAAAATTTGCACCCTTTGGCCAATATCTTCCCGTTTCCCCCTTCCCCAGCCCCTGGCAACCGCCATCCTCCTCTCTGTTTCTAGGACAAAAACTCCCCGTCTGAGATAAAAATCACAATACCATCATCATAGCCCCAAACAGTCAATAGTGATTTCTTCACATCATTAATCACCTAGTCAGTGTTTATACCGCCCAGTTGTCTTATAGCTTATTTGTTTGACTTGGGGTCCAAGTAAAACCCACTCTGATCGGTTAGTTGCGCCCTAAGACTCTTTTTAAACTGTAGATTCCGTCTCCATCATCCTGCAATTTATTGCCGCCGAAGGAACAGAGTCATTTGCCCTCTTGAGTTTCCCACAGGCTGGACTTTGCTAGCTGCATTCCCTTGGTAGCACTTAACAAGTTCCTTTGTCCTCTGTAGTTCCTGTAATTTGGTGGCTGGCCCTGGACGCTCCACAGGTCTAGATTTGCTGCTTTGGCAGCCCGACGGTGTATGCTGAACTGTGGGCAGGAAGCAGCTCAGATCCTACCGTACTGTCTCTTTTCGTGAGGTTCACGTCCTCCCAACATTAATGACAAAATCCATTCTTTCATCAGGGGCTGCAAAATGGCGATCGTCCAATTACACCTTCCTTCTTCGCCAGGATAGAAAGAGGACCTTCGCCGCGTCGGCGGAGATGCAGCGTGTGGCGAACTTCTCAGGATTTTTGCTTGTGTCCACACCAGAACTAATCACTCTAGGTGGCGAGACCACTACGCAGGCTATGAATGGAGCAGGTTGGGGACGGCGGGGAGGGGAGGTGATAACTTCAGGGCTGTGTCACAGGCTGAGTGGCTTCGTTTGTGCTCAGGGTGGCCTCGATGAGGCTAGTGCTAGAGGCAGTGTAGCATCGTCCTCAGTCTCCGGCTGGTAGAAGTCAAGGGACAGGTATTGGCTGGCCCAGAGCAGGTGCCTTCTGCTGACAAGTGGTTGGGTGGATGGATGGACAGATGGACCTAAGCGGGGACAGCTGTTGTACACAAAGCGGCTATCTATAATCAAGAGATTGCCCCAGGAGAGGGTATTAGACATGTAATTCTCATCACTCTCATACTCTGATCTTTACAACAGCTTAACAGAAGAAGCGCAAAGACATCTTGGCTTAGTGTTTTTCCACTCCGGGACTCAATATCCTTTATTTTATGTCTTCACTTGGAGGCAGAGCTTCCATAACATTTCCCTCCTTAAATTCCCAGGGGCCATGAGTGCTGCCTCGACCTGCAAAACAGCTCCTGGCTTGGCTGCAGCTACCTCCACCTTCTGAGCTCTTGATGTAATGGAGAGTGGAGACCCCCCATCTTGTTCCCTGGCCCCCCATTAAATGGTAATAGCTCGGTAGCTTTGGGGACTAACTGGCAAATCTACAGCTATCTGATCCAAAAGGAGGCAGAGAGAAAGACAGAGATTTAGTCTCAGCCGATGAGCAAGAGGCAAAATCATCCTAGTCATGTCTCTGCCTGACGAGAGCCCTGCTCGCATGTCTCTGCCTGATGACAGCCCTGCTCATAGTGCGGAGGGCACGGCTTTCTGATACCCAGTCCTGGGGATGCTGGCTGACTACCGCACACCACAGGGTAAGCGACAATGAGAATTGGGCAGACACTGGGCCAGGCACCTGACATGCATCGGGGAAGCCATACAACCTGGTGAGTAAATCTGACTTTTGCATATGGATTCAATTTCTCACTTAGCTGTTGCACGCTGTGTCCATTTGGGTCAGGCATTTAATCTCCCGGAGGCTTGACATCCTCATCTGCAAGACAGAAGAAATAATTCCTACCTCATAATGTATTGGAAATGGTCAAATGAGAAAATGCAAGTCGAACCCATCAGTACTGGCTGTTTCTGTCATTGTCTCTTATCCTGAATTATGCTTTTTTTAAATTGGGATGCTTAGGCACCCATACGGGGATTCTGATGGTGTTTTAGAGGATGGCTATATACATTTGGAGGATAAAGCTCTTCCTGAAGCTTTGAGGTTTTTAAAATTACGTCGAGGGAAATTTTCAATGATTAAAATAAACATGATATATTACAGACTGGAATGCACATTTTATGTGCAGTTTTAGAAATGTTTATTTACTGTTGAGAAAGAGCACATAAGCAGGGGAGGGGCAGAGAGAGAGGGACACAGAAGGTCTCAAGCAGGCTCTGCACTGACAGCAGAGAGCCCGATATGGGGCTCGAACTCATGAACCGTGAGAGCATGACCTGAGCTGAAGTAAGACCCTCAACCAACTGAGCCACCCAGACGCCCCCTTTGTGTTCATTTGTCTTTAATTAAAAAAATTTTTTTAAACGTTTATTTTTTGAGAGATGGCGACAGAGCATGAGCGGGGGAAGAACAGAGAGAGAGGAAGTCACAGATTCCGAAGCAGGCTCCAGGCTCCGAGCTGTCAGCACAGAGCCCGACGCGGGACTCGAACTCACCAACTGCGAGATCGTGACCTGAGCCGAAGTCGGACGTTCAACTGACTGAGCCACCCAGGCCCCACCGCCCCACCCTGCCCTTTGTCTTCATTTTTAATGATGACCCTGATTTCAAGGATATTTCATATACGTAGTAGCTACTTTAAACTGCTCCCCCCACCTTCTAGAATTGCCCGTGCATTCTTGTCTGCCTACTGCTCCCCAAAAAGCTTGAAAAACGGACTTCCCACCATCTGGTGCCACGGATACAACAATTGTCCCCATTCTGCAGATAAAGGAGGAGTCTCAGACATCTGATGAGGTAGGAGCCAGGATTCGAAACTTCACCAAGAAGTCTGTGCTCTTTCCATGCCTGCCATTATATCAGAACTGAGAAGTGAATAATCATATCATATGAGGTGTGTCAGTCAGGGTTCTCCAGAGAAACAGAACCAACAGGGTAGATGTAGATAGACAGAAAGAGATTTTCTACGAGGGGTTGACTCATGCAGTTAGGGAGGCTGAGAAGTTCTATCATTTGCCATCTGCAAGCTGGAGGTCCGGGGAAGCCAGTGATGGAGCGTTCCAGTCTGAGTCTGAAGATCTGTGAGCCTGGAGCACTGACGTCTGAAGGCTGGAGGAGACGGACGGATGCCCCAGCTCAGGAAGAGAGCAAATTTGCCCTCCCTCCTCCTTAACGTTCTAGTCAGACCCTCGACGAACTGGATGACTCCCACGCACATCGGTGAGGGTGGTCCTCTTTACTCAGTCTACCAACTCAGTGCCAACCCCGTCCTGAAACAGCCTTACAGACACCCAGGAATAATGTTTTTCCAGCTATCTGGGCATCCCTTAGCCTCGTCAAGTTGACACATAAAATCAACCATCCCAGGAAGCATTCCCGACCAAGGCCCCACCTGCCTCCAGGCTGGGTCACTTGGCTTGGGTCTCCGCTGCTGTTGCCTCAGCGACACTTAGCACTGTTTCCATATTTGTAAAGCCCGGCTGCAATGCTAGGGAACTCAGCATCTAAGCTGGCCATGGTGTCACTGTTCTCCCATCCTGCCCTCCATGGCGCCCATCGCAGCTGGGAGCACCCAGCAGCCCAGCCTCACAGGGGCTGCCGAGGTCAGGTGACACCATTGAAAAGTGGAGAGTTCGAGCCCAATTGGGGTTGGAGATCGGCAGTTGAATTAGGTCACCCTCCCAAAGCTGACAGAAACTTCTGAGACCCAGATGGGTCCGTACAGCCTTCCGGGATGTTCCAAGTGATCAAGAAATGGTAATGAACGTACTTAAGCAGCTTGTATTGGTTTTCTGTCTTTCCCTACCTCACTTTCTTGCACTCACAAGAAAGAAATTGTGCTTCTCTGACGTTGTCGCCCCTTGGCCCCTCATGGAATATTAGCATGCAGCTTTCCCTCAGGCTCTGTTTTTCTAGGGGACCTATTTTTAACTAGATGTCCTCAGTCTGGCGTCCATCTCCGCTACATTGCTGATGGTTTCCATACTTTTGTGAGGCTTGACTATAGTAAAAACATGCATGATTATGGAAAGAACAGAGTTATATAGGCGTTAGGGTTCTGTCCTGCCCTTTTCTGTCATTTACTCGCTACATGACTTGGGGCAAGTAGCTTCTGTCCTCTTCAGCTTCTTCAACTGTAGCGTGTTGGGGGGCGGGTGCTGCCAGTGTGAAATGGAGAAAGGTGTTCAGGAGACACAGACATGGGTTCCAGTCCTGGCTTTGTCACCTTCTCGCTGGGTGCCTTTGAGCACATTCCTTACTTTTCTCTGGGCTTCAGGGTCCTCTTTTATCAAAGACAAAAAGGAAAATACAGCTACCTGTGAAGTTGCTCAGAGGATTACATGAGATAATGTAGGTAAAAGCCTAAACGAGCAATAAATGTTTGGTTAATGTAGAGACATAAAGGGATTAGGTGGCACAAGTGTTTCTGATTCCTTCATCAAGCATCCCTTCTATTTTTCCCCCCCAATCATTTAAAAAGATTCTGCCCTGCCAAAGAAAACTACTCAGCAAGAGTAATCACTCCCTCATTTATTCATTTTTAAGCAGAGATGCTTTTGGAGCTTCTCATTAGCATAAAGTAAACAATGTGACGCCACAGAACGCAGGCTGTTTCTAGCCTGGGGCAAAAACAGCTTCCTCCCTTCTTGCCTTTCTTCCACTCTGTGTTGGCTCTCTGCTGGAAGCTGAAGTTACTAGGATGACCAAAAGCAGGCGTGGTCCCTGCTCCCATGGATCTTTGCATCTAGAACAGAGTTAGATAATCACCAAATGATCCACAAACCGTATTGTCACAAGTGCTGCCCAGGAGGGACATAGAAATCAAGAGGGACGAGAAACCAGAGAACGAGTGCTAAGGGTAATAGAGCTTGAGCTGGGCTCTGAAGGATGAGTAGGAGTTGATTACAGAAAGAAGGGAGGCAAAACTATTTCAGGCAGAGGGAACAGCATGGACAAAGGCCCTGTGGTGGAAGGGAGCCGGATGTGGACAGGGAATTGATGTAAAAAAAATCAGAGCACCTAGAACACAGGAGCAAAGGGCCATACAGTGATAGATGAGGCGGGAGCCAGGCCTTGTAAGGCCTTGGCCCTGTTAACGATTGTGTGTTCATCATAAGATATGAAACCATAGCCGTGATTTAAGAGGAGGAGTGACATGGTCGGATTCATCCTGCTAAAAGTTTCAATGCAATGTGCATTGTGGGAGGAGTTTGGAGCCGATGAAAGAGAATGGAAGCAGAGACCAGGTAAGAAACTTACAGTTGCCTCTTTGAGGGAGTTTTGGAGTAGGATGCAGTCCAAAGGGATGGAGGGCGGAGGTGTTTCGTGAAGATGTTAGGAAGGGAGAGTCAACAGGACCTGGTGACGGTCTAGATACACACAGAAGGGGAGATTTGTAGGGTTCCATTGTTTGCGGCTCAGCAGAGGAAACTGCCTCGTGCTGAGAGAAGAATGCCAGGAAAGGAATCCGTTTGCGGGAGCAGGGAGTCACAGGGAGGAGGTTATGCCTTCGGGTTGGGACAAGCCAAGTGGGAATGCCTTGAGAGCGACAGAATGAGATGCAGTTTGGACAAGCTTTGATGCGGACCTGGATTCTGGAAAAGGGGTCTGTGCAGGAGGCAGAAGCCTGTGAGTCACAGCTGTGAAGGTGGTGGATGGAGCTGGGGGTGGATGAGATCACTGCTTGACATTTCGGGGAGCGTTCGGTAAATGGAGAAGCGTCATTAAGCTTTGTAAAATACTTAAAAATAGCTGCTGTCCTACTATCTCTTCACCCCCATCACATCAAGAACTTAAAAGATTTTAGAAGGCCAGATCCGGAACCAATAACCTGTTTGGTCTTTCAACGGACTTTGACCGTGGAATCTTCTATTCGTATGAATACGCGCAAAAAATGGTAAAGCCCTCAAAGGGAAAACAGAGCAGGTCTGGTTAAAGGTAGGGCTGTGAAGGGCCGGATCCCTGCTGCTCAGACTTCTCCCACTCACAGGTATCTCTGTGGACCCTCAGGCTTTCAAGGAAATCAGCTCGCAAACTCCTGGCTTATACGATTTCCCGTTTGCCTCCACCCCTGAAGGTTTCTGAGTCTTTGATGGACTGAAGGGAGTGTAATGGATGTCATCAGTATGTCCGTGATGGCAAACGAGGAACCCAGGATCTCATCAGAACTCTGGGTTATCTTAGCAAACCTCAATTCTCCCTATTCCCGAACTTGAGACACGTCAAAGACTTTTAGCTGACAGAACTCCAAACAGGCCAGCTTTTACACGGGATGTAATTTATTTATTTAAGTTTATTTGTTTTGAGAGAGAGGGACAGAGAGAGAGAGAGCAGGGTAGGGGCAGGGAGATAGAGAGAGAGAGAATCCCAAGCAGGCTCCTTGCTGTCAATGCAGAGCCCAATACAGGGCTCCAATTCACAAACTGAGAGATCGTGACTTGAGCCAAAGCCAAGAGTCGGACGCTTCACCGACTGAGCCACGCAGGTGCCCCACACAAGATGCGGTTTAGAACCCCAGCTTTCATTAGGCAAGAGTCTCCTTGACAGTGAAGGCCTGTTGGGTTTCCCGAGTGGCACCCTCATTAAAAAAAATAAAAAGGCAATTTAACTGTCGGCGGAACTAAGGGCATGTGTTGGATACTGCTCAGTGGCATTCATTCTACAGTGACAAAGAAGTGGAGGATGCCAGGAGAAGCTTGTGGGTCTGGGAAGAGGGAAGGGTGGCATTTGGGGAGTTTGCTAGTGCTAAATTTGCTCCATCTGTTGCATTAATAACCAATCAGTCCAGGGGGCTGGGAAAATGGGTAATTGAAGCATAAGGTACCTATTAGGACCTATCTGCACATATGCAACTGCTCATTTCATCTGTACAAATGACTGCTTACTTATGCAAATGGCAGGTCTGAACGCCCATGCTGGGGAATTCTGCTGGGAGAGCATTTCCTTCGGAAAGGCTATGTTCAAACCCCTAACACGCTGACAAGTCTAGGACCTACCATGCCACGGAAGCAAAAAACAAAAAGCTACAAGCGCGGTGGAAAGAGCAAAGATCCGTCGGAAGGCTGTGCTTTGCCAAAAGGGGCTGGTGAGCACGGCTTGCATTGGTCACAGAGTGGGGCGGACTGATATAAAGGGGAGGTGCTCCACGCTGAGATCACTGAGGGACTGGGGGTCCAAAGTTTGGGAGTGGTTGGGCCACAGAGCCCAGGGTGATTTGTGGTACAGGCACAGGTGTTAGGAATGGTAACGTGACTAGTCATGTGACCCAGATATAACCTGGGGCTCCCTAGTGCTGAGGCAGCAACACGAAAGTCTAATGAGAACCAAGTGTCTCTTCGCGACTTGGGGGAAATTGGCGGGGAACCACTTGTGATTCCGTCTGTCTTCATACGCGTGCTTTCTCGCGTGCTGTCACCCTATAATCCCTAGAGACCACAGTCATCACTGCCACTGGTTCCTACAAGGGGTCCACTTTCATTAGCCTTTTGTGGCTTTTGCACACTGTACCGGAGTAGGGCGACGTGGGGACCGTCCAGCCGAAGGTGTCCCACCGTGCAGTTCCTTCCTAGTTTTCAGCCGTCTTCTCGCTCCCTTTCTCCCTTTTCCTCTCTTATTCTACCGCCTCATACCCTCCTAAGCAACCAACAGCACCCTCTTCTCTGTTCCGCTCAAGCTCAAATGCTTCACATTCCCTGCGTTGACCTCGAACGCTTATCAAACTATTGTTCCCACTAAGACAACGATCGCTTTCTAAGAGGAGTTTCAGTGAATTCAAATTGTCGAATGTGTCACGCAAAAATGGACCCTGATCCAAAATCTAACACAAGCTTCTATGGATAACATTGGCCATTCCTCTGTTTCTATTGCTGTAAGGAAAGGTGGGTTTGGCTAAGCATTATCAGTTCTTGGACAGGAGGTGACTTAGGATACTTGTGGCTCCCATTCAGATTCTCTTAAATGTTAAGGAAATTTATCATCTCACATCGTGAGAACTCTGGAAGTAAGACAGAGCTCTCCAGGTTGGCTATCTCAGTCGCTCAGTTACCTAATGGAAGACCAATATGTTTCTGCCCTCCACTCTGCCAGTTTCAGTAAATGAAATGTGTTCTTCCCTTGGCTCTTCAAATACACACTAAATGGTAAAACGCATCCAGGCACGACAAGACACAACCAGGCTCAGACAAGAAAAGAAGCCATACCTTATATGTGTCTCTTCAGAAGAGCAAAATTCCATAGGAGACACTGCTTCCTGTCCCCATTGGACCAGTAATCTGCCATATGATCAGGACAATCATTCACATTCACTGGTGTGGCAAGGGGACCCATTTTGATTAACCTAGACTTATCTCTGCAGCTTGAAGGGCAGAGGTTGCCTTCCTAAAGCCCAAGACCTTGGTGGGAAAGTCCCTAAAGCAAGTCTGGACCCTGTTGAGAAGGAGAGAAGAGAGGAAATAAACATTGGGTAGATAACCAGTGTTACCTGCTCTGAGTAAAAGGCGTTTCGTGGAAAACAGAAGGGGGTTGCCATAGGGTTGTGGGCAATGCTCTTTCCATAATTCTGGCCATTACCATAGGCTTTTGCATAGGCACACACATGAAGGTAGAGAATTGAATTTCTTTCTCTCTGGACCACGAATCCTGAGGTTTGAGAAAATCTTTGGTCTTTTTTTTTTTTTTTTTTAATTTTTTTTTCAACGTTTTTTATTTATTTTTGGGACAGAGAGAGACAGAGCATGAACAGGGGAGGTGCAGAGAGAGGGAGACACAGAATCGGAAACAGGCTCCAGGCTCCGAGCCATCAGCCCAGAGCCTGACGCGGGGCTCAAACTCACGGACCGCGAGATCGTGACCTGGCTGAAGTCGGACGCTTAACCGACTGCGCCACCCAGGCGCCCCGAGAAAATCTTTGGTCTTATTCTATCTGCCAGGCAAGCCCAATATCTCCTTGATTTTGTTCTTTTCAATGACCAGCTTCATCAATGACCACTCATCCCTACCCCGACCTTGAGCATGATGGATCCCATTACAGCTCACAGATTCTGATACATCACCTGCATTAGCCATAATGGACATGGCCAGGGTGGGGTACAGAGTTTAAAAAAGAAACCTAGGTATGGTACACTGAAAAATGGTCCCCCAAAGATATCCGAGACTTGATTCCCGAAAACCTGTAAATATCACGTTATAGGCAAAAGATGCGATACGGTTAAGGATCTTGAGCTGGGAAGATTATCCTGGATTATCCAAATGGGCCCTAAATACAATCAAACATATGCTCAGAAGAGAGCAGCAGAGGGAGATTTGAGGCAGAAGAGGAGACTATGATGTGGCCACGAAGCAGAAAGAGGTCTGAAGATACTTGTCCCTGGAACAAGCAGCCGCAAGCCAAGGAGGGCAGCAGCCTTCAGTAGCTGGAAGAGGCAAAACCCGGATTCTCCCGAGGAGCCTCCAGAGGGAACGCAGACCTGTTGACGTTTTAATTTTGTCTCAGTGAACCTGATTTTGGACTTCTGGCCCGCAGAACTGTGAGGGATTAAATTTCTACCAAGTTTATCGTAATTTTTTATAGCAGCCATAGGAAACTAACCCACCGGATTTAATCAGAATGAGAGCTGGTGGAGGGAGGTGTGGGTGGGAAAGTCATGCTGCCTCAGATTTTTTCAGGGGTTCCATTTTCAGGATACTAGCAAGAGGTGACTGGGACATGGTTGGTGCATGACTGTTCGGCAGATGCCCTGTGGAGATGCCCACCTGCCAGAGTATATATTACATAGAGTATATAAGACACAGGAGATATATGAGCTCTGGTCCCAGTACCCGAAGAGAAAGGGACGCTATAAGGTCATTGGGGAAAGTGGCCAAAGGGACACATGCTCTTCTATATACCCAAGGCAACATGCCCTATGTCACCATGAGTCAGAGTAAGGCATGGAGGGGGCTCCTTTTTAGCAGTCTAGCTTGTGAGCGGGAACCAGAAGTTCCATTTGGGGGAGTAAGTACTGAGACCTCAGTGTACTTCCCAGGTTCGTGGAGCCTCCGAGGGTGTTTGTTACCTGGGTATTTAGATAAGAGATTGGACTCAGCTCATGTGCCAAGTTTCATTGATAGTGGCTGCTTGGAATGCCATGTTGAGAAGGGCTTAGAAAAGATGCCCATGACTGATGATCAAGGTCCCTCTCTGACCTGGCAGGGGGAGTCAGCATCCCCAGCAGGTGTCTGTCCTCCCTGGGGTTCCTGGTGCTTTCTCATAGTTCCATATTTCCCTTTAGTTCAGAAACCATCTTTCGTCTGACCAACTTACCGAACCATCTATGGTCAGAATCACGGAGCACATCTATGTTCTAGGATCTGTGCTAAACGTTGTGACAGAAAAGTCCTTTGAGGTGCTTGCTGTCCAGAGGTCATATCTAAGTGGGCGTGCGTCCTTGCTGCATTTCACAGTGTCCTACCTCTCACTGGGATCACTGAAAGGGAAGTTTAAGAGACTCCTCAATGGGGATTTATTCCAGGGCTTTCTACACCTGTAGATTTCTTGGAATAAAAAAAAAAAAATCAATAAAACGTTGATTTTGCCAAGTGATGACATAACAATAAACCTATCATATAGTATGATAAAAGGGTAAACTAGGATGATAAAACATGGAGTAAGTTTAGAATTATTAAGACTTTTCTACCCTATTGTTTCTTTTCCCAGTTTACTTCAAACCGCTGACAAGTTTCTCATGGGCTCGCGTTGAAACAGCATTTGGGACTATAGTAACTTCCTCAGGTTGCCGTAATGAAATACCACAAACCGAGTGGCTTCAATGACAGAGATTTCCTGTCTTGCGGTCCTGGGGGTTAGAAGTCCAAGATCAAGGTGTTAGCAGGGTTGGCTCCCTCTGAGGGCTGTGTGGGAGAACCTGGTCTGTTCCCTCTCCTCGCTTCTGGTAGCTTCAGGCACCCTCGGCTTGCAGGTGACAGCCTCCTGCACCCTCACTCCATCTGCCTCCATGTGTGTCTACATTTCTCCTTTTTATAAGGACATCTACCATAGTGGATTCGTGCCCACCCTAATGACCTCATCTCACCTTCTTCATTGCCAAGACCCTATCACCAAATGAGGTCCCAGGTACTGCAGGTTAAGACTTCAACATTGTTTAAGGGGACACAATTCAACCCATAATGGGAGTCTCTTGTCACCTAGCTTAGGAGATGTTATCTCACAGCTGTTAACAAATTCTCACAACAGTCGCGTGGGGCTCCTAAATTACGGATGCCCATCTTACGGACGAAGACTCTGAAACACAAATCCTGCACAAACCCAATGGCAACTGGTCAGTGTCCAGACAAGGGCTGGACCCAGGACCCAGTCTGCTTCTTGACCAGGGTCCTTTCGGGAGTCCATGCAGCTTTTCTTCTAGGGAACAATCTGGCCAGAGGGAAGGAGGCCCACCTGAACAGCAACATGGTGACCCAGCGGGCAGGCCCCAGAGCTGGAGAAATTTCTATCTGCAACTATGCTTGCTCCAGGGGAGTTAACCGGCTGAGTTACCTCTTTCCCTGACCGAAGTCAGTTAGAAACGGAGGAAGCTCCTGGGATACCGCTGGTGATTGGTCTTGCCTTGATGTCATTTTCTCCCACTCTGGAGCTAGAGGGCTCTGGTCATGTGCTCCGTAAATTATTTGGCTCATGAATTTCCCCTCCCCCCTCCCATCTCCTGTGGCCGTCAGGAAACTCATGGCTGCACAAGGAAGTGTGTAGAAAGTCACGATCCGCACATCGACACCCCAGCTTTCTCGTGTGATGCATCTTTTCTTTGGCCCTGGTTTTTTAATTTATATAAAACCGCTACTTTATTGAGCGCATTCGTGTAAGCTGCCTCTCTATTCCTTTGTGGATTGAAACAGGGTATAAAGAAACGAAATGTTCTCTTTTTCCAGAAAAGAGGATGTTTCGGAAGATGGAAGTCCTTTTCATTTTTTCATGATAGAAACAGAAGATAAGGGAACAATTATCCAATCGCAGGGGCTTTGTGCTCCGGAGACAACGCGGCTATGGTGCGCGTTACTAAATGCAGGGGCTGCGACATAAGTTTCTACAACTGGAGTAATGGGGCCAATATTGTTATTTCCGTCTCCATGAACATTTTTGCATGTTGTTATTGGGGGGAAGGGTAGGACTTGAATTCTTGCACTCTTTGTATTCAAAGTCACATTTATTGAGATATAATTTACAAAGAGTAAAACTTCTCTTTATCAGGAGTGCCATTCAGTGCATGGTGACAAAGTGCATTTAGAATCGCGTAACTGCCACCCCAGTCCTTGGTATAGAACATTTCCATCACCCCAGAAAGTTCCTTAGTATCCCTTTGTGTTCAGTGCCCTCTCCCCTCCTCCCCTGCTCCCGCTCCAGCCCACTCAACTGATTTCTGTCCCTGTAGTTTTGGTTTTTCTCCAAGGAATGTATAAATAAAATCATACCTTACGTAGCCTCTTGAGTCTGGCTTCTTTCAATTAGCATAATGCTTTTTGAGAAGCATTCATGCTGATGCATATATGAGTAGCTGATCCCCTTTTATAGCTTAATAGCATTTCATTGTATTGATAGATTATTCATTCATCAGTTGAAGGATATTTCGGTTGTTTCTAGTTTTTGACGAATAGGAACAGAACTGCTGTGAACATTTGTATACAGGTCTTTTGTGGACATAGCATTTTCCTTGGGTAAACATCTAGAGTAACATTGCTGGGTCATCCATACAGTTGGCGTGCGGCTGTATAAAAAACGGCCGATTGTTCTTCCAAAGTGGCCGGATGTACAATTTTGCATTCCTGCCAGTTCCAATTGATCTGTATGCCTACAAGGTATTTGTCTCAGTCTGTTTGGGTTGCCACAAGCAAGTACCCCTGACTGGGCAGCTCCCAAACGACAGAAACTCATCGCTCACAGTTCTGGAGCTTGGACGCCCGAACTCAGCGTACCAGCAAGGTCAGGTGAGGGCCCTCCGTGGAGCCGCACGTTTCTCATTGTGTCCTCGTGGGGTGGAGTGTGAGGGAGCTCTGCAGGATCTCTTGTACAATCCCATTCATGAGGGCTTCACCTTTATGACCTAATCACATCCCACAGATCCCACCCACTAATACCATTACCTTTGGGGCTCAGGATTTCAATATATGAATTTTGCAGGGGATACAAACATTTAGACCATAGCAGCGTTGATGGTTTTTGGTTCTTTGCTTTTGCCATCCTCATTGGCGTGCAGAGCTTTATCCTTGTGGTTTTCACGCGAGTTTAGTTAATGGCTAACGAGGGTGAGCAGTTTTTATGTGCTTATTTGCCATCCCTATTTTTACTTTGAATAATTGTCTATGCAGATCTTTGGCCCATTTTTGAATAGGGTGTATCTTCCAATCATCGAGTTGTGAAGGTTCTTTATATGGTCTGGACACAGGTCAATGATCAAGTAAGTGTTTCACAAATACTCTCTCCCAGTCTGTGGCTTGTCTTTTCATTTTCTTAACAGTGCTTTCTAAAGGACAGAAGATTTTATTTTTAATATAGTCCATTTTATCAATTTTTTTTGGTCTTATGACTTTTGCTTTTTGGGTCCTACCGTCTTGTAAAAATGTTTGCCTAAACCAAGGTCACAGACATGTTCTCCAGTTTTCTTCTAGATGTTACATGTTTTTAGGCTTTACGTTGAAAGCTGTGATTAATTTTGAGTTGATTTTTGTACACAGCACGAGCCGAGTGTTGACACTCATTTTTCCCGTATGGACATCTCATTGCTTCAGCACCATTTGTTGGAAAGTCTCTTTCTCCTTTGACTTACCCTGGTGCCTTTGTGAGTGTTCTCGTCCTTGATTGGGAGTGAGATCCTGTCATTCACATCCTGCCCTGGCTTTCCAAATCTCAGCCTGGCATGGAACCTAGATGGAGACTTTTGTTGCATTAGGTAACCATCTGTAAAGGGGAAAATGTTTGCTGTAAGTGACTAATAAAAAAGCCTCCTAAAGCTTGATGAATTGGCCTCGACATCTCGGTGCTTCCCCCAGGTTTTAAAAGAGAAAGCTGAAAGACATCTAGTCTCACCTGCTCAAATGAAATTCAGCTTTCTCTGATTGGATGGTCATAAAACCTGCTTTTATCTGCCGCCCTAGTCTCTTCTGAAAGAAATCCAATTTAGCGAGTAGAATATAAAGCCATTTCCGGCTGATAGATACAAGCTGGTGGTGAGCCACGGAAAGCCTCTCTGCTTTGGCACCTGAAGACTGGCGGAGATGAAGGTGGTGTACCCAAGTTCACGGTCAGCCGTTCACCTTGGGGCCTGGGGCCACCCGGGGCCGTCGTAAGCTGCGGCAACGGAGCCTACCGTGTCCAGGGAAGAAGCAGAGGGCTTCAGACTCTTCAGGTTCTGTCACATCTGCATTCTCTGATTTTCGTGACTTGTGTCTCCTGTGTGACCCTGTTTCCTCACCCGCAACCTGGGGATAGTGTCTTCAGACCTGTGTCGGGGTGAAGAAGAGACGCAACGCGAGTGAGATCCTGCAGGTACTGGTCGAAGGCTCAGTACTTAGGAAATTCTCCACGATGATAACCTGGTTAAGAGAAAACAATCAGGTGGACTTAGGGAGGGACCCCAAGGTTTAAATCCTTGCAGTGTGACCCAGTAGGAGACTCTCTTCTCTGATCCTTCTACTTGTAGGGTTGCTCAGTGGATGAAGCATAACCCCAGCCCAGTGTTCTCATCAGGGGGAGCACCTGATTGAGGGGGGTAGTATTTGGGATTATTTTTGGCAGGTGAGTAATGCCCCTCCCCCGAAATACATCCTTGTCCTAATCCCTAGAAATTTACACGGCAAAAGGGACTTTGCTGATGTGATTCTGTTAAGGTTCATGAGATGGGGAGGTTGTCTTGGATTATCCAGGCAAGGCCTAAATGTAATCACAAGGGTCCTTATAGAGGAGAGTCAGGAGGGTCAGGACCACAACACGTGGTACGGTGAAAGCGGAGGAAGATTGGAAGATAGTACACAGCTACTTTCGAAGACAGAGGACGAGGCTACGAGCCAAGGAATGCAGGCAGCTACCAGAAGCTGCAAAAGACAAGGAAATAGATTCTCCCCCAGGGCCTTCAGAAAGAACGCAGAACTTTAAGGAAATGACTTTCCCTTGTTTTAAGCAACGAAGTTGGTGGTCGTTTGGCACAACACCAATACATTATTATGATTATTAGTATTTATACTAATTATCGAAGAAATTACAGACCCATTTCTGTGGATAGCAATTCTATATAGTTCTCTCCGCCTTGAAATATTAGTTACACGGCCATCGGTCGTCAAAGGCCACCTTTGTTGTTGTTGTTGTCGTTGTTGAGGTTTCCACACTCTGAGCTTCATACTTTGAACTTGTGCGTCATCGTACAAATGTACTTCTAGCTTAGTACGGGTGGGCTGTGAGTGGAACTTGACAATGGCCCTTCAGCAGCCTGAATGATGCAAAAGTGGACTGTAATGGTAGTGAATGCCCTGGGTAATCCCAGCCCGATGGTTTCCTCTGACCGGCCTCCAATGGGGGCCGCGCGCAAATCAAAAAGAGCACAGACTAAGGAATCCGATCTGGGTCTGACTCCTCCTTCACTCACACAGCCTGAGTTAAGTTACTGAATTTGCCCGAGTCTCAGTTTCCTTCTCTGTCTCAGGGAGAAGTGATTCCAACCTCTCGGGGGAGTATGATGGACCACCCTCCCCGCAGAGAGCATCTCTGGGATGGCCAACACAGAGGGGTGCAGGGTGGGTGAGCCTCAGTATCCCCAGGTGCTGCGGAATCTGCTGGGCATGGTCAGGCCTTACAGGCCTTTATAGACCTTGGTCTGGAGGATTCCACCACTTGGGTCACTGTGATCATACCTTCTGGTCTTTCACAGCTTGAGGCCCGTGGTCAGCGCTGTCCAGGAGAGCTTTCAGTGGCGAGGGAAATGTCCAGAGCTCTCACATGGGTACAGCCGCAGGAAGGCCTTGAGCTCTCGGAGGATGGCTAGTGAAACCGAGGAACTGAATTTTTACTTTATTTAATTTTATCCATTTCAATTTAAATAGGCAACCTGACTTGGAAAATCGTGGTGGATTTAAATGGCAACATCTCATAGCAGGTCAAGAATGAGAAAAACCACAAAGGTGCCGGCATAAATAACGAGGAAAGCAGAGCTTTTTTCACCAAAGAGATGCTGGATGTCCATGTTTATAAAAATAGAAAAGAAAAAAAAAAAAAAAAAAAGACGCAGCAGCGGCAATTTAAATTTAACTTTTAATCCATTAAAATGAAACAACAGCAGGGGCGCCCAGGTGGCTCAGTCAGTTAAACGTCCGACTTCGGCTCAGGTCATGATCTCGCGGTCCGTGAGTTCGAGCCCCGCGTCGGGCTCTGTGCTGACAGCTCAGAGCCTAGAGCCTGCTTTGGATTCTGTGTCTCCCTCTCTCTCTGCCCCTCCCCTGCTCACTCTCTCGCTCTCAACATGAATAAACATTGAAAAATTTTACAAAAAATTTAAAAAATGAAACAAATTAAACATTTATTTTTTTCACACTAGTTGTATTTCAAGGGCCTGCTGCAGAGGCTGGGACTCTACCCACACTCAGCTCGCTCTTTTCCTCCCTGGCCACGTCCCTGAGTGCTCCCACCCCAGCTGTCTGTGTCAACCAGAGCCACCAGGCTCCCAACCAGAGATTCTGGAGTCGCTTGTGAATACTGGCCTCGCCTTCAGCATTTGGTAGTCGGTCCATTTCTGAAACACAGCTTGCACCTGGGACTGCTAATCTCCCCTGGAAACCGTTCTCCAGCCAAATGTGTCTACGTAGGAATGTCTAAGTGTCTTGTCCATTATTCACCAGAGTGGAGCATGCTCCCTGCAATTCGCAGGGAAAATGCTCCCCGAAACTGCAGGCTTAGAATGTTCCAACGGTTCCAAATCACACAGCTGCCTGTAAAATTCCACTTGGGCTTTGCTGGGGACCAAATGCCCCCACGGACAGCTTCCTGTATGCTGAGCTCACAGCCCAGAATGCCAGAACATTAGCCGATTTTCCGTTTCTTCCTTCCTTCCTCCCCTCCCTTCCCTCTCCCTCCCTGACTTCCTTCCATTAGCATTGATTGGTCACATATTATGTGCGAGGAACTGTATGTGTCTTTTTCTTTTTTTTTATATATATATTTTTTTTTAATTTTTTTTTAACGTTTATTTATTTTTGAGACAGAGAGAGACAGAGCATGAACGGGGGAGGGTCAGAGAGAGGGAGACACAGAATCTGAAACAGGCTCCAGGCTCTGAGCTGTCAGCACAGAGCCCGACGCGGGGCTCAAACTCACGGACCGCGAAATCGTGACCTGAGCCGAAGTCAGCCGCCCAACCGATGAGCCACCCAGGCGCCCCTGTATGTGTCTTTTTCTTTTGTAAGCCTCCCAATAGCCCTGGGAGATACCTTTGCTTCTTAGAGGAGGAAATACTTCCATGACGGTAAGTTGGGGAGAGAAGATTCCAGCCACGGCTATTTCACAAGGCAGGACAAGGGAAGGCGCACGACACAGTGTCACTGTGCTGGAACAAACATGCAGGATTCTGGGGTCTGTGAGCAGCCAGGGTAGTCAAGCACCCATAGGTACAAGGTGGGAAATGGGGTGGGGGGGACAAATGAGGCTGAAAAGAGAAAATGGCATCAGATTTGGAGGACGACGAATGGCAAGCCAAAGAAGTGAACACTTCACCGCGCCGACCATGGGGAGCCATTGACGATTTTCAAGCAGGAGTCTGCATACTTCTGTTTGGATTTAAGGAACCCTGCTTAGGGGGTGGACCGAAGGAAGAGACAAGAGGCAGATAAACCTATGAATCAATCAATCAGCATATAAGAAAGGAAAGGAGGGAAAGAGAATACAAACACGTCGAACTGGATAATCGGGAGTATTGGGATACTTGAATGGGATTTTCTTGCTGATATTTTTGAGCTGCAGAGACGGGTACACAAACATCATGCCTAAACCTATGGGGCTGTCTCCATATACAAGTAAAGAGCTGGTTGTAAATGGAAGAAAAGCCATTTAACGGGCCTTCCGGTGTCTTACAGAGATCATAAAATTCAGTGTGTGTGTAAATCATCTGGGGCTCTGGTTCAACCGTGTGCGTATAAGATGGGGTCCAAGAACTTGCATTTCTTGGGTTTTTTTCTGCTTATTTATTTTGAGAGAGAGAGAGAGAGAGAATGTGCGAGTGAGTGGGGAAAAGGGCAGAGAGAGAAAATCGCAAGCAGGCTCTGCACCGTCAATGCAACGCCCGACACGGGGCTTGATTCCACAAACTGCGAGATCATGATGCGAGCCGAAACCAAGAGTTGGACAGTTAACCAAGAGCCACCCAGGTGCCCCAAGAACTTGCATTTCTGATGAACGCTCAGCTCAAGTGGAGGCTGAGGGCCACATTAGCAGGACTGAGGACAAATCCCAACATGGTTCTTGCAGTAATTATACAGCATAATTTTTTTTTTCCATTTAGGAAAAACCCGTAAGTGTAAAAGGATATACCTTTTGGACACCATCACCTGCCCCTCTGTCTCCCTGTACAGTTGCAACAACAGAGTAGCATCTGCTGTCTAAACATGGGTTTCGACTTTAAGAGAAGACAGAGCCTGACAGATGAAGGTTTTAAATCTCGGTTCTGCTGCTTAATGGCTATACGACCTTGGGTAAATCATGTGTCTCCCTGCGCCTTCAATTCCTAGTGGTCAAATGGGAATAATAATCCTCGTTCTAATAATTACAGTTGAAACGGGATACCATTTTTTTCTAGGAAAAGACCTACGTTAGTACTTGTTTTCTGCTCAGTGGGAAGAAATCCACAGAGGATTTGCACTTTTCTGGGAAAAAAGAAACAAGTGAAAACAGTGCGCAGTGTTTGTTTAGCTGTGAGCCATTAACAGAGGCAGCAGGTACCAGGAGCGGGGAGAGCGGCCCCTCCCAGCTCCTTCCCCGGGCACCACCTCAGCATCTCAGCATCAAACCGCCAGAGTTCTGAACTGTGTCCGTGAGCATCTGTGCTTCATCTCGACTTATTTTGTGCATCTGTTAGCAAGACATGTCCTCAGGTATCAGAAAAGCCGAGGAAAGGTTATGTTTTGGTTCTGGGAAAGATCAAAACATTTTTTTCCTATAAATGAATGGCCCCTGCTTCTTCGACTTAGGCCATTTGGGCTTATGAAAGGCTTCATAGGAGTTCTCTCTTTTCGGATGGTGGGGGAAACCGAGAGCCGGTGTCTGGGCCCCGTGCACTATGGGGTAACATGCTGTGCACGGCCCTTAGCTGCCTTACCCAGAGCACAGACCAGACCCCCAGCTGCTTCTCTGCCTTGGGCGGTGTGGATTTAGTCTGTGTCACACAAGCTCCCAGGGAAGGACGCTCAGCACCACAGCCTGCATTTTTTTTCAAGGCCCTAAAGCGGCAAGATAAGCATTCTGCCTGGTCGGCCAAAGCATTCTGAAGAGATAAGGAAAACAGACAACAAGCCCCCAAAGCAAGATTCTTGGAGCCAACTACCCGTGATGTAATTTAGAGCAGCTTGAAGATTGGACGGCCTTTCGGCCGTGGAGAAGCGAATGGACGGCATAGCTGTCCGTTTCCATCGCACCCTCCGATCGCTGAGCATGTGGACGAAATGGGAGAGAGAAAAATAAAACATAAAACCTTGCAATCTTTTCCAAGGCGGCGGCGTGGCGCCCACACATCCGGGTGGCTCCGGGTTGGGGCTCTCCTGCTGGCTGGCCAATCTCGGGCGCGCCGCTTCATTTCTCTAAGTCTCGTTTCGTTATCTGTCAAGTGGAGATAACACCAGCTCGCTCCCGGAGTTGCTGGCAATGAGATCACACTTGAGAGAAGAAGCAGTGCCGGGCGCCAGGAATGCCCTGACAAGGCTTTCGGAGTGAAAGACTCGTTATTACCAGGCTCACTGTAAACGCCTGGGGGCCGGGGGAGAGGGGGGCGCGCAACAGTTTTCCTTCGTGATGTACAACCCGCTGCCTTAGACACAGTAATTGCTCAATAAATGCCTTTTGGGTTAAACGGATGCATCTGTAATGTTTGTGATCGAAAATAAAACAGTCTAGGGCTAAGGAAAGTTGGTCTTTTTTTTTTTTTTTTTTTTTTACTGTCTCTAGATCGGAGTCATTTTCTTTTAAAGCACAAGTGTGAGCCTGGCCGGCGGGCAGGTCTCCCCAACCTGCAGCAGGGATGCTCAGTCGTTTTCCCACTTAGGGGTCTTGATGGACTCTGGCCGCCCAGAGGGCCACGCGGGGGAGGCTTCTGGGCCTAATGGGAACCATGCGGGGCCCCTTCACCATGCCAGGCATAGGTGTGGCAGGGGACAAGTGACAGCACATGTACCGGAATTGGACATCCCTGGCCTACAGAATAAAACCCGGAAACACTTAGAATTACAAAACAAAACTTCTGCATAACTCCTGACTTCATCAAGACAGAGAAGAAAGAATATTTTGAAAATACTTAGAGCCGGGTGGTAATAAAAACGCCATGTGACTGAATGTGGGCTGCAGTTAAATTGCTTTTCAGGAGGAATTTTATAGCTTTAAATGATTATGTTGGAAGAGATGAAAATGAGAGAGAAACACACGGACTACATGTCCCACTTAAGAAATTAGAAACAGCACAAGCAAATAGACTCAAAGCAATTAGAAAGCGCGGATATAAAAATAAAAGCAAAAATAAGAAAAATAAGGGAAAAAAGATAAAAGGATATAATAAAACCCCAAATCGTTTTTTTTTTTGAAAACTCTAAAAAATTTGGGGCGCCTGGGTGGCTCGGTCGGTTAAGTGTCCGACTTCGGCTCAGGTCATGATCTCACGGTCCGTGGGTTCGCGCCCCGCGTCGGGCTCTGTGCTGACAGCTCGGAGCCTGGAGCCTGTTTCGGATTCTGTATCTCCCTCTCTCTGTGACCCTCCCCCATTCATGCTCTGTCTCTCTCTGTCTCAAAAATAAATAAACGTTAAAAAAAAAAAAAATTAAAAAAAAAAAAAAAAGATTCTCTCTCCCTCTCCCCCGTCCCTCTCCCTCCCTCGTGCGAGCACATGCTCTCTCTCTAAAGTAAAAAATAAAATAAAATAAAATAAAATAAAATATCACTTAAAAAAAAAGAAAACTCTAAAAAATTTAATAAACATCTAGCAATATTGACAAATCTTAAACAAGACAGAAGACTCAAATTTTAAAAAGTACTTAACATAGGAAAACAGACAAATGCAGGTCAGCAGAGATTGAAACAAGAAAAAATAAGATAACCTAGGAATAATTTGATCTTAATAAATTTCAAAGCAGGCATAATGGAGAAGAACTAGAAACACATAAATTATTAAAAATGACTCAAAGACACAAAACCTGAATGGTCCATTAACTATTATGGGAGTTGATAATAAAATAAAAAAAAATTTTTTTCCATAATGGAACAGGTCGTTTCAAATGCCACCCAAATTCAGAGAAGAGGAAACATTCCTCAACTCACTTTCTGAAGTTCTTGCAACTTGACATCTAACCCAGACAGTGTGGGCCAATCTGATTCAAGAATGTAACTGAAAACATTTCTAAACCAAAACAAATCCCTAAATCAAATTTAGAAAATAGAGCCCAACAATGGATTAAAAAAAAAAAGGAACAGGATTTGACCAAACTGAGCCACCCTTCATGCTTAAAAACAAAACAAAGCTTTTCTAGACGTAAAAGGGAACTTTCTTTGCCTGATGAGGTTTGTAGAAAACAAAACAAATAAAATGAAATAACAAGGGCAATAAAGAAACTGCTCAAAATGTCCTCCTCAAAGGTGAACTGTTAAAAGCATTTCCTTTTTATCTGTAATTAAAACAAGGAAGCTTGCTATCTCCACTAAATCTCAGTCTCATGCTAGAGGAAAATAAATGAGCTGTGTGAGGAACAGAAACAAAGAAAGTGTAATTATCTGAAGATGATTTAAATGTCTACTTTAAAAAATTAGGTAAAATGGAAACCAGTTTGAAGACAAATTATGTCATATTTTTATTAAAATATATTACATTTCATATATTAAAATATATTTCATATATTAAAAATATATTTCATATATTAAAATATATATTTCATATATTAAAAATAAATAAATAAAAATAAAAAGTTAGGTAAAATTATTAATGACAATGGTTAGTAAGACTTTTGGACATACCCCCAAAATATAGAATCAATGGCATTTACATACACCAGCAGCAATTAGAAATTTTTCATTTAAAAGATAAGACCTACAAAAGTATAAAATTTCTAAAGAGATGCCAGGACTTCATGTGAAAAACATGTAGGCAATTTTACTTCCCTAAATATATGTTTTTAAAGGCCCAAATAAGCAGGATGACAGGCTGTATTTATAGGTAGGAAGAATCAATATTCTAAGTATATCAATTTTCCCCAAATTGATCTCTAGATTTGATGGCTCACCCGTCAAAATCCCAGCATAATTTTTAACGGACATTGACAAGCTGATTCGAACGTGAAAGCAAGGGGCCAAGAACAGCTAAGTAATTTCTGAAGAATGTTAAGATGGGGGCACTTGCCCTACCAAACAGCAAGACGGTTTGACGTGGCAGAGGGATAAACACATAGATCAGTGGGCAAGAACACAGGATCTCAGTTACCCAGAGACACCGTACCCACATAATATGACTTGATATATGACAGAGACGGCACTGTGGAATAATTCAATAATTAGTGCAGAGACAGTTTGCTAACCATATGGGAAAAATGAAATCGGATAACTGCCCCGTAGAAAAACCAATTGGGGATGGATTAAAGATTTAAACGGGAAAGGAAAAGTTTTAAACTTTTAGAATAAATGTAGGAGCTTAGAGGAGGGAAACTTGAAATATGAAATATGAAGTGCAAGCTATAGGGGCACCTGGGTGGCTCTGTCGGTTGAGCGTCCGACTTCGGCTCAGGTCATGATCTCACGGTCCGTGAGTTCAAGCCCTGCGTCGGGCTCTGGGCTGATAGCTCGGAGCCTGGAGCCTGCCTCGGATTCTGTGTCTCCCTCTCTCTGCCCCTTTCCTGCTCATGCTCTGTGTCTCTCAAAAAATGAATAAACGTTAAAAAAAAAATTAAAAAAAAATAAGAAAATGCAAGCTATAAAGAATTTCTCTAAATGTAACCATGTGACGTTAAGAAGCCTTCATGAGTGAAGACAAATCACAAACAGGGAAAATGTATTTGAAACCTAAAAAGATTTAGTGTGCAGAATAGATACAGAACTTGTAGGCATCAGCAAGAAAACACCGTCACCACCCACCATAGGCAAACAACCTACGAGAACGAGAAGCAAAAAATCTAAACACACAATTCGGAGATGAGGAAATACAAATAGTCAGGAAGCATATGAAAAGATAATCGATCTTATAAGTAATCAGGGAAATGCAAAATAAGACCACAAATGAGACACCATTCAGTTCCCAAAACATTTGCAAACATTTAAAAAATTAGTTATTATTAGGGGTGCCTGGATGGCTCAGTTAAGCGTCCGACTTCAGCTCAGGTCATGATCTCACAGTCCGTGAGTTCGAGCTCCACATCAGGCTCTCTGCTGACAGCTCAGAGCCTGGACCCTGCTTTGGATTCTGTGTCTCCCTCTCTCTCTGCCCCTCCCCTGCTCATGCTCTGTCTCTCTCTGTCTCAAAAATAAATCAAAACATTAAAAAAATTAGTTATTATTAAATATTGGACAACATGTGAAGCAACAGAGAAAGTTGTACTCCTAGTGAGAGTATAAATTGCTGTGAATACTTTTGGAAATTTTCTGACATTATCTACTAAGTCTTAATATGGCTCACTGTGTGAGCCAAGAATTCTGTTTCTCTGTATATACCCTGGAATAGACAGCCATTTCCACATGGTTTACAATAGCGAATTAATGCAAACCACCCAAGTGTTCATTAACAGGAGAATGGACAAACAAATTATGAGATACTATGCGACGATGAAAATGAACCACCTCTATACATTAGCTAACACTGATGAATGTTAAAACCAAAATATTGATCAAATATTGAAAAGATGGCACGATATGATTCCATTGGTTCAAACAGCAGGATTTCATCCATTGGAGAGTCAAAATTCCAAATATGTAAAGTACTGATTTGGGATGCATATACAGATAGTTAATAAGCCTATGAAGACGTATAAGTGAATGGTTAACACAAAATCTGGGGCTTAGGTAGCCTTGGTGGTCTGGGAAGTAGAAGGGTATTATGGGAGAGTTGCAAACTGCTCGCTAATAACATACTGGTAATGTTCCCTTTGTTTAAACTGGGAGGTGGGACATAAGTGTTAAACTTTACTTATTATGTACTATAATATAGATGCCATGTTATTATTATTTATATTTATTATTATATTATTTGCTATTATGCATAGTAGATGATGTACCTCCTAAATTTCAGGATTAATGTGAGTGGGTGTGGGGGACACTGTATCCAGGAACTTCTCGTCCTTTCTTCTCCACGGAACCATCTGACCCACCAGTCACCTATGTTGCTTTTGGTTCAATATGAAGTTATTTTTTAACTTCATGTCCCAAGAAAACGATTTGATTTTCCTGTCTTCCCCTTCCATTTCTCTCTCTTCATGCCTAGACCAGACCCTGAAATGTATTTTCTGTGCAACATCTTTGCTATGTGAACGGAATAAAACTGCATTTTCTTCTAGCAGGGTTATTTATAAAAAAATTTTTTCTTGCTTGCTTAGTAATTTGGTTGGAAATAAACGAAAAAAATTAACTTTTAGAGTGATTTGAAATAGAAATATAAGATCTTGGAAGGGACAAAACAAAACAAAACAAACAAAAAAAACACAACATTTTTTTTGGTAGAAAGCGGTGTGTTTGCACTAGAAAAATGTGGGGTCCGATCCCACCGTGGCTTCCTGTGTGCCTGACTCCCCAAACCCAAGCTCTTAACCATCGCTCCATAATCCTAAAATTGATGACTGTTTCGAGCCTCAGTGTCCTCATCTGTAAAATGCCACTTTACCTCTCTGAGTCTATTCCTTCAGCATTCTCTGTCTCTCACAGGATGTTGTAAGAACAAATGAGAACACGAGAATGGCTCAAACAGGATGGAAGTTCTACAAAAAACTAGAAAGAGAATATGATCCGGCATTTCCACTTCTGGGTATACACCCTAAGAAGTGAAAGCAGGATCTGGAAGGGGTGCCTGTACATCGTTCGTGGCAGTGTTATTCACAATAGCCAATAGGTGGAAGGAATCGAAGTGTCCACTGACAGATGAATGAATAAACAAAGCGTGGTGCGTACAGCCAATGGAACGTTATTCAGCCTTAAAGGGGAAGGGCATTCTGACACATAGCGCGACAAGGATGAATCGTGAGGACATTATGTCAAGTAAAATAAGCTGGTCACAAAAAGACAAATGCGACACGATTTCACGTAAATGACATCTTGGAGTAGTCAAATTCATAGAGGCAGGAGGTGGACTGGTGGTTGCTGGGGGCGGGAGAGGGGTGAGTAGACGAGGGAACTGTTTAATGGACACAGAGTTTCACTTTTGCAAGCTGAGAAGAGTTCTAGAGATTGGTTGTACAACAATGTGAATTCACTTAACTCTACTGAGTTGCACACTTAGAAATGTAAGTTAATATGGTAACTTGTATGGGGTTTTTAATTTTTTTAAAGTTTATTTTTGAGACAGAGAGAGACAGAGCATGAGCAGGGGAGGGGCAGAGAGAGAGGGAGACACAGAATCTGAATTTTTAACGTTTATTCATTTTTTGAGAGAGAAAGAGACAAACCATGAGTGGGGGAGGGGCAGAGAGAGAGAGAGAGAGAGAGAGACATAGAATCTGATGCAAGCACCAGGCTCTGAGCTAACAGCACAGAGCCCAACGTGGGGCTCGAACTCACAGACTGTGAGATCATGACCTGAGCCCAAGTCGGATGCTCAACTGACTGAGCCACCCATGCGCCCCTGGTCATTTTTACTTTAGAAGTGCCATTGACAGCTGACCTAACTCCTCCACTGGTGGTTATGACGTGAACAGAGGCAATTATGTATAACATGCTAAAATGTGTCTCCTGAAGGCACAGGACTGCTGCCCCTGCCCAGCCCCAGCCCTGGAACATTGGTTTGTGCCTCTTCTGAAATTAGTTATAGGGCTTCCACACTCCAGCTTTTATGCTGGTGCTGGCATCTCTGTTCATAATTGACAAGGCAGAGAGTGAATTAAAAATTAATTCAAAATGCTTTGAAAGGAAATGGAGCTGATGTTTTCGTCTGAGTGTTACCATTGCTTGGCATGTTCAATGCCTCTGTTTAATCCTGGCTCAGAAAACTCTCAGTGGTCATGCCTGCTTGACCACCTGTTTTCTCTCATGTCTGGAGGAGGACGGGGAGAGAGTTTCCATGAAACGGCCCATCTGATTACACTTACGAATTGCTTCTCTTCAGAATGACCAGAGAAATGGATGGGAAGACAAGCATGGCTCCCTAATGCGTGCTGAAATGCCCAATCATGCTTTCCCTGTTGGTTGTTGATCTGGAATTCAAGTAAGTATTCTTCTGCTAGTCGTCTAATTTTCATTCAGGAGCCCACCCCTCCTCTGTGTATCTGAGGGATGAGGGGGAAACCGACTGCACCCCCAGTTCCAGGAATGGGTGCCAGTCAACACCAGACAGCCTCCCAGAGGAAGCCCTTTGTGGTTGTCTTGTCGCCTCAGTTGATCCAATTAGTCGGGCTCATCACAATGTTGTTCTTATTTGGAATGCTGGAACAGATGTTTCCTCTCTTTCTCTCATGGATGAAAAAACAGGTAGCCCTAGGAGATGTTGGCAACCATCTTGTAACAACAAAGGGTACCAAGCTTAAAATGTCACGCGCTATCCGACTCTAAGACTGAAAAGCATTATTGTACATACTTTGTCCATTTGTTTCTAGTTGTTTCTGGTAGGAGGCTAAATCTGCTCCCCGGCACTCCATTTTGGCTGGAGGTGGAAATCTGAAGCATCTAAACATCAAATGGAGGACAAAACTCTAATTGCTACCCCATGGGTCACGCATCCTCTCCTGTGACCTAGATTATGGAGGGAATAAAAGGCACTAAGGCCACACAGAGTGGACATGGGTTAGTTCATCAGACGAAAGGAGCTCATCAGGCAAGCTGTGCCTATTTTAGTATCTTGCTGGATTGTCATGATGATTAATTGAGAAATTCTTCGAACAAGGATTGGTCTGGTATGAGCAGGCATTTCTTTCGTCTCTGTTTTGTAGTGTTAAGTGTAACAAGTCTTTCATTTCCTTGGTTAAGTTTATTCACAAGGATTTTATTCTTTTTGATGCTATTGTGAATGCGATTATTTTCCTGATTTCCTTCCACGTCTGTCATTGTGTGTGTACAGAAACACAACTGATTTTTGTGTGTTGACGACATCTTGCAACTCTGCTGAATTCATTTGTTAGTTCTAACAGGTTTTTGCTGGTTTTGGGTGGGGATCTTTAGGATTTTGTACATGTAAGATCACATCTGTGGGAACAGGAATCATTTTACTTCTTCCTTTCCAATTTGGTGTTTCATTTCTTTTTCTTGCCTAATTGCTCTGGCTAGGACCATGTCCAGTAGTATGATGAATAGAATAGTGAGAATGGGAATCCTTGCCATGTTCCTGATCTTTGAGGAAAAACATTTTTCATTTTTTTACCATTGAGTATAATATTAGCTGTGGGCTCATTCAGCCTCCTGTCTGCTGTGAGCAACCTCTCTGCAGCATTCATAGTGGATGGCCCTTTATCCTCGGCTTGAGTAGTTCCATGAAAAGGGACTCACAACCTAGTGAAGCACCCATTTTTATCGTTGAATAATTCATCATACCCACTAGGTACACACCCAACCCACAGGGCCTTCACATGGAACCCATTCACCTTCCCAAACCCTTCCCCTCCTTCAACTCATTGTTCAAACATCACTGGTTTGGTGAGGTCCAACAGGCCACCATATTTCAATTGTAATCTCCCCTCTATCACACCCCAGCCCTTCTATCCTGAACTGTGGAGTTGTTTTCTTCTTTTTTTTCCCATAGTATTTATCACTTTCTGACATACTCTATATTCTCCTTTTTCATTATGCTTATTTTCTGTTTGCTTATACTAGAATATGAGTTTCAAGAAGGCAGAGATTTTTGTCTGTCTTGTTCCCTGATGTATTTCAAGCGCTTAGAGGAGTATCTGGCATACGGTAGGGTTGATAGCTATTTAATAAATGAATAAATTATTAAGCTTATCTTCAATTTCTCATATCACTTTTATTCCTTATCTAGTTTTCAGGCCTTTATGAGCCCTGAGGGATAGAAGGATGGATGAGATATTATCCTGGCCATGAGGAGGCTCGGGGTTCTGTGGTGGGGGCACCAGGGAAATTACAAGGCTGTGGGATAAGTATCAGGAGCAGCTCCCAACCCAGCTGGGCTGGGGGCCCTGAAAGGGAGGGATCCAAATGAAAGGATTCCTGCAGACTAAGTTGCCTGCATTCGTATCGCAAAAGAATCGAGAGTTGCCAGATGGTAGGGTTCTCAATAAGCAATTTTCAAAAAAATAGAGAATGGAAGTTTGAGAGAAGTACTACACCTTGTTTTCCTTTCTCCTAACTGAAACAAAACAAAGCAAAGCCCCACTGGCTATGATGATGACTGTAATTATCATAATCATTATTTTGCTGCTTTGCCATAGCATAGTTCAACCACTATAGTCAATGGGCTTATATTGTGGGAAGGAGACAAGGGGACCATTTTTCACTCTCTCATTACTAAGGTCCCCCCCCCCCCCCCGCCGCCACCCACCCAAATGGAGACACCATTGGAAGGTGACAGCAGAAAACACAGCCATGAATAATTCACTCTGCCTAACCTCACATGATTTCATGTTCTTTATGAGTTACTAATTAGCAAACGCAGGTTATTTAAGGAACAGAAAATAGCTCTTTAAAGTCAGGTAAAAGGAAGTCCTATGTTCCCTTGTTTAAAAAGTAAACAAAACCACCACTAACCCCCCCTGAAAATCCTAGAGGGGCTGGCTCCCTGGGCTTGGCTGCTTGTGGGAGCTTCTCAGGACTGCCGTGCTCATGAAGAAGGGGCATTCAGGGGTGGGACATGGTGGATGCGGGCACAGCAGTCATTCTTGGTGGCCCAAATGTCAACACTTCTGTGGAATTCAGGCACTTGGCAGGATCTGAAATCAGTAGTGTCTTGAACACCCGAAGTATTCTGCTGGCATAAGAAGTTTGCACCAGCGTGATGGGGCATATCTACCAAAAGCTTAATGACAATGCCTGAGGCTGTCTGTTAGACAAAGGTGCCTGGGAACTGCCTTCCCTCTTACCTGACATTCTTTCTGAGGGGACTACCATGAGTGGTGGCAGGGCAGAGCTGGGCACCAAAGAGACCTGATTGTCCGTACATCCTATAAGCTCTTTATTGACTGCGGAGAGGCCCCAGTGGGATAAGAAATGTCACAATTTTCATTTTTAGCCTGGCACACAGGAAGTGCCGATTCTTATATTTGCATTGTTAGCGTTAGAAGTGTTCTTGGTGTTGCGTGACTGCGAGGCACAGTAAGACGAAAACATCAAGGGCCATCGCGCTAGTCATTCTCTGCTTGTCCCCCTCCCTGCTGAGCCCGCGCAGTATCTGGCTCCCTTCCGGCTTTCTGGGGCTCAACCAATGGGATGGTCTGCTCAAAGGAAAGAGGGGTTGGGCATTCTGTCCTCCCTCACTTACTTCCTGCTTCACTGCTTTTTGGTTGTTTCTACGGCCATGGCTCCTATTAGATGGCCTCTCTTTACTTCCACAGCTGCCTCCAGGCCCTGCATTCCCTGTTCCCTTCCCTTGCTCCTTGGGCCTAAGAAGGTTATAGTTCAGAGGAGTGGGATCAGCGCCTGTGGGTTCGGTTAACCCTGCCCACACCCCCATAAAGAGCTTGGGTGGCTCAGTCGGTTGAGCGTCTGACTTCAGCTCAGGTCATGATCTCGAGGTTTGTGAGTTTGAGCCCCGTGTCGGGCTCTGTGCTGACAGCTCGGAGCCTGGAGCCTGCTTCAGATTCTGTGTCTCCCTCTCTCTCTCTGCCCCTCCCCTGCTTGTGCTCTGTCTCACTCTGTCTCTTAATAAATAAATGTTAAAAAAAAAAAAAAAAAAAGAGGCTTTCCATTCGATCCCCTCAGCTAAACCCTTGGGTTTGCAGTCTGTAGCCTGTCGGGACCCTGACTAATCAGTAACTTAAACCAAGTTCCCTTGTAGTCTTGAATATTAAGCAAAGAAGGAGCCAAATGTGAGTATAAGGTGTACGTTCATTAGGAGATAGAAATGTGAGATTAGGCCCAGAGCCTTTTTTTTTTTTTTTTTTTAAATTTATTTATTTTGAGAGAGAACGAGTGTGCGAGTGGGGCAGGGGCAGGGAGAGAGGGAGAGAGAGAATCCCAAGCAGGCTCCGTACTGTGAGCGCTGAGCCTGATGCGGGGCTCGAACCCATGAACCACGAGATCATGACCTGAGCCAAAACCAAGAGTCGGGCGCTTGACCATCTGAGCCACCCAGGTGCCCCAGCCCAAAGCCTCTTGATTAATTCTGTCCAGTGTGTGGCTTCCATCTGGCTCGAGGCTGCTTTTATTGGCCAGTCTCGGCTGCTATTGTCCCACGGCGTCTTCAAAGCATCACCTAGCGTTGGCATCAGAGGATGTATGGTTAAGGAAGCCATGGGATGCAAGCAATGGAGCGCCAGACTGGCAAGAGCTTAAGCCCCTATGGGGCTGATTTTTTCAAACAGAAAGTCTGAAGGTGGGTAGTGCCGGCTTGGGGGAGCGGCCTGACAGCACCTGGAAAGACCAAACTTCTCTGTCATTCCATTTTTCCTCGTAGCTTGTTGATGGTCACTCTATAGTAACATATTAGCCACTTGTCCAGGTATCCCATCCAGACTCAGAGAAGGAAGGGAGTGGGAAGCCTGCTGTGAGGGCCACTTTTATGTCGAAAACAGCAACTTCCTCTAGAACCAACTGGCAGATTCATACTTAGGTCTCGCTGGCCAGAGATCAGTCACACGTAGCCCCTCGCCCCAAGATCAGCTGGGAAACGTAGCATTTAGCTTCTACGATTGAAAGTACCAAGGTCGGACAAGGCAGGCAATGACGGCCGGGTCACACGAAGGCGGACTTACATCACACTGTCCACACTCTCCAGCCCCAAACCCATCACTCTGCCTGAGAATCAGTAATATTATACCAGCAGTCATTCCCTTTTGCTAACACTGCCGTGACGATAAACAAAAAAAAATCCCGTGTCGGTTTTGCTCACCATTTACATCTCTTGTGTCTGGCACAGCTCTCTAGATGTGGTTGATGTTTAAAGAAATATCGACTGACTGTAGCTAAGTATTTTTAAAAGTTTTTAGTATGAGCGAAGAGGCGCACAAGGTATATCTAATGTCGTCTTTTAAAAACAGCTTATCGGAAAGGGTTTATTAGTCCCCTTTTAGAGGCGAGGAAACAGAGATTCAGCGGGATTCAGTAGTCAGCCCAGGGCCCCAAGAGCTGGAAGCCTGGTTAGCCTGCTTCCTAGTCCAGTCCCTGGGTGGAGGGTGTTGTCGCCTCTGCTGGAGGGAAGACCAGAGAGGACTGCCAAGTGGGGGCGTCTCCATAGGAAGCCTCAGGCCTCCGCTGTGTGGGTGTGGGTAGAAGCTGTATTTGGAGCACCGTAATGCCTCTGTGGCATTCTTGAGTTGTGACTATGGATTAGCACTGAAATGGGGGGGCAGGGTAATGAAAAAAACGGAAGGAGAGGAGACAGAGAACAGGTGTGGGTAACGGACCACGTTTTTTCTGTTTAGCTTCATGAGCTCATGAGAGTTGATCTGCAACACTGTCTCCACTGATGCTCTGACTCTTCTGCTAGACTGTTTGGAGGAAGCCACAAGCATCTGACCGCCTGAGAACCGGGTGTTTCTGGAGGCTCCGAGAGCATCGTTGGAATAAACTGGAGCTCTGATGAAATCCCTGTGGCAGATACTCTCGTGGAAGTTGGCCAGTCGACTCAAAACCTGCCCAGACTCCACAGAAAGGCTCATTATCTCTGGGGTAGCGTTTGGTAATTAAAAAGGTATGATAGATTACCCAAGGCCTGTCTTCAAATAACACTGTACCTGGGGGCCGGGTCTGATTGCTGCTCGAGGAGTTTTTGCTTATCAGATTAGAAGCAAATGTGTTTCTGAGAGAGGGAAGTGAAATGTCTGGGAAGGCTGAAAAATGCCAAAGCTCCCGATGCAAAACAACCCTCTCACTTCTGTGTCTTTAACAAGAAGACTGTCAATGATCCCATAAACAGGCTTTCTACTTCCAAAGGGGAAGTCTCAAACTGCCTCTTAACAGTTACTTAATTCTTAACTCTTGTTCCCAGGGCCCCCTTCACTGTCTATCCTTAATGTTCTGGCCATTACGTTGGAGGCTGGAGCCCTCAGCCATGCAAAGAAACAGATGATGTTTCAATGGATCAGTCACAGTCTATCCATCTATCCACCCACCCACTCATCCTGCATAACCATTCCTCATTCAAAGAGTTTACCCATCCATCTAAGCTATTCATCCGTCAGTTGGTTTATTCACTCATAAATACATATGTACATTCATTGATCAAAAACTCCAACCGCCCATCCATCCATCCACCACCTATCAACCAACTCATTCATTTATAAATACATACCTACACTTATTGATTGAAAAATCCACCCTTGCATCTAACCATCTCCCGACCAGCCCACCCACCCACCTACTTATCCACCAACTACTCATCGATTCATTTGACTAAACATTCATTCGCTCTTTTATGCAACGAGGATTTACTAAGAACTGATAATACGGTAAACATCTCAAGATATGTCAGGCACTGTGCTAAGTACTTTACGGGGATGGCTTCATCTGATTCCCAAAACAAGACCCCATGGTAGATGTTATTATCGTTTCCATTTTAAAGATGAGGAGTCTGAGTTTCAGAAAGACTGAGTAATTTTCCCAAGGGCACACAGCTGTTAAGTGGCAGAACCCATGTCCTTTTCACCCCTTCTTGCCATCCTGCTAGAGTCAGGTCCTGGGATGGGTCCCAAGAACATGGACATGACACGGTACAGGGCATGGTGCTTGAGATGCTCACAGCTCGTGGAACTGACAGACACATCAAAAGAAAATTAAAACACAAACTTCTACTTCCTGTTTTTGACCAATGGGGACCTGACTTCAGACAGGATAAGAGTCACACAGATAACGCACGCAGATTAGAGTCAAACTCAGGGCTGTCTTATTCCAAAACTACGTCTCCACTCGACCAGTGTCACCTAACCTTCAATTCGTTGGATGAACGTCTTTACAATTTTTTGCCATTCCTTATACCTCCAAATTCTTTGCCTGAAATTTTTCTTCAACTCAAAAATGTAAGCATCACTCTGAGCCATATCATCTGTGATAGTGCATTTTGATACGCCAATTATCTTTTTTTTCGGGTACACATTGTATTAGTCTGCAAGAGCCTCCGTAACGAAATACCATAGACGGGACGGCTTAAATCACAGCAATGCATTTGCTTATAGTTTTAGAGGCTAGAAGTCCATGTTCAAGGTAATGGCAATGTTTTTTTCTGGTGGAGCCTCTTTCCCTGGCTTGCAGAGAGACACCTTCTTGCTGCGTCCCCATATGGCCTATCCACTGTGCGTATACAATCCCGGTGTGTCTTCTTCTTATAAGGACGTCGGTCCGATTGGATTAGGACTGCCCTGTCTCCAAATGCAGTCACTGTGAAGTTGGGAGCTTCAACGTACAAATTTGGGGGGAACACCATTCAGTCTATAACCCTCATCAATGTGAGTTCAAGTCTGAAAATGTTCATCCACATACCCTCTAACCTCATTCTACGCACCGCCCACAGAATACCCAGGGGAACAAAGCCTTACCCAGCGTTGAGGCTCATAAAACAGTGATAAGACAGCCGTGGGACGTGCTTGGTCCCAGATGGAGGGAGAAAATTGGGGTAAAGAGGAACAAGTGTCCCCAGTGGAGGCGCAAAGTCATAATTGCTGAGCTGCTCCCTAGGGACACTGATTTCGCAGGAGAAGATGGAGCAAAACAGGTGTCTGGCTAGATGGGACCCAAGCAAGGAGCCATATTTGGCTCAATTAGAAACGTGTTCATTTGCTGCCAATTAGATGCCAGCCAGGCTGTGGTCGTGCGCTGCCCGCTGCAAAGTGGAGCGTGGGTCTTTGCTGCTGCCCTGTTTATCCTGCATCTGTTCCTTCGTGGAACAAATGCTTGTTGTTCCCATAATGAAGCAGTTCCAGTGTTCCCTCCCTTGGTGGCAGCTTGGTCCTTGATGGCCTCCGTCACTGCAGGCCGGGGTCTTCTTGGATCTTTCACTTGTGTCTGTGATGCTTGAATGAGAGTCTTAGGGCTCATCAGATTCTCAGAAGCCCGAGAGGGTATCTAGAAGAATTGCAGATTGGGGCGCCTGGGTGGCTCAGTCAATTAAGCGTCCAACTTCGGCCCAGGACATGCTCTCACGGTCCGTGAGTTTGAGCCCCGCGTCGGGCTCTGGGCTGATGGCTCAAAGCCTGGAGCCTGCTTCCGATTCTGTGTCTCCCTCTCTCTCTGCCCCTCCCCCGTTCATGCTCTGTCTCTCTCTGTCTCAAAAATAAATAAAACGTTAAAAAAAAAATTAAAAAAAAAAAAAAAAGAATTGCAGACTAACCTAAGAGTTGTTCAGTGAAGCAACCCGGGGACTAATTATAATTCCTGTTGCTTTCATTACACTATAATGCCTGAAGTTCCAAAACCTCCCACAAAAGACCACCAGAGTCATAAGTCAAAGCCAAGCGGCAAGGGTCGTTTATTGCAGGTTCGAACCTGGTCCTCTGCGCACTCGTCGCCGGTGACGCAAGAGGCCACGATCAGGGTTGGTATAGCGTTTTTATAGACAGAGACAAATAGCACAGGGGAGGTTTCAAATTACGAGGGCCCTGATTAGTTGATTTTAAAGTAAGGACATTTATTGTTCTCTAATTGGGCGTCCTTTGTCCTTTGGCAGGAAGGCTTTGTCCGTTACTTGTGGCAGGAGGAAGAAAGGGGGAAGGGGGTAGGTGAGGAATGTGCTAAGCAAGCAGGTTTACAGAAGCGAGAAATGCCGGTTAGTTTATATACAATCACTCATTCCATTACATATCAGACTACATTTAGGAAGTTTTACAGCCCATTCTACTACACAGCAGGTTACATTCAGGAAAGGCCTCACAATGCTCGTAGCAAACAGCAAGCAAAACAGACTTCTCAGCAATTGTATTTCTTATCAAAGGTCCATAATAAGCAGAAAAGAGAACCTAGCTTTAAACTAAGGCAGGACTGTCTTTTGGATTCAAAGCTGTTCCTTTCAACACAGGTCTCCACTGTTGGAAGATCTATTATATGTCAAACACTGGGTGGGGGTTTGTATGTATTGGGTCTCTAAGTCAGGTGGCTTCAGAGGCCACACGGCTGATGAGACTGAATGAAGAAAGCCAGGTGATGTATTGGTGAGGACACGCCCCATCCAAATGGTGCCCCTGCTATGTGGCCGTGGGCAAATAGGTGGCCATGTTGACATGCGGGTCACTATGGCTAGAACTTTTGGATTTTTCAAGAGAGATCTGAAATCTGCATTTTTCTTTGACAGCTCACTTTTTTAAAAAATTGATCTATTTTTAATCTTCATTTATTTTTGAGAGAGAGACAGAACGTGAGCGGGGGAGGAGCAGAGAGAGAGGGAGACGCAGAATCCGCAGCAGGCTCCAGGCTCCGAGCCGTCAGCACAGAGCCCGACGCGGGGCTCGAACTCACGGACCGCGAGATCATGACCTGAGCTGAAGTCAGACGCTCAACCGACTGAGCCACCCAGGCTCCCCGACAGCTCGCTTTTTATAAAAATATCAGCAATTACATTTTTACCAAGGGAAAACATGGGGTCCAAAGAAAGTACAGCTGTGGGTTGTATCTGCACTTGGGTACAATTCTTATTATCTAGAACATCTGTGAGCACTGCTGGTTTTGGCCTCGGCCCTGCTTCTCATGCTCCACCTTTCACGGACCCATTTTTTTCTTTGTCTTTTTCTTAAACTGGGAGGAACCCAACAATGGGGATCATGTCTTTGTGTCCCATCTATTCTGTGTGCCACTAGGACCAAGTGCGGAAGGCATGCTAAGTGAACATTTATGCATTTAATTGAATGAAAGCCCAGGACTTGGATATGGAAGCACTGAGTCAACTGGGTTTTCACTGGCTCTGGAAGGTTTCTACGAAGGGTCATCCCAGCCAATCCTTACTTTGCCTGGCACTGGATCTGTGGGGTGGGAGAGTAAGATAGGACTCTTATGCTCCCTTGACCACCCCTTGCCAGCTTAGATCACCTTAATGTCTCATGACCCTGAGCCTTTGCAAATGCTGCTCTTTTTTGCTAGAAACACCCTTCCCACATATTTTCGTTGCTTGGCCAACTCCCACCCACTCTTCAGAACTCAGCTTAGGCATAGCCTCCTTTAAGACACATTTACATCTCCTACCAGACAAAATTAATCCAACCTTCTCCTGCAGAAAATACCATCCTGCCTTGTCGTTGACACTCCTCAATTCTTTGTGAGTTCCTTGAGGGCAATGACTCATGTCTGAATAGATAAGCTAAGTATTGTCCTCAGATTGAGCGTGATTTCAATTACTGGGCTCTGCATGCGTCCTTCAGGAAACTGAAACCTACTCTTTGAAAGCTCAAGCACCTGGGAGTTCATTGCCCCTAAAAGCCAAGTCAGACCCAAGCAGGGAGCTCTGGGGAGCATGAATGGGAGGGCAACCAGATTTCCCCATCGAGGACATGGAAATGCACTGTTCACACTGTCAGGAACGGTTCTGCCTCTGTCTGCCACATGTCTGTCGAGTCCTGCATGGCACCAGCCCAGGTGGGAGTTCAACTAATAACTCTTGACCGGGCAAGCAAAGATAAATTGCCAAAATGTGTGATAAAGAGAACTAATGTCCTATACAACTTGCTTTCATGAAACTCTCTTTAGGGTGCTTTGCTTGCCAACATAGCATGGCTCTCTTTGTCCTCCAGCTCGGAGTTGAGACCTTATGAACAAAGTGGGGGTGGTCATCCGGACCTTGCAGGCGCTGCCATGTCCTGGGATTTTGTGTATGTAGATACTGGGATCTCCTCCCGTGTAAGCTGTTGGAGCCGTGGTTCTCCAATGATGCTCCCTCTATGACTCACTCTGGCCTCATCACTGCAACCGCTCTCTCTCTTTCGCTAACGTCATTTTCCACCCACGGTGCTCCCCTGACGGGCCAGGCTCTGTCAGATGGAGCGAGGCCACCGTGCCCTGAGGCTCCTCAGGATGGAGACCATTCTTGGTCACCTTGATCCCCCCAGTGCCAACTGTAGTTCTTGGCTTACTGCTTGCGTTCAATGAGCATTTACCAAAATAAACCAAATTGCTTCCCAAATCAAAGAGCCTAGTTTTCCCTCCCCTACCCCCACCTCCATTTTGCCTAATGCGTGAAAACAATGGCTGACACTTCCTCCACAGAATTTCTGCTTACCCTTCAAGCCAGTTTTTACCGAGATGGGACACAAGTGACATACAGGATGCAAACAAAGCAAAGCAAAATTAATGAGAAAACTTAGGAAAAGCCACTTGGGCTTAATTTGGCCATTCCTTTTATAATTCGTTATATTTCACAGCCTGCAAATTAACTATATTTAGGCTTTACAAGCAACGTGAAATTACTGGCCATATTTCTGCCAGTAATATCTTTCCTGGTCCAGATGTCCCTTCTTCACAGTGCTCTATGATGAGCCTATGACCTGCAGGGACTCCACCATTTAAAGAAGTTTAAGACCCTCTGTTTCCAGAAGCATTTTGTTATTCCATCCTTTTGTTTTCCACATAAACTCTCTCTCACTCTCTCTCTCCCTCTCCCTCTCTCTCTCTCTCTCTCTCTCACACACACACACACACACACACACACACCACACCCCACAGACGTTTAAAAATATTCCTGTAAAATGTTTTTGGGTGGACATCTGTGTTGAGACATGTGATTAGCTTTTCTGATTTGATTCATGGCTTTTGGAGGGGTTGGAAAGCTTGCAGGCCAAACACATCCATCTCTCCTTCAAATTGGCTTTGGGATTCTGGCCAACTCAGTGCATACAATGTCCAGAACTGTAAAACATGTGGCTGCCCTGCATGGTCTCTACAGACAGAGCTAGGAGTCTAGCATTCACAGAAACTTTGAAGTCAACTCATGTGCTTTTGCTCAAGAGGGCACATAGTGTTTGTAAACCCCAGGCTCCAGCTCAGAGATGCAAGGTGTGAAGCTCTTCTATTTGCCCTAAAACTGGCCTTAATGTCTGTCTCCAGTCCACTGTGGGTAATTTCAGCTGATTCTAGAAGTTGATATCAATCTAGAGTCTCTTTAACCAAGTAAGGGGCTTTCTTACTCCCCTCACCTCCCCACTGCATCTGAGTTCTCAGAAGCTTATGTAGGACCATGGCATCATGGGTAGTGGGTCATCTGTTCCTAGGTTGCTCTATGGCCATGCTGGTGAGGTCCAAGTGCCCACCACTCCATATCACCCTTGCTTGTAGTGCCCTCACTCCTGACTCACTCTTTCTAGGTCCTACCCCATCGGCTGCCCTTCTCTTATGCGAATAGGAAAATTTCTGATCACAGAAGATGCGGCATGCTGGCCTCTGTCCTTCCTCCTTTGGATGTGACACGTCACTGTTTCTACTCTACTGTGCCTAAGGGAACAAGCTAGCCACCTTCCTGGGCCCCATCTGAAAAGCAAGGAATAGATCTTGTCCACTCTCAGAGAGACCCCCCAGATTTACCTGGGGTTTCCCTGCCTTGTGGTCTGTTTCCTGCCCTAGGGTCACCCATGTCTTTGTCTTCGACCCTTCTCCACCCACCTGAGTCCTTGTTTCATAGATTTATCTAGACTCCCATTTCAGGCTCAAGAAGGCCAGCAGTGCTTGCGTTACCTGGTGGCATGTTCTTTCAAATCTTTTGGTCTCACCAGAACTTCCGGCTTTTAGCAATCTACGGATTTGACGCTTTTGTTCCAGAGTTCCACTGTGTCAGTCTCGTCTTGAGACATTCGTGGCCCCCAGCCGCTAGGAGAACACACACACACACACACACACACACACACACACACTCATATCTGCGAACATATCAAAATATCATCCCACTGCGGCTTTATTTGGGGAACAGTGGCCGGAGTGAAAAGAGTCTGTATCTGACAGTTCCCACTGTCTCACTCACATCTCCCAGTTCCTAAGCGGCTGTGAAATCTGCAGACGGAGCCCCGTTTGCCAGAGGGTGATGCGCCTTTCAAATCTGGCACAGTCGAGCTGGAGCTGAAACTGTGGGAGGGGGAGGGAGAGAGAATGAGTTTTCTCCCCTCCACACTCAAGGCTGTACTGCCACACCATCTGGAGCCAGAAGGGGAGAATGGGGCTGAATAAATATAAGGTGTTAACGCACAAAGCGTAAATGCATGAAATTGGCAATGACTAATTCATCATTTCACAAATCTGTCTTTACAAAGAGAAATAAAAATCAAGTCAGTTTGAGCAATATGGAAGGAATGCAGCTCTTCCGAGAATAGCTAATGAAAGAGGGGGGAGGGGAATGAGGAACTGATTGGAAAATATGCAAATTTATGAAATTGGCAGATTCAGATGACACTTCGGGGTGATTAGTATGCTGATTGGTGCGCTTTGGGGAGCACTAAGGAAACATCATATTGTTTCTTTAAAAAAATAATAATGAAGCAGAATAAAAGAGCCCAGTGCTTCCTTACTGGAGGCCAAGTCTGCAATGTCAGCTGTGCCTTTGTGAATGGTGAGAAGTGCTTTGTGTGATCGCTGTCTACATCATGGAGCTGTCTTAGATGCAAGCCTGGCATAAGCTATTTTATTTACTTATTCATTCAGTAAAGGTTTGAGAGCAACTACTCTATGCCAAGCATTGTGCTGGGTGTTTAGGGCACAGGACAAATCAGGCACATCCTCTGACCTTGAAGACCTCAGGGTCTAGTAAGAGAGAGAATGTCAAGTTAGACCCAATGGAATAAGCACTACAATATGGGGATTTCAGCCAAGTGATGCTATAACACAGCAGAAGGAGAGATGCATTAACACAACAGAATGAGTTGGTGGTGATAGGGGGGAAGGGAGGTGGAGAAGCTTCATAAATAAGGCTGACATTTGAGCTGAATTTGAAGGATGCATAGAATTTTTCCAGATGGAGAAGTAGGCAAAGGGTATTCGAGGCAGAAGTAACAGCATAAGCAAAGGCATGGAGGCATGAAAGTACTTAACACAGTTTCTGGAATGACAAGATGCCTGGTAAATGGTTCTTCCTGAGCCTGCCCACCTGAGAGTAGTTGCCAGATGCACTGGTGAGGCAGGGAGCTTCAGCTCCTCAAAGCTCAACAGCAATGGTACGACAGAAATGCCCATGATGGCAGCCGAGCTTGGGACCCATTAGTAGACTGATCAAATTTTCCAACTTTCTGGGCATCTGGCTTCCTGAAGGATAAAAATGGCCACCCTCAATTTTAATTTTTGCACATCTCCTAAAAATCCATAGACCACTTAGAAGAGAAAAAACCCACCCCTGGTCTACAAGAGCTGTAGCTTCACAAGGAGGAAGAGAAGACCACATACTTCAACCTACATTTGAATCAAGAAGCATGTATTTGAGCTAGAGTCAAATCCTGACCAGTGCAGGGAGAGCCATGGGGACTATGTAGAAGAACAGAGTGTGAAGCAGGGGTCTAGCAGTAACAGAACCCAGAACCCATCAACAAGGTTCATCCAGAAAGGAGAGAGACCTTCCTTTGGTTGGGAAGTACTGAGATCAGTTTTAAAATGTGATGGGTGAGCAAAAGAGGGAGAGTTGGAAGGAAACAGGACCAAAGTGACAGTCAGTCATGGGAACACACTGGTTTTTTTTTTCATCATAATTTTTTTTCCTAGGACTATCTCAGTTTTCATACTGAAAGTCCCACATCCTTGGAAACACCCTCATTCCCAAGCCAACTGGGAAGATTAGTCACCCTACTTTTCTGTAGAAGAAAGAAGTTCAAAAAAAAACCTAAATTTCAAAAGAGATGCCATATATTAAAAAAATTTTTTTTGCCCTTCATTGTAGAACAGAGAATCTTTGAATTGAGAAATAGAAAAAGTCACCCAAACACCTCTTCCTCTACCCTTTAATTCAAGAACTATACCGAAATGAAAGACCTGCCTCTCCATGTTGAAAGGGTATACCATGTATTTGGAGAAAATTGACCAAGGGAGCATAAACCCAAAACATCCTGATAAAATTATTAGACTAAATATAAGGAAAAAGTATTCTCTGGACCTCTAGTCAAGAAAAGAAAAGAAAACAAACAGACAAAACTCAAAGTTTCCTCCAAAAGTTAGAAAGTTGGGTTGTCTTGTCAAGAGCAAGAACGTATCTACAAGACATATGAAGAGAAAAAGTGAGTCAAGGATTATTTTTAAGTTTGTTTATTCATTTTGAGAGAGAGAGGGAAAGAAAGAATCCCAAGTAGGGCTCCCCACTGTTGGCACGGAGCCAGCACAGCGCTCGATCTCACAAACTGTGAGATCATGACTTGAGCCGAAATCAAGAGCCAGACGATTGACTGACGGAACCACCCAGGTGCCCCTGAGGATTCTGAGTACAGCTAAACTACTTCAAGTAGCAAGGCAAGAGAAAATATAGTTTGAATATGCAAGAGCTTGGGGACAACTGTACCCTTGAACTCTTTTTAAGGAATCTAGGAAATCTCCAACTTTACCCAATCAACTTTGGCAAATAAATGATTGCTGGAAAACCTTGACTATATTGAACTGTAGAACTAACATGAAAAAGGCAGGCTGCAGTAAGGGGAGAGGAATAGCATGCACATGTCAAATACCTTGACATAATAAGAAGAGCACAACTTTTCGGCACTTGGGTGGCTCAGTCGGTTAAACGTCTGCCTTCAGCTCAGGTCATGATCTCATGGTTTGTGGGTTCAAGCCCCGCGTCGGGTTCTGTGCTGATGGCTTGGAGCCTGGAGCCTGCTTTGGATTCTGTGTTTCCTTCTCTCTCTGCTCCTCCCTTGCTTGCCTCTCTCTCTCTCTCTCAAAAATAAATAAACATTAAAAAAAAGAATAATGCAACTTTTAAAGTGGGAGAAGGTGGAGGTAAGAGGGACAATGGGTATGTTCATTGTCTGCCTTAAAGGTAATAGATGAGAATCAAAGAACATCACTTCAAGCTGACAAACCAAATAGCAGAAGGTTAAGCCTACTTAAAAGTGGAAAGGTCGAATAAGAAATATAACTCTATAGACTGAAAGTCGGTGGAGGGGAGGGGAGGGAAGAGGAAGAGACTGCAGCCTAACACATACTGCTCAGAGTAGAGAGTCAATAGACGTCGTCTAAAGGAAAAAGGGTGACCACAGGCATTATGTAAAGATAATAATGTAAAGTTAATCACAGGAGCAAACATAGGAATCTTCTTAAAGACTAAAAGAAATACAAAAATAAAATATAAAACAGCAGAGACCAAACATGAGAGTTTTATGATATTTATCTTGTAACAAAATAAACAAAATAACTAGAACTATGACGACATATTAATTATATCAACAAACATAAACGAGCTTCACCTGGATATTAAATTTTTCCAGTTTCTTGTTTCCCTTTAAAGGTATTGGAACGGGTACTGCTGAGCCCTTGAACTTAAATGAGGTCCCGGGAATTCTTAAACTTGTTGATTGAGGGGTTGTTAGAATACTGGGGAGGAAAGGGCATTCTTATGAAGACAGGAAGTGATCTGGATCTGCCCATTGTGACTGTTAGAGCCACAAATTTGTTTTTAACTTAGCTCGTGAAATAAGACACACCGGTTAAAGTGAGACCAGGGTCTATGTTGCATGGGCCCCCTACGTATCAGAAGGCCTCCTGCCAGCATGCTCCAACCACAGACAGGTCCCCAAGACTCCACGTCACCACCCATATGCACTTGAGTTTAAATACCTTTGGCCCCCCGCGTTCCTTGTCTGCTAGATTGTTTCCTTCCGGCACCACCCAACCCTGTGCTTTGGATCCTTTAACCAAAAGGATTGGATTAATCTCTACTCTTCCGAGCACAAATACCAAAAACTCAGTCGAAACAGACTTAAGCAAAAGAGAAAACTTATTGGCTCACGTAACTGAAAGGCCTAGGGATGACTCTGACTTTAGCCATGACCATTTTCTTTTGTGATGTTTTCATTCTTAAGAAGGCTCTTCCACAGTGTAGGTGAGGATGACCACGGGCGGCTCCAAATTTAGCACAGGAGCAGAGCCCCTTCGTCAGATGTCCTTGGCTTACTTTGAATCACATGCCCATGAAAACCCATTGTCAAGACTTCGCTTACCCAGGCTGGGTCATGCGTCCAACCCCAACCTTGCAATGGGATAGGTGAAGTCAGCCTCACTTGAGCCAATGACCTGAGAGTGAAGGAATGGTGATTCGCAAAAGGAAACCCAGACTGAACCGAGAAGATGGCCGCTACAGGGCTGGACTGACCTTATATGGTCAAAACAACTTTGCAGCATCGAATCTAAGTCTTAGTTCTGGCTCTGTTGCTTAATGTCCTATGACCCTTGGCAAGTCTCTTAATTTTTCTGAAGCTGAGTGTTTCCTCCTCTGTAAGTTTCTCTTATAGCTATTATAATCGGGTCTGTTGTTCACCCTCGAACACCAAGTGGAAGTTCTGCAGTCCCGGCATAAACTTCTGCCCAAGAAATGACACTAGCTTAGCTGAGTGTTGTCAATGGAGCAAACACACTTCCCAGCCTCGCTCTCTCTATGGTTTACACTCAGTCTACATTGGGATCACTCCTCCAACCCATCTGGAGTCCTCTTCGTTTTTTACATGGCAGGCTGAGGGTGTGCATTCGCCACAGTTCAGCAAGGTGACAGCATATTTAGCAACATAATGGAACACCTCTCGACAGGCCCACACTGACGGGAAATCCTGTGTTGCCAATAATAAGAGTTAATTAAAAGTTTATCACGTTCAGTCAAGCTGATATCCCTTTGGAGAGAATCACCAAAGGTGTTAATTACTTAAACTTTGAAGAGCCAGGCTTTAATCATGTGTGCGACACTAATAACTCAGAAGGCAAAAGTTAACGTTCTGGCTTCCCAAATAAGCTTTGGCAAAGTAGCCATGTTTATGGGCGGGATCTCATGTGAATAAGGCCTTCACAGACCACAGCACCCACCTACCCCATGGCCGAGGGAAACAGCTCTCCATCGTTGTCCAAGGTGGGGTTCGGCCTCTGAATGGAACTGCTTGCATAAAGACCACCAGAGATGTGGGCATATGCTTTCCACTTTTTCTTCATTTAACATTTGAGGCCTTTCAGATGCAGGAGTTCTTGAACTGGATAATGGGACTGCTATGGGCCGAATTGCGTCCTGCTTCAAATTCCCACGTTGAAGTTCTAATCCTCAGTACCTCAGAACGTAACCTGATTTGAGGAGAGAGTTTTTACAGAGGTAGTCAAGTTAAAGTCAGGTCGTCAGGGCGGGCCCTATTCCCATGTAACTGGATCCTTATACAAAGTCGAAATCGAGAGACAGACACACATACAGAGAGAGAGCCATGTGCACACGGAGGTGGTCGTCTGCAAGCCACAGAGAGAGGCCTGGACCAGACCATTCCCTCACAACATGCAAAAGGAACTAAACCTACCAACACCTTGATCTCAGATTTCTAGGTTCCAGAACCGTGAGACAATACATATCTGTTGTTTAAGCCACCTGACGTTTTGTTACAACAGCTCTGGCAAACTAATACAGGGACATATTTACTAATGTGAAAATGAAAATGGAGACATTTTTATTCACTGATATTTCTCTAGAAGAAAACATCTAATTGTACTTACCTGGACCACCTAGGTTGGAGGATGAGGACCCCCACCCCCTAGGATATTTAAACCACAAAAGCCCTTTCTTTAACTTCTCTGAATAAAAAATGTTGAGCAATCTGTGTTGATCCCATATGGAGATAGGAGAACACATTGGCAGAGAGGGTGGGCAGATGTTAGACCTGTCCCCAAATCCATTACCCATGCATCTTCGCTGAGATCTATAGAGATTCTCAAAGCGTTTTGCCTACATGGGTTTCCTCTGGACACGAATGCTGGCACTGAGTTTTGTGTCTAAGTTGTCATAGGACCTGAGGCAGAGAAATCGTGTGTATATGAGCCCTCTTAAGCTGGGAGAAATCTAATGAAAGAGTCTAGTGTTCTTAGAGCCATCGGACGGTGGCTCATGACAATAAGATCTACAGATACAAGGATGTCTGGTCAGCCTGAGTTTTACTGAGAACAGTAGTGATACACACACACACACACACACACACACACACACACACACACAGATGGAATATAAAACATGCACAAGTGTAATAGACATCAAATTTTTTCCACAGCCTACACACTGGCCTTCCAACCAGCACAGGCCACAGCAGTGCTCCATCATTTGGCTGCACCAACGGACTCGATCTCAGAACTTTGTGCCTGGTTTGAAGCACAGAGGAGGGAAAAATGATGAAGTCTGTGTGGATTAGTTTGGATCAGTTTGATTTAAAGAAAAAAGATGCATGATCATGGTTAGAGCCTGATAATGTCATTTATCTGTGGGCTGCTCCCTTGCCAAACACTGAGGATATGGAGAGAGACTGACAAGGGCAGAAAAATATAACACAGCGTAATAAAATTTTTTGAAGTGGCTCACATTAGAAGAATGTGAATAGACCCTCTAGAACCATCATTTTTTTTTTAAGTTTATTTCTTTACTTGGAGAGAGAGAGAGAGAAAGAGAGAGAGAGAGAGAATGATTCAGGGAGGGACAGAGAGAGAGGGGGACAGAGGATCTGAAGCAGGCCCAGTGCTGAGAACCTAATGTGGGGCTTGACCTCATGAGCTGTGAGATCATGACTTGAGCCGAAGTCCAACGTTGAACCGTCAGAGCCACCCAGGTGCCCCCGGAACCACCATCTTTTTAAAACCACAATCTAGCAGTTGTATTTGTGTGGGGTCCTCCCTGCTCCCGACACTCTTATCCTCCCACGAAATGCCCATTGTCAGAATGTCCCATTCCATTAACTCCTGAAGCACCATAGCTACTCCCAGGCTCCCCCCGCCCAAGACACAGAACAAGGAGTTTCAGTAACGTCAATGTCCCCACCCCATCCCATTAAGAACAACAAGGGTGTGCAAAGAGGTCAACAACTGGAGAAAAGGCCAAAAGTTATGTTTCTGTCTTCCTTTTGCTGTCGATCGGGAACTCGCCCAGATAAATTAAAGCCTACAACTGGAGGCTGAGTCCCCTCACTGGAGTCTGTCAGTGTGACAGCTTCCGTTGCTTGTCAGTCACCTGCCACGAGAAGAAGGCTGGGTTTTGCGGGATGAAAGAAACTGCCTTTCCTGGGAAACAAGACTGGGCACGATACGAAAGTTCCTACAAGACGATCCTCTGAAATGGAGATGAAATCAAGAAAAGGGAATCTAAATATACTCCAAACGAACAGAAAAAGAAGACATAAACTGCGAAGCGAGTCTTCGTTTTTAAAGCTGAGATCCGTTAGCACACGCCCCTCACAGTTCTTTCAGTAAAGGGCTGTTGAGTCATGGCCACTGCTAGGTCTCTTCGCGAACAGTATCCCAAGCACATGCCACAGCTCTGCAGGAGCAATTTGCTCCTCGTTTTGCAGACAAGGCGACTGAGGTGAAGAGACTTGCCCAGAGTCACACAGCTAGAAAGAGACAGAGGGCAAGGAATCCCATCTCTGACTCTGGTGCCAGATCTTGGCTTCCTTTCATGATGTTTCTATCAGCCAGGTGTTGGATTAGCTTTCTAAGGCTGCCGTAGTTACAGAGCACAAAGCACTCAGTGACTTAAAACAACAGAAATGAATTCTTTCCCAGTTCTGGAAGCCAGAAACCTCAGAACTTGTGAGGTGTCACAGGTCGTGCTCCCTCTTCAACTCTGAGTGGAACCCTTCCTTGCCTCTTCCCAGCTTCTGGTGCTGGCTGGCAATCTTCGGCATGCTTTGGCTGGCAGTGTCGGTTTAATCTCTGCTCTGCCATCAAATGGCAATGTCTCCCTGTGACCCCACATCCCCTTCTTACAAGGACATCAGCCATATTAGACATCAACCTACTCCAGTATGACTTCATCTAAACTAATGAACCTTATCTACAGTGAACCTATTTCCAAAAAAAGTCACATTCTGAAGTCCTGGGAGTTAAGATTTCAACATATCTTTTGGTGAACACAGTGCAACCCCTAACATTTCTTTCTCTCTCTTTCTTTCTTTCTTTCTTTCTTTCTTTCTTTCTTTCTTTCTTTCTTTCTTTCTTTCTTTCTTTCTTTCTTTTTCTTCCTTCCTTCCTTTCTTTTTCTTTCTTTCTTTCTTTCTTTCTTTCTTTCTTTCTTTCTTTCTTTCTTTCATTCATTCTTTCTCCAAAGGACAGAAACTCAACCCAAACAGAATTAAGCAAAAATGAAGTTGGTTTACTCATGTGACCAATGAGTCTAGAGTTGAAATCTGATCAGAACACATGGATCTAAATGTTCAAGTGGTACATATCCTCACAATGAGGACTCTGTCTTCCCCTCCCTCCCTTTCTTTCTCGTGTGTTTCTGTGCTCTCTTTCTTCTAGAAATGTTATCCCGGTATGGCAGCCCCAAGCAATCCCATACTTACGTTCTACTATTGAATTACTTAATTAAAAAAATTTTTTTGGAGTTTATTTATTTATTTTTAGAGAGAGCGAGCAAGCAAGCAGGGGAGGGACAGAGAGAGAAGGAGAGAGAATTTCAAGGAGGCTCAGCAATGTCGGTGCAGAGCCCGACGTGGGGCTCAACCTCACAGGCAATGAGATCATGACCTGAGCTGAAATCAAGAGTTGGCTGCTAAACCGACGGAGACAACCAGGTGCCCCTATTACTAAGCTATTTGAAAATGCTTCTCTTTCCAAGTATATTCAGCAGGATCCCAGAATGAAGCCTGACTTGCAGGCTTGGGGCATGTGCCCATCTGGAAGAAATCACTGGTACAGCCCAGGGAGGGATGGGGTGGGTGCCCAAGGAAAATTATTATTAGTCATAAAGAATAACTTCATTGACACCTTCAGAGTGTGATTTGTCTTATGAGTCTATGCACAACATTTCTGAGAACTGAGGGGAGCCAGATTTCTTGGAATTGTTTGTCAGAATGAAGCTTCAGAGGACTTTGTGTGTGATCAATCTCCCAGACATCAAGGCTGGGTCCGTTTACCAAGATCCAGGCAAAGATTTCTTATTAGTCACCTGTTTCCTTATTTCTATGGCAACTGTGAGATGGGAGGCTTGTTTCTATGTGGACCGTGCTGTTTTTATCTGGCACCATTTTGGAGCTTTTCAGCTAACGTTGAATTTGGGCTGCAACTAAATTCATAGGGTGAGTAGGATTCAGGACTAGCACAATCACAGTAGGAGGGAAAAATACCAGTTCACTTCAGTTTCAGTCTCTCAGGGTCTCCCAAGCTAGAGGGAAGAAGAGCATTTCTCCACCCTCCACTCCTCAATTTTCTGAGACTCACAGATAGCTGAAAACTGCAGAAAGTAACACATTTGGAAAACAGCTCTAACCTTAGAAGTATCTCTCAGGAACTCTTGAGAGATAGCTGAGGAAATGGTTTTGGAGTCAGATGTAACAAAATTAGTGTCTTTTTATAAGCATTTATGTGCCAAGCACTGTGCTAAGGAATTCTGTATTAGTCAGCCAGTACTGTGTAACAAATTACTCCAAAGCATGATGACTTAAAACAACACAATTTATTATCTCAGTTTCTGTGGATCAGGAATCTGGACATGGTTTAGCAGGGGCCTCTCCTTCTGGTCTCTCACAGGCTGCAGTCAAGTTGTCCTCTAGGGCTGTAGCCATCTCAAGGCTCAACTAGGGATGGATCTGCCATCAAGCTCACTCACATAGTTGCTAACGGGGTTCAGTCCCTCATGGGTTGTTGGACCGTGGGACTCAGTTCTTCACTGGCTGCTGCCTGGAGGTCACTCTTAGTTCCTTGACATGTGGATCTGCCATGATACTTGCTCCATCGAGTGAAGCATGAGGGAAGAGCCAGGAAGGAGAAAAGAAGAAGAAGAAGAAGAAGAAGAAGAAAGAGGAGGAGGAGGAGGAGAAGAAGAAGGGGAAGAAGGAGAAGGAGGAGGAGAAGGAGGAGAAGAAGGAGGAGGAGGAGGAGGAGGAGAAGAAGGGGAAGAAGGAGAAGAAGAAGAAAGAGGAGGAAGAGTAGGAGGGGGAGAAGGAGAAGGAGGAGGAGGAGAAGAAGGGGAAGAAGAAGAAAGAGGAGGAAGAGTAGGAGGGGGAGAAGGAGAAGGAGGAGGAGGAGGAGAAGAAGGGAAAGAAGGAGAAGGAAGAGGAGGAGAAGAAGAAGGGAAGAAGGAGAAGGAAGAGAAGGAGGAGGAGGAGGAGGAGAAGAAGAAGAAGGGGAAGAAGGAGAAGAAGAAGAAAGAGGAGGAAGAGTAGGACGGGGAGAAGGAGAAGGAGAAGAAGGAGGAGGAGGAGGAGAAGAAGAAGGGGAAGAAGGAGAAGAAGAAGAAAGAGGAGGAAGAGTAGGATGGGGAGGAGGAGAAGAAGGGGAAGAAGGAGAAGGAGGAGGAGGAGGAGGAGGAGGAGAAGCAGTGGAAGAAAAAGGAGGAGGGGGAGGAGGGAGGGTAAGCAAGCAAGTGTGAGCTGGAAGTCACCGTCTTGTGTAATCTTATTTTAGAAGTGGCATTTCATCATTTTTGCTATGTTCTATTCATTAGCAGCAAGTCACTGGATCCATCCCACACTCAATAGGAGGGGATTACACCAGAGTGTGACTATCAGGAGGTGGGAACCACAGGAGTCATGTCAGAAATGCCTCCCACACCTCCCATATATTATAGAGTGTCACTCTCCATAACATCCTCTAGTCCCCATGCTCCCACCACCCGTATCCATCTCACTTCCCAGGCAAATCCAGGTATATAAATGAACCTTTCTCTGCACCATGAAAATGAATCCCCTTCATACCAAAACATTAGTAGGAAGTGAAAAGGGACTTTTGTTGCCTCACTGTGAAAGGCCATCCCCAGGGCACTCATGGCCTCTTTCCCCACCCTTTCTTCTCTCCTCCAGCTGGGAAGTTGGGGAGGTGGTCTTGGCTCAGACCCGTCTCCTCACCTTCCTTCACATCTGTGTGACTTCAGAAAGAGTATTTTGGTCTGCTTGCTTGGCTATCTTAGCAGAGCTCTGCCTGAAGTTTGGGCAAGTAAATTCAATTCAGGGGAGCTTTCACCAACCCTTTGTCGTGCCTAAGCCAAGTCCTCCAGCACAGCTTTTTCAGTAGTAATGTGGCATTTGATCTCCATCTCTCTGACTCCTGATTCTCGCTCAGGAAGTGCAGGAGGCAGATGGGTTTACCTACCAAGGGCCACCTGATCTGACCCAGGTTTTCAAAGAACCTTTTTCTCTGTCCTGATGGGACTAGACTGTAGGGGCAAGGGTAGAATCAGGAAGGCCTGAGAGGAGGCTTTTGCGATCTTCCAGGTGAGAGAGGATGGTAGCTGGTCTGGGCTGGTGAGACGTGAGAAGCTTTCACCAGTGTAGCCAACAGGAGTAGTTGGCAGATTGGAGGCAGGTTGTGAGAAAGAGGAGAGCCAAGTCTCTGTGGGACTTGTCCTCAGATCAGACTGGGCTGGCTGTGTGTGGTGCTGGTTTGTGGGTGGTGGGGGGAGAGCAGAAGTTCGGATGTGGACTAGTCAAGCTCGAGATGACTGTTAGACAGCGTGGCAGGCAGAATCACGGCCCCTGAAGGGGTCCACACCCTAATCTCCAGAACCTGTGAATAAGTGACTTGCATGGCAAAGTGGATTAAAGGTTGCAGTTGGAAATAAATTTACTATTCAGCAGACTTTCAAATTGGAAGATTATCCTGGAGACTTGGATGATCCTTATGTCATCATAAGGTTCCTTAAAAGGAAAAGAAGGAGGTGGAGTGAGTTCCATGTGAGGGCTCAACTGGCCACTGCTGCTTCAGAGATGGAAGAAGGGACCACACGCCGAGCCAAACAGGAAGCACCTAGAAACTGGAAAAGGTAAGCACGAGGATTCTCCTCTAGAGCCTTCAGAGGAACATAAGCCTGCCAACACTTTGATTTTGGCCCAGTGAGACACCTTTTGGACTTCTGACCACCACAACAATAAGAATAAATCTGTGTTGTTTTAAGCCATGAAGTTTGTGGTAATTTGTTATAGCAGCAATTGTAAATTAATACCGACATCCGAGTAGTTGCCTAGAGTTGTTGGATAAATAAATAAGTAATATAAACTAACAATGGGTGAGAAACGGGGGGAGAAACAGGCAGAGAGAGAGAGAGAGAGAGAGAGAGAGAGAGGGCTAGAGATGGGCCCTGGCACTTACAGGCCCTCCTTCAAGAACTAACCCGTTATTCTTCCCCTATTATGTGAGTAATAAATCCTTTTTCTGCTTAATCTAGTTTGAATCAGTTTTTCTTTTTAAAAAAAATTTTTTTAATCCTTATTTATTTTTGACAGAGAGAGAGACAGAGCATGAGCGGGGGAGGGGCAGAGAGAGAGAGAGAGAGAGGGAGACACAGAATCTGAAGCAGGCTCCGGGCTCCAAGCTGTCAGCACAGAGCCCGACGCGGGGCTCGAACCCACAGACCGAGAGATCATGACCTGAGCCGAAGTCGGACACTCAACCGACTGAGCCACCCAGACGCCCCATGAATCAGTTTTTCTTAACTAGCCACTAAATTAGTCCTGACTCCCACATAGGTTTGTGCTGAGGTTTGAATGGGACGCCATCCATAAAGTGCTTGGCTGATACTCAGAGCTATCCAAACACTCTGGGTTATCAGAAGTCTGGTCTCAAATGTTAAGAACTACACCTTCTTCTCTGATTTAAGTTCCATCTCTTCCTTCTATTTTCCTTTTCACCAGTCAGACTGAAGGCCTGGGGACTCAAGAGTGGGGAGAGGCTATAGTCTGGTCTTTGGTTCCTTCTCTCCCTGACCTTGTAAGACAGTGAGCTGTAGCCAGCTCTCTGAGACACCCCCGTCTGCTCCCTCTTCTAGGGTCAAGGAAGAGGAGGAGAAGGAAGAGTACAAAAGTTTCTGCTCACTGGCTGTTCTTAGTCCCCTTGATCTTTTGATCATCACTGCTCCTCTGGTCAACACTGCTGGGGTTTTGATAGCCTCTGTGTGGAAGATGCTGGAACGCTTCTCACATGGACACATTTTGGGGTCCTGGAGGAGGGGAGGGATGAAGCTCCTGAACTCTGAACTCAGATGATGGCTCAAAATTCCAAAGATCTCTTCTTCCTTGCCTTCTTATCTTCTGCTTTGTGCAGCCTGGAAGGTGTGAGATAGGCTTGGGATGGCTTTGTGGTGCTGATTGTGTCCTTCTTAGCAATGCCTCAAGGGCAGTTTAACCTTGGACATCTGAGGACCCCAGTCAGTTGGCCATATGTCACTGACTTCCTGGACCTCAAGCTCTGAGACGGAAACCTTCCCACTTCATGTCTGTGCCAAGAGGCATGAAACGGATGCCAGTGTGCATTGTTGAATGAACAAACGAGGGTCTTTAGTGGTCTGGCAATGGAGAGAAATCAAGAGAAAATGGGTTTGGATAGATCCAAGGAAATGGGACTCATAAGTAACCATCATCTGCCTGGGATGCTGACAAAGGATGGAAAAGTAAGTTCTAACAACCCACAACAGAAAGCAGGATGGGAGAGAAACAACAGCTCATTCTTATAGCCCCACCAGATCCGCAGATATTTCAGAAAACATTACATGGCATGGATTATTTCCCTTAATTCTTGCAACCTCCCTCTGGGGACAGATACTACTCTCCCATTGTGCAGCGTGAAAATGGGCTCCAGAAGCAAAGTGCCTGTGCAAGGTCACAGATGGAGGCTCGGGTGTTCAAATTCACAGCTGCCCCTAGACCTTCGATGGCTCCAGGATGCTGCAATCAGCAAGAATCAACGAAGTGCCTTTACTTACAAAGGAGACTCGTCCTGGCAGCTCTCCTCAGCCCTTCTAGGAAGCCAGACGGGGCCAGGGCAGCTGTGTCAGAACATATCTGTGCCTCAGGGTTTGAAGATCTGGGAGTCCTCTGACCTCAAACCTTCAGAGCCTCTGAAAGGACGTAAAGAGACAGTTACCAGCTTCCCCAGCAGAGAGAAGATATTTCTTGGGAGCTCTTTTTCCTGTTTCCTTTTTCATCTTACATCCTAGCCAGCTGCCTCCTATCCCCCACCACTACCACTCGGTTTTTTCTCGGAAGATGGTCTTAAGAATGGCAGCGTGGTTATTGAAGCAAAGTGATAGGTCCAGGGGAGTCACTGCTAGTCTCTCTGCTTTGGCGTATGTTTGAAGATTTTCACGGGCTGAGGTGCCATAGCAAGGTGGATTTGTGACCTGTGACAGAGGACAGCATGGGTGTCTCATTCTCATGCAGTGGGAGAGATAGTATTTCTGATGCCTGTTTAGGTCTGGAATCAGAAACTATAGCCTGCCTATTGTTTTGCAAAGTTTTATTAGAACGCGGCCAACTCTTTTATTCTATGTTCCTATGGGTTCAAAACGGGCTTCAGAGGCAATTGAGTAGTTGTGACAGAGACCAAATGGCCCATAAATCCTAAGATATTTACTATCTACTCTAAAATATTTACTATTTATTATTTTTTTCTAATTTATTTCCTAATGTTTATTTATTTTTGAGAGAGATAGAGTGCAAGTGAGGGAGGGGCAGAGAGAGGGAGACACAGGATTGGAAGCAGGCTCCAGGCTCTGAGCTGTCAGCACGGAGCTGGACACAGGGCTCAAACCCACGAACCACGAGATCATGACCTATGCCAAAGTCGGCCACTCGACCCGCTGAGCCACCCTGGTGCCCGAGTACTATCTGTTCCTTTAGAAGAATGTTTGCCAATTCCTGGTTTAGATCAGTGTTGATGGTGATGATGATGAAGAAGTAGGTGGAGGAGAAAGAGAAGGAGGAGGAGAAGTAGGAGGAGAAGATGAAGACAAAGAAGAAGAAGAAGAAGAAGAAGAAGAAGAAGAAGAAGAAGAAAGAAGAAGGAGAAGAAGGAGGAGAAGGAGGAGGAGGAGAAGAAGAAGAAGAAGAAGAAGAAGAAGAAGAAGAAGAAGAAAGAAGGAGAAGAAGAAGAAAGAAGAAGGAGAAGAAGGAGGAGGAGAAGGAGGAGGAGGAGGAGGAGGAGAAGAAGAAGAAGAAGAAGAAGAAGAAGGAAAAGAAGAAGAAAGAAGAAGGAGAAGAAGGAAGAGAAGGAGGAGATGAGAAGGCGAAGAAGAAGAAGAAGAAGAAGAAGAAGAAGAAGAAGAAGAAGAAGAAGGAGGAGGAGAAGGAGGAGAAGGAGGAGGGGAAAAAGAAGGAGGAGGAGGAGGAGTAGGGGGAGGAGGAGGAGGAGAAAGGGAAGATGATGAATATGATGGTGATGATGAGGTAACGGACTTTCTTCAAGACAGACCAAACAATATGTGAGAGCTCTCTTGGACCAGATGTAGTCCCAGCAACAGAGAAAGCCAGCTGGGAGTAGCCTAACATTCCGCTGACCAGGAAGAGGCAGCTAGCACTGAATGGAGAGATGGTCCAGAAACGAAGGCCTAAAGAGATGGGCAGTCAGCCGAAAGAGAGAGATCACCATTATGGGAGTCACAGCCAGGGGAGTTCTAGCATGGGAGTCTCCTGAGAACCACAGAGGCACTCTCATAGAAAAAGTAGGCTTGAACCCCTGCCTCAGCTGGAGGATGCAAAGCCATTCATCCTGTACAAGCAATCGCTTCCTCTTTCCTCTCCCTGCTTCCACCCCTGCTGGGATATGAAAAGAGCGGCTGGTGAGCGGCATGGGTGGGCAGCCATCGTTAGTTCCAGAACTGAGCTCACAGCTGGGGACTTATGTGGCTTAAGTCTGTCTCTGATAGCCCAGAGAGGCACAGGGACTGCCCCGCTAATGCAGGAGACAAAAATAAAGCTGCTTTTGGACCACCTCCCAGGCGTCATTCTTGGTCAGGGTAGCAGTTACAACAGTAGCAACCAATCAGTAACAATGATGTCTTACCGACACCCACACACTCTTGCCCACCTTCTGGACCCCTGGCCCCTTTGATGACAAAGTCCACGACCTGCAAGACGACTGTCCTCTGACCCCACCTGTCTCAGTCTTCCCGTGGCCCACCTGGCCTGTGTGCTGAGCTCCAGTCCTGCAAATGCTGAGCACTCGTTGGTCTTCCAGGACCAGGTCCTTACTCTGGCGAATGCTTCCCTCTCCTTCCCCAGTGGCCTCCACCTCAACCTTGAAGTCTCCCTGAGCACCCAGTAAAAGGTCACCACCTCCCTGTCTCGCTGATGCTCCTCCACGGCTCTTATCACCATCCAATAATGTCATCGTGCAATGCTTGCCATCGGTCTGCCATTGGTGCCTGCCATCGGTCTGCCTCTGCGCTCCCAGCACTTGGCTCAGGACCCGGCCCGCAGCTATGCTCTCTGCACGCAACCTCCTCTTTTCACAGTACAGGTGCACATTTTTTAAAGATGCAGGCCAAATAAAACCTGTGTCCAAACTGGATTCATTGCATAGCTGCCTGTCTTGGATGTTCCAGGAAGCTTTCTGAAATCCTAAAGAGGGGGCAAGGGCCCGTGGTGTCCAGAGCTCAAGAGGTCACAGGGAAAGGTCCAGGTGAGAAGGCAAGGTGGCAGGTGGAAAGCAATGGAGTTGCTGGAGGAAGGGGGCAGGCTCCAGGTCCGGGGCTCTTTCTGGAACGGCCCCTGTCTCAACACCCTCCGGCCAATGACACTGTCTCTGCTGTCACCAAGGGCAACGGCCTGCTGGCCTCTGCTCCAACTCCGGCTCCGAAAGAATTCTGCCTGCGAATACAGAATATTAGCACACTGGCTTTGTGATGCATGACAAGCGACCAAAATAGCATCCGTGCCCCCTCCCCTCCTCCCTGGAAAGCCCTAAGGTTCCGCTTCATTATTTTGGTGACACTGTCCACAGTCTGCCCTTTCTACTCCCTTCCTCCATCCTGCACCCCCGGCTAACTCTCAGTGGGAAAGCTGTGAACTCAATTCTTAATTAAGTTCCCTTGCTGCCAAAAATAACTAGACACACACACGCGCACACACGCACACACACAAAGAGGCTACTTGGTCTTTTTCCCTGTGCATCTGACGAAGCTGGATTGGAAGACAGAATCAGGGCAGAGGGTCCCAGGACCACATGTCATTCTGTCCACTTTCCACCATCCCTCATTTCAATGTCGCCGCATTTCAAGGCCAGCCAACGATAGAGCTTGCGACAGTGACGGGCTACTCGGGTTCCTACCGATCTCTGCTGCTTTCCTGCTTGGTGTCCCTGGGCAAGTCACTTCATCTCTCTGAGCCCCAGCTTCCTCGTCCACAGTGAGGAGGGTTCTACCCACACAGCATGGCACTCAGTAGACATCCAATTAAATGGGAAAGGCCCAGGGAGGTGGTCCTATTGACTCCCACTTTACAAAGGAGGAAACCGACTTGGAGTAACGCAGTGACTCACCCCCAGCCCCACGGCGTCTTGGGGGCTCCAGCCTGGATTGTAGGTCCCCAGTCTGGTTCACATCTGGTCATGTCACCCAGCTGTTTAAGCTTCTTCGGCCTTTCTCACTGTTGGCGGCCAGAGACCAAAACCACTGCTGATCCTACCAGGCCCTGTGTGGCCTGATTCTTCCTCCCTTAACCCTCTTCACTGAAGCCCCGTCTCAGATCTCTCCTCTTTATCACTTCCTCTGCCCAGGCTCCGCTGCCTTTCTTTTCCTTGCACGCGCTACGTCCCCTCCTGCCTCAGGCAGGACCTTTGTACGCCCTGTTCTTCTGCCTGGATGCCGTTCCCACACAGCCACCTGCCTTCCTCCGCTCTTTACCCAACCCCGCCTCACCCCTCAGCTCTCAGTTCAAACTTCCCTTTCCCGGGAGAAGCTGGCCCTACAGGTCCCCGGACAGGGTCTCAAGTCCCCATTTCCTGACATTGGGAACGAAACATCCTTTGTGGGTAATTAAGATGGCTGTCCCTCACATCAGCCTGGGAGCTGCTCAAGCACAGAGGTCACACGAATCTCGTCCACCGTTTGATCTCCGGGTAGTTGCCAATGTGCAGAGATGAACGATGCACTAGAGAGATGAACGTACCCTCACACCCTCCGGAAGGCATTAGCATGGCCTTGAAGACCCCCATCCCTTGGCTGGGGGGCTCTGGCACCAAAGGGTTCAGCTACCGCTTGGGGAGATGAACCCGTGTGCACCCAACACCCTGCAGATGAGCCCTCCTGGCAAGTCAAAGGAAATACTCATTAACAAGCGACAGGCACTCTGGAAAAATACCCCTCGTATTCTTGCAATGCTTCTATGTGGAGCCCAAGGCGGTTTCCGCTCAGCTCACCCACCCTGGGATGCTTCTCCAGCCCCCCTGCCCCCCTGCCCACCTCCGTCCCAGCCCCCCCCCCTCCACCCCCCACCCCCCACCGCATAAGGTCCTGGGCTCTGGAAGGTGCTCTGAAGGCAGGACAGGGGATGAAGACCTCCTTTTGTCTTTCCGCTGACGCTGACGAGCCAGCCAGGGTGGATTCTGTTTGGCTAGGGAGGCAGCTTCCGCAGGGCGGGTCCTGCAAAGCAGATGCAGGCAGAATGCTTCTTCCCCTTGGTGGCCGTGCCCTGTCGCAACCCGCCAGGCTCATCCCCCACGCCTTCCACGCCTCGTCTCCCGTCCACTCCACGACCCAAGTCCCCGCATGCTGGGCCGGCTTGTAGCCAGAGTCTGGGGGAGGGCAAGGGTAACTTGGGGCAAGCTTCTGGAACTTCCTGAGCCTCCTTGTCCTGATGTCTGCTTGGAGGACAGGAATAGTGCCTTCCTCACGGGCGGGGCTGCCGTGGGGCTGAGCACAGCGAGCGTTGCTGTAACCAATAACCACAGACTGGGTGACTTCAAACCGCAGAAGTGTATCCTTTCACTGCTCAGGAGGCCAAAGGCTCTGAGGCTGTTGGTTCCTTCTGAAGGCTGTGAGATAACATCCCATGCTTCTCTGTTGGCCTCTGGTAGCTGCCAGGACGCACGGCTGACAATCTTTGATGCGTCATCGAATTTAGCCAGGATGATTTCATCTCGAGGTCTGAAGAAACATGAGATGACCTTATTTCCAAATAAGGCCACACTCTGAGGCCCCAAGTGGACATGAGTTTTTGGAGGACACTCTTGAACTCACAAGATGACACCAGCGAAGTTATCACCACCAACGAATCCATCAGTACCAACAATGACAGATGTTCAACCAACACCGAGTGAGTTAAAAGCAGGCCTGCTTGGGGCGCCTGGGTGGCTCAGTCGGTTAAGCGTCTGACTTCAGCTCAGGTCACGATCTCACGGTCCGTGAGTTCGAGCCCCGCATCGGGCTCTGGGCTGATGGCTCGGAGCCTGGAGCTGCTTCCGATTCTGTGTCTCCCTCTCTCTCTGCCCCTCCCCCGTTCATGCTCTGTCTCTCTCTGTCTCAAAAAAAATAAATAAACATTAAAAAAAAAAAAAAAAAAAGCAGGCCTGCTACTGGGACAGGCCTATGCACTAGGTTATACTGGCCTGGCTGACCCCCTCATACCCCTTGCTGACATCAGAGGCCCTGGCAGAGCCTGGGATCCGGGACAGGTGAGGATCAGATAGAACGTAAGACATAGGGTAGTGGAGGGGAGGGGAGCAGAGACTCGTATAAGAAAATGTTTCAATGTATTTTTTTTAATTGATTTACTTTTGAGAGAGAAAGAGAGCGAGTAGGGGAGTGGCAGAGAGAGAGGGGGACAGAAAGAATCCCAAGCAGGCTCTGTGCTGTCAGCCCAGAGCCCGACGCGGGGCTAGAACTCACGAATCGTGAGATCATGACCTGGGGCGAAATCATGAGTCGGGTGCTTTAAACGACTGAGCCACCCAGGTGCCCTCAATTTATTTTCAAGTAAGAGGGGAGAAGAATGAATGTTATCCAGCTGGAATTGTACTTATCTTTTCACCAGTATGGTCAGAAAATGTCAGTTTCAAAATGATTTTTTTTTTTTAACGTTGATTTATTTTTGAGACAGAGAGAGACAGAGCATGAACGGGGGAGAGTCAGAGAGAGAGGGAGACACAGAATCGGAAGCAGGCTCCAGGCGCCCCCAGGAAATGGCCAGCAAGATCAGGGCGCTGCCCCAGGCTGCACCGACCCAGGACAGAGCAAAGCCTCCAGACTGGCTTGTCCTGACTCTTATGCTCATTGTACTCAAACTTGTTTCACCAGCTAGGTACATGTCTCTATACCTCAAAAGGACGTGTGGGCCACTTTTTTGTAAATCCACTCCCTGATATACAGGCAGGCGGTGGCCTTGCCCAGCCCTCAAGAACCAGGCCAGCAGTATTCATGTTTGCTTGGGACAAGCCCAAGGGAGGCTGGAGGGTCCGCTTCATTGGAAAGCTGGATCTTCCTGTGAGGCCCATGGGTCTGTCCCCACACATAGTCTAGGTCTTATTCTGTCCCCAGCCTGGGGACATACAAATCAATGTGATGTAACCCTTGCCCTCCAGGACCACCCAGTCACGGGGGGGGGGGGGGGGGGAGCACTGAGAGCTTCCCCAGGGGATGACTGTTCAGGTGAGTCCCGAGTAATGGACGGGTGAAGACAGTATGTGTGTGTACGGAACAGGGTGGGTGGGAACTTGTGTGGAAGGCAGGTAGGCACAGAACATTCCAGAAGGGGACAGCAGCTACAAACTCTGGGGCAAGAAGAGTAGGCCAGTGTGCTGGGGGAAAGAGGAGGAGGAGGCCAGAGAGGTGGGTGGGGACCAGATCATGCCAGGTTTGGGAGGGCTTTTCCAAGAGCTTGGATTATATTCTGTGTAAAATGGAAGCTGCTGGGGAATTTTAAACAGGGGAGCAGCATGCTCTGGCCAGAGTTTTTCCATGATCACTCTCACTGCCGTGGAGATCAGATTAGAGGAGGTGGGAGGTGTGAAGGGGGTGTAGGGAGTGTTTGGGGGCTCTCATCATCAGCAGGGTGGCAGGTATTGTGGGCTCAGCCCACAGTGCTGGCAAAGAAGATGCCAAGAAGCAGAAGGATTTGGGACATTTGGTAGAGGAGAAGGGGTAAGCAACTCTTCTGGGGGAGGGACTGAGCTCACAGAATGAATCAGGGGAGGGGACCTCCACAAAGAAAGTGGTGCTGAGTAGGGTTTTGGAGATCGAAAAGAAGTGTGCTTAGCCAACGAAGTCTAAGGGGTTTTTCCTAACAGTGACTGCAGCACGGACATCACAGAAGGGTGACCATCAGTGGCTGGACAGCACTGGAACACAGAGACTCAAGGGGGGCACAGCTGGAAGAGAGGGTGCTGGAAAGTGAGGGCTGTGAAGAGCCTCGAATGCCCTGCCCACGGTTTGGTCTCAGTCCCACAGAAAACGGGGAGCTGCTGAAGCCACATGTTTAGTTCACACACTGAATTTCAATGAAAGGACTGGGAACCATTTTCTAGGCAGAAGGCATGAATGAATTACTCCAACACACTGTAAAATCCATTTTTAAAAAATCAAGAGCTGATAAGGATGCCTGGGGAGTGTTCCCAGTTTCTCCTCGCTCCTCCCTTCCCCGTCCCCTCTGCAAGTGTCCATGGCAGGGGAACCAAAGTTGGGGGAAACCTCCCGGGAGGAGTAGCGGTAGTGAGATCATGCTGCCCTTTACCTCAACCAACCCGAAGGGGCTGCCTGACCATTGTAAGTGCAGGCAGGAAGATTTGCCATCAGAACCCGGATGAGTTTGTAAATTTCTAACAGAGACATTTTTTTTGTCTTGCCATGTATAAGAAGAAAATAATAATTAGCTCATCAAAACCATTGTTTTACATATAGTGTTCCCGAGATGGAGCTGGATTTGCAGAAGTATAAGAAAAACGAGTCAGTCTGGCAGTCAGAGGTTCGTGAATGCTGCTTTCGAAAGCAGCAGGATGGGGGACACCTGCGTTGACTCTTGATTTCGGCTCAGGTCACGATCCCAGGGTTCGTGAGGTCCAGCCCTGCGTTGGGCTCTGTGATGACCGTGCAGTTCATTCTCCCTCTCTCTCTCTGTCCCTCCCCCACGCACGCTCTCTCTCTCAAAAGAAATTAAAAACGTTAAAAATTAGAAAAAAAAAAAGAAAGAAAGGAGTAGGATATAAGAGACTCTTAGATACAGAGAATCCTGAGGGCTGATGGAGGGAAGTGGGTGGGGGATGGGTAGATGGGGGATGGGCCTTACGGAGGGCGCTTGTTGGGCTGAGCCCTGGGTGTTACATGTAAAGGACGAATCACTAAACTCTACTCCTGAAGTGAATACTACCCTGTATGCTAACTCATAATTCTTTAACAAAGGAAGTGTATTAGCGAAGGAGTAAGTGATGGTATAATAAAAACATTTATTTTTCTCAAAAAACGAAAAAGAAAAGAAAAGAGAAGAGAAGAAAAGAGAAGAGAAGAAAAGAAAAGAAAAGAAAAGAGAAGAAAAGAAAAGAAAGGAGCAGGATGGGGCATTGGCGTGGCAAGGTGGTGATTGGAATTCAGTGTACATAGCCTTGCTCTTTTAGGACCCTCATGAGTCTGCCCCCCCCCCCCCCCGAGTCTGCCCCCCCCCCGCCCCCCGCACCGGCACCAGGCTCTGGGTGACGGGCTCACAACACCTCACACGCCCCGAGGTGGGACCACGGGCACAGCCAACTGCAGGGCTCTCTTCTCTGAGTTCAGGCTCACAGTGGTTGGCACAGAGGCCCTTCCTACAGGAAGGACCAGCCAGGGCATAGAAGGTTGGAAAAACGTCTTCCTTGCTCACAGTAGAACAACGGTAATAAAAATAACAAAGAACATTTAGTAACAAGCTCATCCGTACCCTGTGCCCTTCTTTACAACCTATTCTCCCCCCAACCCAGCGAGGTAAGCATTCTTACCCCTTTTTCACAAATGAGGAAACTGAGGCTCAGAGTTGCCCATCCTCAGGCAAGTTCTCAGGTGCGTCGGCTGGGGCAGAGCCGGGATTCCAGCCCAAACATGTCGACACCAAAGCCCGGAGTTTGAATGATAAGCTGGAGGCCAGGCTGGGTTGCAGATGTGTTTGGTTTGGCTGGCTCAGTGTTTATTTCTTTTCTAATTGGTTGGCAATATCTAAGGATTGAGAGATTTCACATGAAAATCCATCATCCCGACTTCTCTAAGCAGAGATGGGCGACTGGCCACAGGGACCCACCTTCTAACCTGGCAACGTGCGGCGGGGGGCACCCCTACTGTCAGTGCCTTTGCTCAGTCCTTTCCCACAGACCCCACCAGTCCGCACTGCCCCTCTCACACCTGCCCACCTCACCCACTTCTACAACTAGATGGGGCAGGCATCTGAGTCTGGGATGTCCGCTCTGCCTAGTCCGTGGTGGCACAGAGAAGGTCCAGGCCTCCTCAGAAGGGCATTGCTTTTTTTCTGCTCCGCCTTGACTTCCACTTTATGCCTGTGCATAATGCTTCCCATGTCCACAGCCTCAACAGGGAAGCAGAGGCCCAGAGAGGGGAAGGCGTGTGTTAGTTTCCTATTACCGCTGTAACAACTTTCCTCGAATTTACTGCCTTGAATCAAAACACATTTATTGTCTCGGGGATCTGGAGGTCAAGGTCACAACTACAAAGCTGGTCTCGCTGGCTTTGATCAAGGCGTCAGAAGGGCCGTGGGCCTTCCTGAGGCTCCAGGAGAGTGTCTTAGTCTCTCTCGAGCTGCAATAACAAAATGCCACAGATTGATTCTCTTCTGTATAAAGAACGGAAACATTGGGGTCCGAGATCTGGGTGACAGCACGGTCGGGTGGGGCCCTCTTCCGGGTTGCAGACTTCTCCTTGTGTCCTCAGTGGTGGGAGGGGCTAGGGAGCTCTCTGGGGTCTCTTATGAAGGCTCTAATCCCACTCACAAAGACCCCTGTGACGACACTGGCCGCCTCCGGCCCCGTCCCGGATCATTTCCCCATCTCAAGATCCTCAACTCGATTACATCTGCGAAGTCCCCTTCCCCGTGGGAAGTGACATTCATAGATCCACGGGGTGAGGACGCAGACATCTTTGAGACCGTCATTCCTGCCCCCAGGTACTATGTGAGTGTCAGGAAGGGCAGAGTGCCCAACTCGGGGCTGCCTTTTGCGCAGGGCTCTTTCTTGACACGATGCAGCTTCCTTTAAAAGAAAATGTTTATGTCCCCGTGTTGCATAAAGGATGGGCAGAAAGGGGTAGGAGTAAGGATTTAGGTAAAAGCTGAGTGAGGAAACCCCCAAATCACAGGGAGTCTGAGCGTGTGGGTGTTCAATGCTGGGGCACAAATGTGAGATTAGTAGGAACAGAAATGGAAACAGGGTGACTCTTTGGTCCTTGACCGGCTCCTGGGTTCATCTGCTCCATCCATCACTCTGGGGGACTCCTGGGCATCTCCTGGGCCTGATCGGTCTCACCCCTCTCATCCACTCTTCACGCGTCTTTCCAGAAATGCAAATCTGAGTACTTCTCTCCAATCCCGCCATGGCTCCCAGGGTGAAGTCCAAGTTCAGCATCCAGTATTCAGAGGACCCACAACCTGGCCTTCCGCGTACGTCCTGCCTTCTGACCTAGAGACAGTGCTAGATTAGGGGCCAGGAGCTCAGTGCCTTTGTTGCCCCGACTACATCAGGCGCGTTCACATTCTGTGTGTTATTCCTCAGCTGCTGAAGCAAACTGCTGTGAGTGGTTGACCCCGTTTTACAAATGGCAAGTGTCCAGAGAGGTAGAGGGGTTCCCCCAACATCACACGGCTAGTAAGACGCAGACTTGAGGTTTGAACTTATGGGGCTTTATGTCCACTGCCTGGCGTGTGCTGTGGGCCCGACAAATGAGTGCGGGGGGCATGATGACTGCCACGGGCTCTTGTGGGCATCTTCCAGCTCTGATACCAGCATCCTCCTGGCAGGAAGCATCGTAAATCGAAAGCCAGAGAAGTCACCAGCAGCAGCCCCGGACAGTCACCTTGGAGGAATAAAGCCTGCCAAGATTGGGCTTCACGCAGGGTGAGCCTGGGGACGCAGCGCACAGCCCTGGAAACCGTGCTGCTGACTGAGAGACCTGAGTGGCAATCCTCTCCCCGCCACTGCCTGCCGCTGTGAGGCCAAAGCAAGCTGGCCGCCCTCTCTGCGCTGACCCCTTCCTCTCCCTTTCCGGCTTCCTCCCATTCACAAATGGGAACAAGCCCGACAGGAGGGGCAATGCAGACTCAAGCCCACAGGACAATGTAAACGTGGGTGGCGCAGCGGGCCTGCACCCTCGTCAGTGCAGTCATTCCCTTAACAACCCAAGTTCGCCACTAACCTCCTGATGTCCCCCCCCCCCCCCCCCCCGGGCACAGCTAGCAAGGTCACAGCGGCTGGTCCCCCATGGCTGACTTTAATGCCTGTAGCAAGTATTGTTATTTTCATGACCTCATCAGCAGGAGGAGGGGGCCCATGACCAAGGCAGCCTCCGCCGGGCCATCTGCTCCGCGTGCTCAAACCCCAGCTGCGTCCTCGGCTCACTGCACACCCACGGGAGCGGCAACACGGGCTCTCCAAAGCCTCCTTCCATCCCCTTTGTCTTCATGTGGCTCGTACCCCCTGGACGCCTTTTACTAAGTCGCTGATTTCAGTCCATTCTATTTCTGCTATTAACACGCGCAATTGACAGACATGTCACTTCACATCTATCAACTTTATAACCAAATACACTTTGATAGACTGCTTCATTCTGGTGTATCTATCACAAAGGTTCCTTCTCTTCCAGATGAGCCCGCACTCCCGGCCTGGGGATGACGGGGAAGACGGGGATGATGTCACACGCTCCCTCGGCCTGTTCTGACTTTTGAGTCATTTCATTCAACCCACTTGCTTGTGTGCCCGGCAAAGTGCTCTGTGTGAGGAATACCATGGTGAAGAAGACTCACGCGGTTCCTACACGCGGAGCTGAGCTGACGGGGGAGACAGGCAGTCACGGTCACACGAGAGACTAACTTGAGTGTCCAGTGTTGGGCCCTCTGAAGAAACAGCATGGGGAGGCATAAGACCCAGGGGGAAAACACTTGAGGTGGGAGGCCAAGGCCAGAAGAAGAGGGCAGGCAGGCTCCAGGAGGAGGGCACAGCTTTGTCAGATGGAGACAGAGCTCGCACAGGCCCCTGCTCTCTGCCTCAGTTTCCTCATCTGTGGAATGGGCAAGGCGGCCTTTCCACTCTGCAAGGCTGTTTGAAGGGGAAATGAGGAAAGGCACAGGAAGGATGTTTTCCAGCAGCAGATGAACGTCACTTTTGTGTCTGCATGTGTGCGCGTGTGTGTGTGCGTGTGTGTGTGTGTGGAAGGCAGGGGGCGTGGCCACTGGAGCCGCCTGCCTGAGTTGAGATGTCAGGTATGTTGATTGGCAACTCTCTTCCCTAGGCCAGGCACCCCGCCCCGCCCCCAGGAGAAAGGCCAGCTGCAGGAGGGTGGGCACACCTGAGGGGCACCTCCAGGCACCGGGGCAGCCCTGGGAACCCAAGGAAGGACTGACCAACAGCCACCAAGGTGGGCCTGGGGCACAGGGATGACTCAGATGTGGTTGCGGTCCAAACAGGTCTCTGTCCCTAAACAGACCTTTCCAGGCCCGTGTGGTCAGCACAGGGACAGATAACAGGCTCTGGCTGCCCTCTCGGCCCAGGAGGTGGGCAGCTTGGGGATTTCTGGGAAGGACGGCTTCTGGGGTCCCGACGGACAGAACGGGGAAAGGGGTGGGGGATCTAGATTTGCCCCGCGCTCACTGCACACCGGAGATGCTTTCACGGCCCAGAGCAGGCTGATGGAGGGAGGGCTGGGCCGTGGCTACGAAGCATCATCGATCTGCCTGCGTGTGCACAAGATGAAGGAAGTGTCCATGAAAGCCGAGAGACTGGAAAGATCTTTGAGCCGGGCCCTGGGAGATGACAGGAAATGCAATCCGTTGGGCAGCCAGAAAGGTGACGCAGAGGGGAGGCTCTGCAGCGTGCAGGGTGCAGGGGCCTGTCCGAGGTAGCTGGTCGCCCGCGCGCCAGGAGGATCGGGGGCGGGGGGGGGGGGGGGTTCCCGCGTCTGCGGGGTGCGGGAAGGGGGTTTCACCCCGGACAAAGGCGGTCCCCGGGCGGCTGCCAGCGCGCGCTGCCCCCTGGTGGCGAGTCGCTCCTCTGCAGCCAGCAAGCGAGCCGTCCCTTTGTTTTCCTGCTGCGGCTCCTGCCAGGGTTTGCTGGGAATTCTGGAAGGTCGGTCCCCCCGCCCCCCCACCCCCACCCCCCGCTCCCCTGGGCAAGCGCCACCGCCGAGCACGATGCCAGGGCGGTGCAGGGGAGCCAGGACCGAATCCCCGCGCTGCCGCGCGCTGGCTACAGGCTGGCTCAGCCCGCTTAAAGCGTCAGTTTCCCCCCCCCCCCCCCATATAAAATGGGGGCAAGGAGCCACCCAACTCCCGGGATAGTGGGGGAACTGGTTGTGGTCCCTCAGTTGTAGCGTCAGATGCTGCCGATTGAGGTCTTCCTGCCTCAAGCGCCCCCTACCCCCCTTCTGCAATGAGGGTTTGTCTTGGCCTGACCAAATCTGCCACCTTCCCTCTTCCCTCTTGAACCTGATCATTTTCTGTCCCACCAGATTGTGGGGGGGAGGGGGGGGGAGAAAGAGTGAAAAAGAGAGACAGAATGAGTTAGTTCGCTGTGGCTGAGGCAACCAGTACCACAGGGGCTGGGGGCTTAAACAATAGGACTGGATCTTTTCGTCGTTCTGAAGGCTGGAAGTCCAACGTCAAGGTGTCCTATTCTGGGGCCTCTCTCCTTGGCTTGTACCCGGTTACCCATCTTCTTCCTGTGTCTTCACATGACCTTCCTCTGTGTATCTGCGTGGTAGTTTCTTCTTATAAGGACACCTGTCACGTTGGACAGTGGCCCAACCCAATGACCTTGTTGTAACATAATTGCCTCTTTAAAGCGCCCATCTCCAAATGCAGTCACGTTCTGAGGGACCAAAGGTTAGGACCTCAGCACATGAAATTTTGGGGGACACAACTCATCCCATACCGGGAAGCATGAGGGGGTGGGGTTGGGCGGGAGAGAAAGAAAAACAGTGTTGCCCTCTATTTCCTTTTGCTTTCTCTTACTGGTGTTTATATGAAGTAGTGACTGACCATAGATGGGATCTTACGGATCAGAAATGAGCTGCAGAGGTGACTACCAGTGTTTAATAGTAGGGCAATTTCACATGAAAAGTCGGATTTCTATTTCCTCTGGAACACGGTGCCCCGAACTCGCATTCTGACTGTCTGCGTGGAGCCCCTTTTCCTCAGGGCTTTTCAGTTCCCCGCGCTGCCCACCTGTCTACCCTGTTCATGATCTTGAAGGGGCAGCTTTGTCAGGGGAGCATCGGCAGGCACCTGACTGAGCCCGCTGTGGCTGTCTGAGGAAGGGCGTGCTAGACTGAGAGAACAGAATATGCAAAGCGTTTGAAGAGTGGGTAAGAGGGAGCCACTGGAGAGCTCTGAGCAGAGCTCAGACCAGACAACTCTGCTCCCCTAGAGGCAGCTCAGGGGGCCCAGGCCTGGGGATGATGTGGCTCACGGATGGGGGTCATCATCCCGGGTGAGCCGCGCTCAGGCTGGGCTGCATTTGCTGACTGACCAGATGTGGGGCAGGAGAGAGTCAAGCATGAGACAAGGTTTGGGCCCAACCGCTTGCAAGGCTGGAGATGGGGGTCTACAGGAGGTTGGGGTTGCTCTTTCGCACTGCCAGCCTGTGTGTCGGGCACTGGCGTCTCTGTCCTGTTCTGTCCTCCGGGCAGCACTGCAGGCGGGGGTCCCGAACACCCGTCTATTACGAGGCAGGGCAGAGGAGAGGCGATCGTCAGCTTGGAACGGGAGCCGTGAGCTGAGCGGTGAAGACGGGCAATGAGAAAGTCAGCGTGGACTCTTCCCCCGGTGCTCACGGGCTCCAGGCACTCTGCAAAGTGCTCCCGTTACAGATCCCCAGTCAGGTCCCCCACCGCCGCGATGTGGGGGGCCCGGCACCGTCCACGGCTTGCAGAGGAGAAAGCCGAGCGAAGAAATGGGCGTGGCCGCCTGACGGCGACCCTCCGAGCTGGGGGGGGCGGGGGTCTCTCCCGGTGCGCAGCGTTGGACACCCAGACTTTCGCTCGGCACAGCGGCTGCCTAAGTCTGGGTGAGGCTCAGAAAAGCTATCGTCCCAACGAGCCAGCTGTTGTCGGCATGGGGCCGTGCTTGTCGCGCGCTGAGCTGCTGCAGGTTGACAGCCATCCCCCCCTCAGCCCCTCTGCCGCCTGCCTCTGCTGCTCGGTCACTTGCCCCGCAAACGACGACCCACCCCCCTCCCCGTGTGTGCGCATGTGCGTGCATGTGAGTACCTAAGGGGAAGGATGGAGGGAGGGGGGGTGCTGAAAGGCACCTCACCTACCCTCCAAGTGCCAGACCCGCAGACCCTGCCAGGGAGCAAGGCTTGTGCCAAGGGCAAGACATTCAGACTGCAAGCCCGTTAGGGCCACCCCTGGGGGGGTTACTGGAGCCCGGCTGCCGGGCCGGGCCTACACTTGGAGCCCAACAAACCGAGTGGCATAACGGCACGAATGCGTGGCTTCTTTGTTTTGAAGCCTGTGCGCTCGCTGTCACCGAATCTCTCCGGGAGTCTGTGATGGCAAGTCTCGCTTTCCAGGGAAGCGGCTGGGACGGAGAGCAGGGGGTGCTGAGCGCCGGGTAGCCCACCCAGGTGGGGGTGGAGGGGGATGGAAGGGTGGGGGGGGGCTCAGGCACCAGACCCAGAGCTGCAGACCCCCCCACCCCCCATCACCCCTGCTGAGCTGAGTCCGGGAGGAGAGCCCCGCGGTGGCACCTAGACCAGATTCAAGTCCCTGCTTGTCCCCGCTCACTGTGTGGCCTGGGGACAGTCACTTCCTTTCTATGCCCCTTGGGTCTCCTACTCCGTCATACGGAAGATAATAGCACATCCGTCAGAGGGCGAGCTGGAGAACGGGAGGGATCATCGCGGCCCTGGGCAAACAGCCATAAAGACGGCGGCTGACATTTTGCTGAGGGCTCACCGCGTGCCAGGCACCCTTCTAAGCTTGTTGAATCACAACACCCTCTGAAGTCAATGCTAAAACCTCCCTGCTTTACAGATGAGGAAACGGGAGGCCCAGGGGAGTGCGGTGACTTGTCCCATATGGCCTGTAAGTTGAGTTGCAGGACACTAAGGTTTGAGTCCTCCCGCCCTCTTTTCTCCTCCACCCCCCAGGGGAGGGCCCCGGGGTGGGGACAAGGGTGGTGGTGGTGGGGGGGGGGGGGGGGTCCCTGAGGGCCCAGGACCTGCTGGCTTCTGGCCGAGGCTGGGAACCCCTTTCAAGCTCTTCCAGGTGGTGTGGTAACACTGCCCTCCAGTGGTGAGGATGCAGCATAGCCTCTCCTGCACTCTTAGGGCGCACAGCCCTCAGAACCCTCTGGAAAGGATGGTGTTCCGTGAGAGGAAGCCCAGAGTCCTGGATAATGGGAGCTGAGAGATCTCGCGGGTGCTACAAAATTAATCCGTGTCCATGCATTTCTTGGTGTAGGGAATAAGCGCGTCTTTGAGTAAGGGCTTCCGGACGCAAGGCCTGCACCCCTCCCCCCACCCCTCCTTTCAGCCCCTTATGGCCATAACATATTGATACTCGTTTAATAACTGGCTGCTATGGGGGTAAAACCTGAATGTCCAGCATTTTCTGGTTTCCGTGCTACAAATGCTCCCAATATGGCCTTCCCCGAGTGGCAAACTCTCAGAGGAGTCCCCTGCTCTTCAGGAATGAGCAGGTCTTAGCTTCTCAACTATTCCTCTGTGCTCATACATACGTTCCCATCTGTTGGGGCTTTTGTTCGCCATAAAATGAGAAGGTGCCTCACACATTTCTCTTCAATCTGCTAGTTTTGCAGAAGGATTAGGGCCATCTCTCCGGTTGGTGTAGGTAGGTCTGTCTCCTGCTCTGTAACAGGTGCAGAGTGAGCCATTGGAGGGATTGCTTGGATTTCTTTACCCAGCCCACCCAGGACCATCCAGGTGCATGCTGGGAGAATCCCTCCTCCTCTGTCTCCACAGTCAGTGTTGAAATATGAATTTTTACAGTTGTATTTTTATAATCCAGAGGATAGATTTTCGAGAGTGGGATTTCTGGGTCCAAAGGTAAGTGTGTACGAACCTATAATCAACACCTCCAAAATGGTCGTAGCCGTTAACGCCCCCACGCCTGCTGTATGAGAATGATTATTGCCCCACATCAGAATCGGATTCATCATTTTTTTTTTAAGTTTATTCATTTTTTTTGAGAGAGAGAGAGAGAGCGAGCAGGGGAGAGGCATAGAGAGAGGGAAAGAGAGTCTCAAGCAGGCTCCTCACTGTCAGCGCAGAGCCCTACTCAGAGCTGGAACTCATGAACGCTGAGATCATGACCTGAGCCGAAATCAGGAGTCAGATGCTTAACTGACTGAGCTGCCCAGGTACCCCACCAAGATCGCATTTCATTTCACACTTCCCTTGCATTTGTGTATCCTTTGCTCCTTTCTAGAGTGCATTGGTTGTCTTTTATCAATGTATAGGAGGTCTCCATATATGGGGGAAAATTGACTCTCTGCTTATCATAGATGCGATGTTTTCCCCAAACTGTCTGACTTTACACTCCACAAAATTAAGTGCCTTGTGAAGTCAGCTCTGTTTCTCCGACCCGGTAAGGCACCTGGGTTTCCTGACTTGTTTAAGAAGTTCATCTCCATCCAAAGTCGTTTTCCTAAACCGTCATCTACTATTGTCGTTTTGTATTTTACATTTAGACTCTGAATGCACTTTGAACCTTTTCAAAAAATTTAGTGTGATTAATGCAGTCTAGTTTTTGTTTTCTCCCAGAGGTAAAGTACCATTGACTTCTCATGGAAATGAAATCTCACCACGTTGAAGAGTAACTTTCTGTGTCAACTTGGGGTATGTTTCTAAACACAGTCTCCTGCATCATCGTTCTCTTGTTGGCCATCATCCTATTGTAGCTTTGTTGTCTATTGTGGTGTTGTTGTTGTTATTGTTTTTCCTGTGGTCAGACCATACTATTTTCATTATGCTGACTTTAGAATGAGTTTAAATATTTTCTGTTTTCAAGAATATTTTGCCGTTTTTGACACTTACTCTTCCACAAGAACTTTAAAATAATTTTGTCCTGGGGCGCCTGGGTGGCTCAGTCGGTTGAGTGTCCGACTTCGGCTCAGGTCATGATCTCACGACTTGTGGGTTCGAGCCCCGCGTCGGGCTCTGTGCTGACGTCTCGGAGCCAGGAGCCTGCTTCAGATTCTGTGTCTCCCTCTCTCTCTGCCCCTAACCCACTCACATTCTGTCTCTGTCTCTCTCAAAAATAAATAAACATTAAAACAAATTAAAAAAGAAATAAAATAATTTTGTCCTTCTCAAAAAAAAAAATGAGATCTTAACCGGAATTAATTAAATGGTAAGAATTCACATTTTACTGGTATTTCATCTTCCTATTGAAGAACCTAAAATTTCTTCCTGCTGACTGTCCTGTTTTAGGTCTTCAATGAGACTGTGTGGCTGAATTAACAGAGGTGTTATATCTTTTGTGTTGACGGTGGCCAGGTATTTTATAATTTGTCTTTAAGTAATGTCATTCAAAAAAAATTTTTTTTGCTTCTAAATGGTTAGCGTGAATGCCTAGAAAGGCTATTGATTTCATGAATATCTTAATATGCTCTTAATATCTTAATATCTTAATATGCTCTTAAGCAGAGCATAACTGGGGAGATGGTTGCTTCCCAGACCTGAGCTCAAGTCAGTAAGGGGAACGCTGAGCTTCAACCGGACCCAGCTGGTGAAGGGGAGGGGCGATTACAGGCAGGTTCTAGCAGCTTCTCCAGCAGAGGCAGCCCCTTACTCCCGCCAGGCCTGCCTTGTAAGCTCCCAGCAGGGCCTATGAGGAAAGCCGCCATGATTCACGTCCTCACTACAGTTGGTCCTTGAACAACACAGAGGTTGGGGTCGCTGACTCTGCACATAATCGAAAATCCGCATTTGACTTTTGACTCTCCCCAAACTTAACTACGAATAGCTTACCATTGACCAAAACCCCTACCCATAACATAAAAAGGCAATTAACACGTGTTTAGTGTGTTAGATATGTTATCTAGTGTATTCTTACAATACAGTAAGTGAGAGGAAAGGAAACCTTATTAAGAAAATCATAAGGAATGGGGCGCCTGGGTGGCGCAGTCGGTTGAGCGTCCGACTTCAGCCAGGTCACGATCTCGCGGTCCGTGAGTTCGAGCCCCGCGTCAGGCTCTGGGCTGATGGCTCGGAGCCTGGAGCCTGTTTCCGATTCTGTGTCTCCCTCTCTCTCTGCCCCTCCCCCGTTCATGCTCTGTCTCTCTCTGTCCCAAAAATAAATAATAAAAAAAAAAAAAAAAAAAGAAAATCATAAGGAAGAGAAAATACATCCACGGTAAAGTATTTATCGGAAAAATATTCGTGTATAGGCGGACCCACTCTGCTCAAACTCATGTTGTTCAAGGATCAACCGTATCACCTATGAGCTGGGTGCTCCTGGCCGAGGTCTTCCCCTCACTAGGCCTCTGTCTTCTCATCTATACACCAGAGATCATAACCTTGGATCACAGAACATCACCCATCGTAGGAACCCAATACAATTCCCTTTCTCTCTTCTTTGATCAGGCAAAATCTGATCACTCCTTGACACCCAGGCCCGTCCTTCTACAGTTTACCATCTCTGCAAATCAGAGTCCTTGGAGAGTCTACAGAGCCCCCCGTGTTGGAAGGGGAGATGCCGTACCTCTGTGCCAGCTGTGGCCCATCGGGTGGAGGTGTTGTTTTCCCTATGGTTCTGCTTCCCGGGCACCAACCACAGGGTTGCCTTCAGAAACTGAGTGAATATGAGCCAGCCCTGGGAGGTCATCAGAGGTCCACAGTGGGCTCTGACTGACTTCCTGGGGACATCAATGACGTCCCGTTCATACGTAGAGTTTGCAGGTCCCAGACAGGAGGATGGGAGACGGCCTCATGGCTGCATCAGGCTGCTGTTCTTGCCAATCAACATTCCCTGAAATGACTTCTCCCATTGCCCTGTGGGACTCGGAGAAAGCCCGTGGTGGCTCCAGGAGGTGTGGCTTGTCTCCCTGCCTGCTGGAAGAGACTGGAAAGCTCTGGGGGTTGAGGGGTCTGACCGTCATGGCTGCTGCTTCTGCCATTTTCCCTCCATGTGTCCATCCATTCATCCGTTCACTCATGCCCTCACTTGGTCTTTCATCACTAGCCATTCAGGGAACACCCTCAAGTATTCCAGGCTCTGGAAGGAACACAAAGGAATGGAACCTTGGATGGTTCCTCCCACCCATCATTTGTTGGCTGAATGCATGAATGAATCAATGTCAAGACCAAGGGTTCATATTCTCAAGGGAAATACAGTGTCGCTGAGGAAATTGCTGCTATAGAGCAGGCAGCACGTGAACCTGCCAGGTCAAAAGTGGAGACGCTGAAGATAATTTGAGACTGGAGCACTCGGGTGTTGATGGAGGCAGAGCGGTGACAAAATTTCGCCCCTTGACCAAACTCCGTGAAGGCTCCTCAGAGCTGTTTCTCAATGAGGGCTTGCTCTCTCATGTTCACCTCTGCATTGTCCAATTTTTGCAAGAATCCTGCTAAGCCAGTCTGACCAGAATCCCCCACCTTCACTATCCAGTTGGGTCACTCATCCTTCTGCCCACCAGGTGATGTCTGATCACCCTGGCCTGTCTTCAGCAGGAATCCGAAAGGGTCAATTAAGCCAGAATCCCTATGTCAAGAGTCTAGCTCAGCTGCTCTGTGATATTGCCGTCCCGGCATCCATTCTGTTTGGCCAAGCAGCCGGGGGGTCCTTACATTGACACTAGCTTCCCTTGCAAGCTCTGCCCTGGATAGCAGCTGTAAATCACATGCAAATGTACACACTCAACTTGACTTCCCAACAGCCTTTGCGATCAGCAGTCTCCCCACCTCCCCCTGCCTGTGTGCCTTCGGAACCCCTTAGATTAGACCCCTGGGGGGCTCACCACAATGCCGCTCTTTGGGTGTGAATTGACTAATCTGGCCCTAGCCCCGGAACCCATCAAGGCACGTGATGTACCTCCTCCTGGACCTGTGAGTAATAAATTTGTCCACATTAATTTCTCTTGGAGTCTGTTGTTGAATGGCGGTTCACCATCCAGCATCCCATACTCCACTTAACAAGTGTCTCCTTAGCAGTCATAACACTCCCCTGCCCCTTGTGTGTGCTCCTTGTCGTTTTCCAGGCACTGACCTCCACCTGCTCCTTGGCTATGAATTCCCACTTGCCCATGCTGTATTCGGAGTTGAGCTCATCTCTGTCCCCTGCTGTAAGACCCCATTGCAGGGGCGCCTGGGTGGCGCAGTCCGTTAAGCGTCCGACTTCAGCCAGGTCACGATCTCGCGGTCCGTGAGTTCGAGCCCCGCGTCAGGCTCTGGGCTGATGGCTCGGAGCCTGGAGCCTGTTTCCGATTCTGTGTCTCCCTCTCTCTCTGCCCCTCCCCCGTTCATGCTCTGTCTCTCTCTGTCCCAAAAATAAATTAAAAACGTTGAAAAAAAAAAATTTAAAGACCCCATTGCAGCGGTCCCTACATCTACTGACATGGCTCCTCTTGAATAAAGTCGTCCTTACGTCTTCAACAAATGTCATGCACGCGCCTGCAAGATGACAACCCCCCTCCTCCCATGGCCACACTGAGTCTACAAGTGCATAGAGAGCAATCTCCCCTTTAAAACACCTAGGGGCTGGCTGAGTGACAACCAGGCACACATTTGGCAAATGAGAAGAAAGCCACATCAAGACAGGACCCAACCTTGCCATAAACCCTAACCCCAGTGCAGTGACCCATACCCAGGAGGAACTCCAAACCCAGAGCTTCTCCCTGAAGAGCAAAGGGTTCAAGCCCCCACAGTGGGCACCCCAACTTTTAAGACACGCATTTGAGAGAAACCACATAAGTAAGTAACAACAAACGTCATGAATAATTTTTCTTAATCAACGGCACGGGTTTGGGAGTGACAGCTGAGCCTTCAGCCTACAGCAGCCCCTCACTGGTTGCAAGTCATTTCACTTCCCAGAGCCTCCGTTTCATTATCTCTGAAGCGAGGTTAATAAAGCTTTTCTGGGGGCTGAGTGGAAAGGGTTTGGCTCAGGAATGTGTGCAAGTGTATGGGGGGCTGGGTTATCAATGTGCTTCCTCCCCCAAGGCGCATGTTCAGGGCACACGGCTTTCCTCTTGTTAGTCCCAGCCGGGGGGCCTGCTGGGTTCCTTTGCCTTCCTCCTCGGGAAGGCATCTCTTTCTTTCCCTGCAATGCATCATGATGGTAGGACCTTCTCTGCATTTTTATGTGCAGAGAATCCTCTCCTCTCGGCGCTGTAGACACTTTTTCCTGTTTTCCTTTGCTGAGAAGGATTTTTAAAATTTGTATCTATCATTGTTTCTCTTAAATTTTGGAAGGGGTTGAAAGCCTAAATACCATTCCCCACTAACAGAAACCAGAGTCCCTTGGAGTGATGTCCGAATCCAGGTCTGGGACGGGGAATGTGGAAGATGAGTCTAAAATATCTCGTCCTGCCTGAAAGTAAGAAGCTATCAAAGACATCTAGAATGGGAGAGGAGCCAATCTGAAGGACCCCTCTCCTGTCTAAAGGTGGGATGACTTTCATCAGAAAGAATACTGGCTGCGATGGATCCAAATACGGCAAAGGCATAATGATGTTACTACTTACTTTTGGAGGTTGCTAGGGTATCAGTTCATTATTCTGAAAATTGATCGATAAAGGGAAAGAATGAAACGTGTATCTTGGCTTTTCTCTACAGACCATCTTTCAGGATAAGCAAATGGCTGAGGAAGAAATGTTCTTCTCTTTAGTAGGATCAAAACTAGAAAATGCAGGAGGAGCGATGGAGTTGGAAAATGAACTTTTTGCAAATTAAACACTCCGTCTTGGCAACGTTCATTAATGTCCGCTAAAGCTCTCCAGGGATAGATTGATGTGCTCACTTGCACTAGGTGATACAAGTAGGTTGACACTACATTAACTCGTCAGACAATTTAGTATCACCAAAGTGGGGACACCCTGACATGAAATGTCCCCAGACACAGTAGGAAGTACACAGCACCACCACCTATAAAGTACTCTTGCCAAAAAAGTCACTCACCTGGGATTTAATCAAGCTTCTAGAAGTTTCCATGATATGTGTAGGAGAAGGGAACCTGTAAGCTTTCTGGCAGGATGTTAACTAGGACACTTGTTCTTGCTGGTCTCCCCTACGGAACTTCCTAACTGGGCTTCCCATGCCCACGGTCGAGCCCCAGGCCAGTTCAGTCTTCACTTAGCAATCAATAAGATCCTTTAAGCTTTGGTGTGCGAGTTAGAGCAACACTGGCTGCTGTAAGAAATACATTCTACAATTCTATGTGTTCACCCATGGAATTAACTCCACAGAATTCTATTTACGTCTTCCGTCATCGTCCAATGTGGGTGATCCTGGTTGGCAGGAGACTGCCTTCCTTGAGGTAATTCAGGAGACTGAGTGCCTTTCATTTTGTGGTTCACCTTCGTCTAGGGCCTGCCGATCCTCTGCATCCTACGGTGGAAGGAGAAGTGAGCACAGAGGGCACCCTGGTTTCTCAGAGGTTCATCCTAACAACACCAGACATTTCACTGGTGAGAACCAGGCATGGGGCCACCAGTGGGTGCAAGGCAGGCTGGGTAATGTAGTCCCAGGCTGGTCAGCTATCTCCCCAGAAAGGAGGCCACATGTACCACTCCACAGGTGGAAGGCGGCTGCATGTGATAATATGTGTGGGGTTCCTAGAACCATGCCTGGCCCACAGTAAGTGCTTCATAAATGTTATCGCTTATTATTATTTAACGAACACCCACACATTATACTAAAGATTCAAACAAAACCACAATATGCAATAAAAGTAAATTCTCCCTCCCATCCTCCAGCCATTTTTCCAAGGAGATCAGTGTCATCAGCTTCTAGTACATTCTTCTAGCATGTGTAGTGTGCGTATATGCACTCGTACATATAGATATACGGCACATACACGTAACTTTTTCAGGCAAAAATGGTAATCATGCCATATATTCACTCCGTTCCACTTAAGAAGATATCTTAGAGATCATTCTAAACTTGCAAGCTGGACCAGCCCACTCATTTTACCAGCTGTGTTAGTTTTCCGCTGAAGGTTGAGAACATAATTATTGAACCAAGCTTCCACTGACGGGAAGGATGTTCATGCACATTCCATTATTCTTTCCAATCTGGTCAAAGGCGGACAAATTACTAATCTCTATGCTGCCTGAATACAAAAATGAGGCTAGAGGCCCTGATTTAGAGAGGGCGAGGAGTTGCCCCTGGGGGCAGGCCTGGGAGGGGCAAGTGCGTGGTGTAGGCTTGATTCCGAGGTGCAGCTCGGGGAAGGCAGTAAGACATGAATCCATGATTTTTTTTTTTTTTTTTTTTTTACTGATTAAATGAACACTCCTTGCTTCTTCAGCTTTAACGAAGTCATATTTTCTTGGGTGCTGGTTTGGCTCTTCCTCCTGCAATGTGACTGTCCCCCGCAGAACAGCAGCTGGGGAGAGGGAGAGAACGTTTGTAGTGGCCCAGAGCACCAGTGACCTGGCTGGTAGGGAACTTTCCAAACTCCCCCAAATCACAGCCTTCTCTGGGTGCTGCTTAGAAATGACTCATGCCCTCACCCCTTTATTTTCCGCCTCGGGGGTCTCTGCACCCCAGCCTGAGGCCAGCCGGGCTGTCCCTGTCCTTTCCCCACTCATTCCTCAATCATTTCCTGACTACCTGCCGGGCATCAGGCCCTGACCCGGAGGTGCTCAGACAAAGGCCACCGCAGCACAAGAGCCACAACTGGGGCTCAGTGGCCCACACATTCTGAGCTCTAACCTTCTAGGACCGCTCCCACAGCCCGGCCCCAGCCTGGGATGAGTGTACTGTATCTGCTCTTAACCAACAGCTATCATTCTGGTCTTTTCTTCGCAGGTAGAGGTCATCTACTGCTACCGAGGCCGAAAATGCCAGGTACTCATTTCCCCAGCCTCTTTTGACCCAGTTCTGGACAATGAGGGAAAGGTGACTGGCCCGGAAACCACCCCCCACCCCCTTTTTGCCTTTGGACACAGTTTTGTGAGGACGGTGTCAGAAGCAGGCATGAACACCTTGTGACCTGGAGGCGAAGGCTGAAAGGATCTTGAAGAAGCCGACCCAGGCCCTTCTGTCATCAGCTGAATGAGCCAGGCCTGGGCCCTCCTGGCTCCTGAGGGTCCCAAGGCTAAGAGAAGGTTAGGCGTCATGCCCAAGGAATCGCGGCTGCTGGGAGGCTACCAGCCCATCGTGATGACTCTTGGAGGCAGAAGCTCTTTCTCATGTCTTTTCCAGAAGTGATTTCTACTATACCGCAGCTGAAGCTCAGGGTCGTAGAGTCTATGCAAGGTCACTCAACTGAGATGCGGCACAGACATTCCTAATCTAGGGAGGGGGCCTGGGTGAAATTCAGGACACCTCCTTCAATGCAAATTTCAGGTAAACAGTAAGTTTGTGTAAGCGTTAAGTCAGTCCTAGGCAATATTGGGGATATTTTCACACTCACGCTGTGTTGTTAGCGTGGAATTCAATTTTCACTGTGCGTTCTGTGTATTTATTTGCTAAATCTAGCAAACCGTGTAGGCTGGGGGTCTTGCTTTTGTGTCCCCCATTGCAGCACTGCACTGAATCCACGCGGCATGGTGAATTTGTCCCTGCAGAACAAGATTAAAAAAAAAGGGACCATATTGTCAAGACTCTGACTGGGGCATAAGGGAAATGGTGCCCAAAGTGCCTTTCCCCAAGCTATAGAGTGCAGGCCGGTGGCAGCCATACGGAGCCATGCCCGTCTCTACCTGGGACAAGTGCGTTAACCTCTCTGGATCTCACTCTTCCGTAAATTCACAAAAACCTTAGTACTCAAGGGAAAAGGGAAGCACATCTGCAAAACATGGGCTCAGTGCTTGGCACTAAGTGCTCCGTAGAAGTCTTTCTTTTTCCTCCTTATGTAGCGTTACTATTTGTGATACCATCATCAGTGTTACTGTTTTAATGATTCGCAGTGAGTGCCTTGCTGCTGACGACCTCTCCTTAAAGCTGCTTCTCTTTGTGCTGCCAGGAGAGGGCGCCATTGCCCGACAAAGAGGCAGCCCGCCTGGCCACAGCCAATTTGTTTGTTCTACCTCTGGGATCCGGTTTCTGCGCTGGCCCTGAGGGCACTGGGGAAGGAGGGGCGGCCACCTCAGACCCGTCACTGCCCTCCTTACCAGCACAGTCCTATTCAAGGAGCCTCTGCCTGGCCTCCCACTTGGGAGCGTTTTCTAACAGGCTACCTTTGGACCATTTCTTTCTTTCACCTCTGACCGGCCCCTGCCCTGGTTTTTAATAGAAGTCCTCCTGGAGCATGACCAGAAGAGGCTGTGCGGATGTGCTGTCCATGAGCTTTCTGGTCCCCTTCTCCTGGATCTTTCAGCATGGGAGAGGCAGGTGGACCGAATTCCTGCTTCTCCAGCTGTTCCGTCACAGGCCACGCAACCCTGGGCTGGTTGAGCCACCCTTCTGAGCTTCAGTTTCCTCATCTGTAAAAAAGGGAAGGGCCCCATGTGAGACGTGGAGGCGCTGATGTTGGCAAATGTGCATGCCCCATCCTGGGCACAGTCAGCAGGGCGGGCCTCGGTTTTTTTCTCCATACTTGGAAGAATCTTCCCTAAAAGTCGATTGCAAAGAAGGTTCTAGGGAGTCTAGTGACACCTGGGGACCGCTGGTGATGACAGTAATAATTGATGGGCCTGCCTTGTTTCCCAAAAAAGTAATCGCATTTATTGCTTTCACCCTTACAAGAGCTCCGTAGAATAAGATGTATTTTTACACCCATTTTACATCAAAAGTATGAGCTGGGGTGGGGGACCATTTCCCCACATGAGAGGTGAATGGGTGGTCATTCAGAACTCTATGCTTTGGTTGGGACCTCACTGCATCTGGCCTGTCTTTGGGGATGCTGAAGGCCAGTGAGCGGCTTCTCTGTGCCTGGAGCTCGGAGCCTTCGGGTAGGGGTTGTTCCATTTGATCCTCGTGGCAGCCTTCAGAGGTAGGGAGGGTTTCCATGTCGGTTTTACAAAGAGGTGAGGCTGAGGGAAGTCCAGGAACTTACTAGGGAGCCGGGGTTGAAGTGGAAGGCAGGGTGTCTGACTCCAGACTCATGCTGGGGCCACAGCCCCCCGAAGGGAAGGGAATGGAGACAGCACAGAAGGGTGGGAGCCACACTCTCGCAAGACTGGGAACCTGACCTTGACCCTCCCCCCATGCCGCCTTCTGAGCTTCGGCCCCCCCCCGCCCTTGCAAAGGAGAAAGAACTTTGATTCTTGCCAACTTTGCGGATTATTCTGAAGCTCATGTGAGAGAGTAGATTGAGAATTATTTCCTAGAGACCAAGTTGGAGGGCGAGGATTCTAGCTGAGCCCACTCTGGAATTCAGACAAGCCTGGGCCTGTGGGGGGAAAGCCCGGGCAGGCTCCTAAGGAGTCAATTTCATGAGATTTCTGGTTGCTTGTTTAAGCCTAAAGGAGAATGAGGACACAGCTTTGAGCACCAGTCTCGGAAGGCGTCGGCCAGGAGCCCCTGGGTCTGTCCTGCAAGCTCAACTCGGGCACCCGTTCTGTGTAGCCAGGGGCCAGTGATGCTCCTGAGAGACTGCTTTGGCCAGAGGAATCCCTGGGCCAGAGACTGGGGCGCCCACAGAGCCATGTGGGACCAGGGTACAAAGTAACTTAGTGGCAGTGGGCCTTGAGATGTGGCTGGAGCAGAAGACAAGAAGACTGTGCATGGGCTCTTGTGGGACCCTCCAGGGCTCTGCGAGTTGTGTGCATGCCTGGAGGGGGCCAGCCTATACAGTGGCGGCTCAGTTACAATGCAATCGCTGTGGGGCCGGGGGTGACACCGTGGGCGGCCCTGGGGAAATCTGAACGTCATCTTTAAAGGGCTGTGCTGGTGCATTGGCTTATTTTCCATTCTTAGGAGAAAATTTGTGAGGTAATCTTCTGGCCAGGTCTTTCCTTCCCCCCTCTATTTTCTTCCTTCCTTCCTTCCTTCCTTCCTTCCTTCCTTCCTTCCTCCCTTCCTTTCCTTCTTTCTTTCCTTTTCTTTCTTTCTTTCTTTCTTTCTTTCTTTCTTTCTTTCTTTCTTTTTCTTTCTTTCTCTCTTTCTCTTTCTTTCTTTCTTTCTTTCTTTCTCCCTTCCTTTCCTTCTTTCTTTCCTTTTCTTTCTTTCTCTTTCTTTCTTTCTTTCTCCCTTCCTTTCCTTCTTTCTTTCCTTTTCTCTCTTTCTTTCTTTCTTTCTCCCTTCCTTTCCTTCTTTCCTTTTCTTTCTTTCTTTCTTTCTTTCTTTCTTTCTTTCTTTCTTTCTTCTTTCTCCCTTCCTTTCCTTCTTTCTTTCTTTTTCTTTCTTTCTCTTTCTTCTTTCTTTCTTTCTTTCTTTTCTTTCTTTCTTTCTTTCTTTCTTTCTTTCTTTCTTTCTTTCTTTCTTTCATTTAAGTAGGCTTCCCACCCAAAGAAGAGCCCAACAGGGGCCTGAACTCATGACCCTGAGATCAAGACTTGAGCTGAGATCAAGAGACAGACGCTTCACCAACTGAGCCACCCAGGCACGCCCTGCCTGGCCAGATCTTTAGAGACATGTCACTGATTAGGTGGTGCCCGCCTCTGTCCTGGTGGAAAGTGGAGTGTCAGGCTTAGAGTCACATGGTGCTGAAGTCAAAACCTCGCCCCACCTTTACAAAAAAGGTGTCCTCACCTCTTTGAAGGCTGCTCCTCTCACCTGCAAAATGCAGGCGAAGACATCTCACTGGCAGGTCCCTGGGGCTCCTTAGTGAGACGGTGAGTGTGCTTCAGATGGTGAGTGGTCTTCACTCGTGTTTTCTTCCATGCTTTCTCCTCCCTGCCCTCGTCCTTTCCTTTCATTCACACAAAATAACCTGCAATGCCCTATGTGGTTATTTTGGCTATGGTCAGTGTGTACCTACTCTCTGTTAAGCTAACTCATAGCCACCACAACAATTGGAATCAAATGGGCATTCGAGAAATCATCATCTCCGTGCATCTGGCAGACACAATCTCAACGCAGCCAGTTGTTCCCTTGCAAACACAGGACGGGCCAGGAGTCTCCCCGCGTCAACCTGGCTCGCGTCAGTTCCCCCATGAAACCATTTTTATTCCATTTCTTTTTTTATCGGAGCTGATCGTGAGAATTTGCTCTTTTGCCTCTAAGTTTTCGCATCCCCATTTCACGGAGAGGCCAGCTGACTACCTGGGCATCAGAGAAGTCAGTCTCTTGCAAAAAAAAAAAAAAAAAAAAAAAAAAAGGACGCAGAGGGATGTGTGGGAAATGAAGAGTAAAGCACACACAAATAAGGGATCTGTTTGGAAAGGTTACGTAGGAAGAACTTAGCTCCCATGTTTGTCAAAAAGTGTGGGCAGCCGTGTTCACGCCCTCTGCTGCCCAAGGATGAGAGGAGGACGGCTTTCTTTGCAAGATCGCTTTCCTTTCCCAGAATGCAAAACTGCATAGTGGTTCATTTTCAAAAGTCAGATGCCTCTGACAAGTAAGGCCGTGTCCTGGTGGACACAGGAAAATGGTAGCACTGGGATCAAGGGACTGCTGTCCATTTAAAGATGTTGCTAGCTCTCGCTATGGTGAGTGAGTGCAATACGGCAAAATGGTGACAATACCACGGTGAGGTAAATACAATTCCATAAGGTCTTTTCTTTTTTAAATTCTTTTTTTTCTCTCCGGCCAATGAGCTAGCTATTTCAAGAGTACAATCGACGATTTAGGAAAAAGAGCAAAGAAGATGAAAAATGGGCTGTTCTCCTGCCCATTCTGACAGAGCGAATCTAAGGATGGCCTGGGAGGTGGCAGCTCAGGGGGCAGCAGGAGAAGGGCTACCGTTGATGGTGACGCATAGGGTGGCGGCTGAGCACACCGATTTTTAGAGCCTTCACGGTCCTGGGTTCAAATCCCAGCGCCATTGGCTGTCAGACACTGGCCAAGCCTTTGTAACTTCTCTCAGCCTCGGTCTTCTCATCTTTAGAATGGGATAATCATGTTCATTACCCCGGAGGGCAGTTGTGATACTAAGAAAGTTGTGATACTAAGAAAGGTAAGAGTCCACAGGGAGCCTTCAGTAAAGCGGCCTCATCATTATTGTGATCCGCAGAATTGACAACCCAGAGGCTCTTTCTGCTTTTCCCTCTTCACCCCATCCATCCTGCTTTCCAACCAGTCATCAAATCCTTGGTTCCAAGACCCGCTTCCAAACCCATCCTCTCCCTTCCCTCCACCATTCCACTGCCTGGCTTGGCTTACACATCATGTCCCCCTGGACTGTTCCATAGCCCCCAGGTGGCATCCTTCCTCCAGTCCCCCCTTCGGGCCCACCCCTCACAGCGCACAAGGAAGGCCCCACCGCAGAGATTTGACCACAGCCTCTACTTAAAACCCCCTAGAGTCTCCGTCACCTTCTGGACAAGACCCACGTTCCTCAGCGGACGTACTGTGTTTTTCAGAAATTGTTCAATTGAAAGCGACAGAAATCCACCTCACATTGGCTTAGGGAAGTAATAAAAGGAGGTCAAAGGGTGAGTTCAGCCCCTCTCAGGAAGCAGGTGCCAAGATGGGAATAGGCCCGCAAGAGACAGAAGCACCTGGGAAGGTTCAGGGGAAGAGTCAAGGTGATTCAGGTCCGAGCCTGTGAAGGAGAGAAGGAAAGAAGACGGGCTGGGTAGAAAGAGCCTTAGACTACAGAGCGATTTCTCCACGTGGGCGGGGGGAAGCCTGGCCTGGGAACAGATGTGGTGGGCGATGCAGAGGGGCTCTCAGTCTACCATGCTCCACAGCGACAGATCTGAGGGGCTCACTTTCACAACCACCACAGGAAAAGACTCGGGTGCTCGCACACCCCCCAAATCCAGAAGCAGCGTTTCTCCGGGTACAGCGACATCTAGGTTCTTCCACGACACCTTCACAATAGGTCTCCACCTGGCGGCTCTGCTTTCCTTGGGAGGAGCTCCGTTCTCCGACAGGCTAGCTCCACGCGGTGGTAAGATAACTGCTACGAGCACCAGGCTCCCGTCCTCTCGGGTTCAAATTTGGCCGGAGAGATCCCACCTTTCCCGATCATTTGTAGCAACGTCCCGAGAAGAACTCTGATTGGCTCCGACCGGATCACGTGCCCATCTCTGCGCCAATCACCACGGCCAGAGGGAAGCCACGCTCCCATTGGCCACTCCCGGATTAACGGCCCCCTCCTAGGAGCTGGCGGGAGATCAGCCCCACCCACCCCTCCCACCTGAGAGCGGGGGCACCGGTGGCCCGCCGCCGGGAGTCCTGGGAAGGAACTGGGGGTGTGCTTAGCCGAGGAAAAGGAAACGAAGGCTGAGTGAACGCAACACGTGTCCTCTCTCTGTAGATCGTTCTTTACGTTTCTCCCTGAGGTGTAAACGCAGGGTGTCCCTTACCTCTCCACGGACAACAAACCACCGCCAAACTTTGTGGCTTGAAACAGAATGAGCCGATACTGCTTATGAGTCTGAGGCTTCACTCCACACGTCCTCTGCCGGTCTGGCCTTGGGTTGCTGGTGGGACTGCCTTCAGCCAGCTCAGCTTGCTCCTTGGGGCCCTCCGCCCCCTCCCCCTCCACATATTCTCTCCTCTTTTGGCAGATTAGCCTGAGCTACTTCACTTTAAGGTGCTTCCCAGAGCACGGAGGACAAGGCTGGCACTTGTCATTTCCACCACTCTGATCGCATTGGTCAAAGTAAGTCCCAAGGACAGCCCAGGGTAAGGAAGAGGAGACATAGCCCCTGCCCCTCGCAGAAAGGAGCAGAGAAGAATTTGTGACCATTTTCAGTTCTGGGAAATAAAAACGAGACTGGGAGGGGGTCCAGATCTGGTCCAGATCTGGTAGGGATAGGGGGCTTTCCTCTGCCACTTCGCTGGTCAGGGTCAAAAGGCGGCTTGTAAGTTTCAGATTCTTTCTTCGGAGATTTGGGGTGTGGCCGTGACTCCTGGAAGGGACACGCTGGGTATGCGCCCAGGGAACGAACCACAGAGGGGAGGCATTTGGTCCCCTAGTTCACCACTACACCCTGAGCACCTGATGAGGAGGACGCTGGGCATCTTTCATCCCAGGGTGGGGGCCAGTAAGCCATAGACAGGCAGAGAGCAAAGCCTTTGGGACAGGTAGGCCCAAGTCCTCATCCTGCCTGTGGCATGTGCATGCATGAAGGTGCCCAGCGGCGAGACCCTGCCTGTCCAGTCACCGCTATTTCCCCAGCTCCCAGCACAGTGCCTGAAACATAGTAGGTGCTCAGTAAATAGTTAATGGATGAATGAATGAACCTCACTGGGCCTTATTTTCTTCATCTGAAAAATCGTGGTAACAAGAGCCGTAACACTAAAATCTAGTACAGTCAAGACAGTGATGTCAAGACCCAACCCCCTCAACATGACCTGTGAAGCCCTGCATGATCTGGCCTTTTTGTACCTCTTCCGCCTGATCCCACACCAAGTCGCGTAGATCTCTGCACTCTAGCCACTGAACCTTGTTCCAATTTCTCATATTTACCCATGTGCCTACCTCAGGACATTTGCACACGCTATTCTCTGTACCAGATGAACTTCCCTCCCCCTCTTCACCTAGTTCACTGCTGGCCATCTCTAACATCCGAGCTTTATTAACCACTTCCTGAGAGAAGCTTCCCTTTGCCCCGGGACCGAGCTGATACTCCTGTCACGTGCTTTCAGACCACTGTGTGATTTTTCTTCCTGGCTCTTCTCAGGAGGTAGTATGAGGGTTGTCCAGAGAACAAAACCCCAAAAAAAAAACAGCCAAACAAACCAAAAAACCCCACACAGCACACACACACACACACACACACATATCTTGTTCATATGTATACAGAGATTTATTGTAAGGAATTGGCTCACATGATTTTGGAAGCCAAGAAGTCCCACAATCTGTCATTTATAAGCTGGAGGCCCATTAAAGCCAGTCGTGTAGTTCCAGTCTGAGTCCAAAGGCCTGAGAACCAGGAGAACTGATGGTGTGAGTGGCAGTGTGAGGGCAGGAGGAGATCTACGCCCCTGCTCAACAGTCGGGCAGAAAGAGAGTAAATTCTCCCTTCCTCTGCCTTGTTTGTTCTAGTCAGGCCTTCAACTGATTGGATCAGGCCCACCTGTGGTGGAAAGGGCACCCCGTTTTACTCATCCTACCAAATTCCAGAGCTAGTCTTATCTGGAAGTGCCCTCACAGACATACCTGGGAATAATGTTTAATCAAATATTTGGGCTCCCCTTGGCCAGGTCAAGTTGACACATTCCAGGAACCAGCACAGAGGTGGTAGCTACGTTGTGCTTATTACTGTTTGATTAATATCAGTCTGTCCTCAGCCCTGCATGACTAGTAATGTGGCTGGTTTGCTCCATCGTGTAAATCCAGAACTTGCAGGTACCTGGGACATAATGGGTGCTTGACACCTACCGGAACTGGATGGGTCAATGGATGGACCCATAAGTGATGGCTTGCATGGTGCATTGTGCCAAGGGGGCACTCAACCAATGTTAGTCCCCTCAGGAGGTATTAGTAAATTTTATTTAAGTAATTGAATGAATGAATGAGGTAGGGAATGTCTGGAACCAATCTATTGTACAAATTTGTGGGAGAAGACAAAATCAGAAATGTAATTACAAAGCAATGAGCAAATGTCAGAAGAATTTAAGCAAATAACTGTAGCAGTTCTCCAGCTGTCCCTCGCATTGTTCTTAAAATAAAAGAATTTCTGCTAATGGGGGCGGGGGGGGGGAATGAAAAAGCCACATGAATGAAAAGAAGTGACCCCAAGAGCTGGCATCCCAGGAGGACAGGCTGGAGCCATCAGTGACTTCATGACAGGCTGTCATCACTGTCGCCATGAAAAGCCAGCAGAACTCCCCTCAAGCCATCCCAGCCCCCACGGAGCCAAAAATGTACCAACGTCATGTCTGCAGTTGACCTCGGTTCCCAGTGCCTCTCTTCACATTCTTGGGGAGGCACTTGTGAAACTCAACCCAGATGCTGCACAAGGACAGGCAGGCGAGTGGCCTCTGGGAGTGAGTGCTCATCCCTTACCTTCCCCAGCCTCACCGCTGCAGACGGGCAGACGTCTCCGAGGCACCCGCCCCCACAGCAGAGACCACGGATGGGCCAGGCTGAGGCTTGAACCCCTATACCAGCATGCTGGAGTTGAAAGGGGCCTCAGGAGCCTTTGGTCTGCTCCTTTGGGACAGACTGGGAAACTGAGGCCCAGAGAGGGAAAATGGATGCCCAAGGTCACACAGCAAATGAAGTCCACAGTGTCATTGGAGGCTGAGGCAAAACGTCATCAGTAAAACTGATTCGGTGTCCATTTTAAAATTTGGTGTTTTGTTCATCATGGATTTGGGCATTAACTTTGAGGTTGGAAAATATTGGACTAAAAATATTACCAATCTTGCTCGCTGAGTTTTTTCAATGCCCCCTGAAATGCTGCTCCCGAGGCAAGTGTCTCACCCCAGTGCCAGCCCTGGGAGTCAGTTTACAGTCTCGGACCCATACTCCCTGCCTGGAAAGTCCACCACCCCTTCTCACACAGGCAGCACACCCTTCTGGAAAGAACTGGCTTTGTGGGCAGGCCCACCTGGGTCCTAATCCTGCCTTTAGCCCTCCCACCCGGTGGCCTTGAGCAGGTCACTGAATTCTGCGAATTTCAATTTTGTCTTCTAAAAATGTGGCTATCCCTCATTTATCGAACTGACTTTTTTTTTTCAGGCTCCTACCACGTGCCTGGCACCGTGCCTGGTCCCTGGGTATGTTGAGATATTGGCCAAATATCATGGGACCGTGCACATAAATCGCCCGGGGCAGAGCCTGAGGATAAGGGCCTGACTCTCCTCTTTCACCCTCTCCTCTTTTCCCTTCTGAAACGGGGCAGTCTGAAACACTCGGTGTTTACTATCTCCCAAAGCAGCCTGTAAGCTCTCAGGGATTCGGGTAAGCGGCTCTAACCCCGCATGGGCTGTTCCCATTCCGCACAGGACTCTCCAGAAACCTGACCTTCTGCCTCTTCCACCCTCCCCTCCCTTTCCCGCTGCATTCCCCGACTCCCGGGCATGAGATAAGGCTGCTGTCTCCTGCTTCTTTCTCTTCTGTCTGGCCTGGCCCGGCCAGTGTATATATGGTCTTCGTTTTCTGTATTTATAGCAACAGGGGTGGGGGAACGCGGGCAGGGGGTCCGGTGGCTGGCCCGGAGCTCCTGGGCCGTGGAAGCCGCCGGCCACAGGGGGTCTTTAACGCTCTGCCTCGCTGGTTGTAATTCTGGGGGTAGCAGAGCTGGTCGGGACCTGGTCCCTCTGGCTTCGATGACAGGCCTTCAGCAGGCACTGTAATTGCAGAGTTCAAACCATTCATTTTCCCCCTGGCAAGCTGTAGTTAAGGAGGTGCTAGTGGGCAGCCTGCTTGTCTGCAGTGAGGCTGATCAAAGGGCTGAAGGCATCTGTTTTGTCTCTGTTTTCTTTCCCCCCATCCCCCTTTGGAAAAAAAAATAGTTAAAAAGTAATTTATGAAAATGAATACCTGTCCTTCTCCGGAGGCTAAAAGGCAGCCACATATTAGAGATATTAAATATGCATTGGGTGTTTCTTACACGACGGTCAGTTTTATAATGAGAAAATTGGAGCTAGAGAATGCTCCCGAAGTGTCCACTCCCATTAAAACCTCTCAGCAGGGTTTTTATAATATCACACCCGACTTTGTACACTCTTGGGATTTCTTGAAGGAGATTAAACTCTCCCGCCTCTGGCCTGTGATTGGCGACGGTGTCCTGGCCCGTCCCCACGCCACAGGCCTCCCGGCTGACCCACCTCTCCCCATTTCCTGGGGCCCAGCACAGAGGGTGCCCTGTGCGAGGCCCTCCAGGACCCCAGCCTCTCCCTCCTGGCAGAGCCCCACAGCTTTGGAACCTGCTGCTCGCTCGACCGCGCGAGTGAGGTTTTCAGCTTAAAAACACACACGCCGTACTCGCCCACATTTCTCGCTTGGTTTTATAAGAAGAGAAGGGCACTTGGGCCTGAGAACAGAGTATCCCAAGCACAGGTGAAGAAGAACCTGCAGGGAAGTGGGGAGAGGCCTCATCAGCCATCCTCCACCCTGCACACAGGTCTGTGGCCTCACTTGGAACTTCAGCCCCCTTGTTCGCTCCCACAGTCGTGGACAGGTGAATGTGTCACCATGCAGGCCCAGGAGCTGTGAATACTGCGAAATCCTGGGCTGCTGACACCACGTTGAAAGGGCTCACGGTGCTGGCTTTTAAGACCTCCCTGTCTTGCGTTTCTTTCACATCCTTGGGCGCCAAGATTTTGCTAAGCCTTGTGTAGGTGCCCGATAAGGACCCGCTGCCACCTTTAAGGGTTAATTCTTCACCCTCTTTGCCACCCTCCCTCCCCATTTCTGAGTCCCTCTGGGAGAGCAGAATAAAATCATCCCTGCATGTGTGCACGGGCAACGTAGAGTTTTCACGGTATTTTCATAGCCCTTATCGCAACAGAATCCCCACCATGATCCTGTGAAGTAGGCATTGCGGGTCCCATTTCGCAGATCGGGAAAATCAGGGCTCTCAGGGTCACACGACTATGAGGCTGCAGCACCCAGCACTTGTTTCTGGATAACTCCGAAACAAGTGACGGCATCGGAGCCAGCTTCTTTCCAGCGAAAGAGCCAATGCTTGGCCCCTGGCGGATCCTGGTTGGAAAGTGACACTGACCTTGGGCACGTTACTTTCCTGCTTATCTCGGTGTCTCAGTTCCGAGGGGCCACGGTGATCTGGAGCCTGGCAAAGGGAAGGCGTCAGTAGACATTACTGTCCTCCCTTTGATGACGTTTGGCTCAAAGGGCAGAAGTCACCTGTTTGGTGACAGTCTTCCAGGCTGTTCCTGGACCATGTGGTTTTCCCTTCTCTCTTCCTGGCCTGAATGCAAGCCTTGGAAAACAGAACAAGTCACTTAAGCCTGTGGATGTGGAGATGCCCAGGCGCTGGTTCCTTCTTGACTTCATGCCCGCTCATTCCCAGCAGGCATGGCTGCTTATTAGCATAATTCAGCTGCCTGTTGGTACGGGCCGTGTGAACATTCTTTCTGGTTCCCCAACACCCCGAGGAAAGGAGGGCTGCACCATTCCTACTGTTTAGTAATTCCGTTACATATGCCAGGACGCCTCTCTGTGAGGAGTGGGCCAGCCGATTGAAGTATTTTCTTCTAATGGGCTTTAATTCTCTTCCACAGAATGAATGCCCTGGTGTGACAGCTTTCCATTCATTAGACTCTGGGCCTCTGCCTGAGAAAGCTCAGCGGGATTCAATGGAGACAACCTCCCCCCGCCCCCCAACATGCAACCCTGACAGGGATGGATCTGGGGGCTATTTCCCCATCCCCTCTCGGCATCTTGGTGGAGATTTGTGGCTTGGCTAGATTTTCAATGGCAATTCCTAGCCATGGGCCAGGCTTCACTGTAATAGGGAGAAAAAATTGAACACCTATTATGTGACAACTAAGCACTTTGCGAAGTGATTATTCCATAACGATATGCAATGTGCATTTGGTGCTTGTCATGTACCAGATCTCAGGCAAATACTTTCCATGAATTATTTTTTGCTCAGGCTTCAGAAATGCCCTTGAAATCTGTACTGCTATGATCCGCATGTTTAACCTAAGGGAACAGAGACTAGAATGTTCACTTGTCCAGGATGACAATTAACAAGCAACAATACACCTAGCTTGGTGTGATTCAAAGTTTTGGTGTGCAATCCAATTTCATAACATCAACTGATGTGATCTTCACAATGACCCACGAGAATGAGGTTGCTAATCCCATTTTATAAAGGAGAAGATTAAGGCACGTAAACGGTGTTGAACTTGGGTATCTCTCTGAGGTCATGTACCTGCAAAGTGGGAAGGCTGGGATTTGAACGCATGAAGCCTGACTTAAAAGTGACACGCAAGGACTAGGCTCTGTACCCCATCACATTCTTGAACGTCCCATTCCCTTGTGGCTAAATATGCTTTCTTTGCCTGACCTAAGTAGCGAGCTTCTATTTATCCCTTAAGACTCAGTTCAAATGCCCTCTCATCAAGAAAGACTTCCCTAATTAAGCCAAACACATTGTGCCCCCTTCTCTGTGTACTTAGATAACCAAGACTGTATGCCCAGTTGTCACTTTTTATTTGCATCTGTCTCTCTCATTAAACAGCAGCTCCTTAATGGTGGGGTCAAAGTCTTATTGGTCTGCATATTTAAACTTAGGACAGAGTAGACGCCTACGTAGTGATGGGATATAGAGATTAGCTCATTTCTTTGAGTCAGTTTGGGCTCTTTGAATATATTACTTGATATACTATCATGGCTAGACTATATTATAGTATATGATAATATGTTATACTGTATTATATAATTATAATAATTATGTTATTGAGTAACTTAGCATAATAGATATAATATAGTGGAACATAATATGTTATTCAGTATTACTTGATATACTATATTAAATAACCTATTTAATACATATAGATCAGTAATTTTCAATTGAGAGTGCACATCAGAATCACATATGGAATTTTTAAAAGTTCAAGTTCCAAGGCTAAAATGAAAAACACAGGAAACAACAAGTGTTGGTGGGGATGTGGAGATTGTGCACTGTTGGTGGGAATGCAAACTGGTGCGGCCACTATGGAAGACAGTATGGAGGTTCCTTAAAACATTAAAAATAGAGCTACCCTACGATCCACCCAAGGAATACAAAACCTCTAATTCAAAGAGATACATGCCCCCCTATGTTTATTGCAGCATTATTTCCAATAGCCAAATTAATGAAGTGAGGTAAGTGTCCATCGACAGATGAATGGATAAAGAAGATATATATATATATATATATATATATATATATATATATATATACATTATATGTTATATATTATATTATAATATATACATTATATATTATATATTATATATAATATATACATTATATATATAATATATAATATAAATGTATTATATATAATGAATATATATAATGTTATATATTGAATATATATATAATTATATATTATATATATGAATATATATATTGTGTACATATATTGAATTATATATAATGAATATATATAATGAATATATGAATATATATTGAATTATATATATGATGAATATATATAATATATTATATATAATGAATATATATATATTGATTACATATATTGTATTATATTATATATATATTTGAATAATATATATATATATTGAATGAATATATATAATGAATTATATAATGAATATTATATATAATGAATTATAATATATATTGAATTATATAATGAATATATTATATATATAATATATATAATATATAATGAATATATATATACTGAATTATATATATATATGAATGAATTATATAATTCATTCATATATATAATGATTATATATATAATTATATATTGTGAATATATATAATGGAATATATATAATGAATTATATACAATGAATTATATATTCATTATATATAATGAATATATATAATGAATATATATATATTGAATGAATATGTATATAATATATATGAATTATATATAATGAATTATATATAATGAATATATATATTACATATATATATTATATATAATGAATATATATAATGGAATATTATTCAGCAGTAAAAAAGAATGAAATCTTGCCATTTGCAACAACATGGATGGATCTAGAGAGTATAATGCTAAGCAAAGTGAGCCAGTCAAAGAAAGACAAATACCATATGATTTCACTCATAGGTGGAATTTAAAAAACAAAACAAATGAATAAAAAAAAAAACAGAGAGAGAGACAAACCAAAAACCGAACTCTTAACTATAGGGAATAAACTGATGGTTACCAGAGGGGAGGTGGGTGGGGGATAGTTGAAATAGGTGATGGGGATTAAGGAGGACACTTGTGGGGCGCCTGGGTGGCTCAGTCGGTTGAGCGTCAGACTTCGGCTCAGGTCATGATCTCACGGTCCATGAGTTTGAGCCCCGCGTCGGGCTCTGGGCTGACAGCTCAGAGCCTGGAGCCTGCTTCAGATTCTGTGTCTCCCTCTCTCTCCGACCCTCCCCCGTTCATGCTCTGTCTCTCTCTGTCTCAAAAATAAATAAAACATTAAAAGACAATTTAAAAAAAAAAGGAGGACACTTGTGATGAGCACTGAGTGTTGAACAGAAGAGTTGAATCACTATATTTTTTGTACACCCGAAACGAATATAATGCTGTATATTAACGATGATGGAATTAAAACTTTTTTAGAAAGTTTAGATTTCAGGATCTACCTGAAGTCTAGCAAATCATATACTGTCAAAGTTAATATCATATCTGTCCAGGACCTAATCATTCACTTTGTTACCATACAGAGAGGAATGTCACCTAAGTTGAGGCAATCAGAGTCCTTCCCTGGGCATTTTCTGCTGGAACCATAGGGAAGAGTTTTCTTTGTGATGCCAGTTACAGAACTGGGAAAATGTGGCTCTGTGGCTGGCAGTAATCATGTTCTCCAATGCATGTGCGAAGCCTGTCTCCTGCAGGGGCTGGGTGAGAAGAGAGGGAGAATGAGAGAAAGAGAGAGAGAATACCCAGCCATCCCTAAGGTCCACTCTAGTCTGGCCCTTTGGGAAGGTTGATGAAATGAGATGGCGAATCTCCCTCTTTTTCTTAAGCTACTTGATAAGAGGTTTCTGTCATTTGCAAATGCTGTGTGTGATGTATATAGATTATGTGGCATATACACATTTTAAGGAACTAGAGTGTTAAGTCGTATTTTTTATATGAAAAGACAAATAAGTATGGAAATACTCCTCGTACCTTGACCCAGTGACATAATATCAAATAGTACTTAGCTCATGAATACATGCCCCTATGCAGGGAGGTCCTCTTGCCTGACATGGTCTGCGTGTGTGTCCCACACTGACAGAAAGAGTGGGGAGGATTTCATGGGCTTCTCAGCCATCACAGTTGAGTGGAATCCAGTTTTGTGAAGACAAGACTCTTGAGGAATAATAAAATCTTGCTTCTTCAAAAAGAAAACTGAATGGGGAATTGACGGTCACCACCAAAGATGACAGAGAAAACCGTCTATGAGATTGGAGACACAAAGCCATGGTCTTGGTGATTTATGGGGAGTTAGGAGTATTTGCAGTGTGAGTCTTGATTGTTCCCACTTTTATTTGGTGTTGACTTCGCATTCAATACGATCGACCTCCATAGTATGGAATGGGTCGTTTCTTAATATCGTCTGTCCATTGCTGGTGGCTTTTCGAGAATGTTACAAGCCACCTCTCGGCCCATCTCCCTTCTTCAGAATAATCTTCTAGCCCACGTTTCTCCATATCTTTGTGTTCACTTCTACTATAATGAAAGCAGGTACATGACTCATCAAGCCATTAGCTAAGCACTTGCCAGATGACAGGCAGGTCTTGTGCTGGGCTCTGTACTGTGACAGGGGGATTGATAACAGGTGGTTCAAGGACAGAGCGGTCCACTAGCAATAACAGCAGGCAGGGGGGGTTCACAGAACAGGGCAACTTTGATTCAGGCTTTGACATATGTGTAGGAGTCTATCAAGGAGAAAGAGAAGAAGAAGAACATCTGAAGGCTACACTCAAATATTTTCCACTTCAGCCTCAAAAATTATGTCCCTGAACTTGTATTTCAACTGTAAAGCACCTTTTTTTTTTCCTACAAAAAAAAAAAATTGGAGGAGGGAAGAATTTATATTCTACTTGGAGATTTGTCTGGGGCCTTTTCCTAACTTACACAACTGCCTCCTGAGGGAAGGAGAATCTGGTAAAATATCTTATGTCTAAAAGCCACAAAGATATACAGAGCAGGAGCAAAGTTTGACATATAAATACATTATATAAATGCATTCACAGCTCAATTTCCTCACCCTCTGACTGCCAGTAATTTATTCAGACAGCTTCAGCTGAAACCATTTCTCACTTGATATAATAATCTGCAAAGGTGTGTTAGAATTTTCTTCATTCGGCAGGACTTCATTCTTTTCTTGCCAAGAAAGCATTATATCCTTTAGCTTCTGGCTTCTCTGATTTGAGGTAGGCGGGAAATAGACCCAATTCTCCCTGGCAGGAAACTCAAGTGAGTTTTGTGCTTCTAGATGTTTTCTCTCAGTTCAGTTTCGATTGGCGTGTCCAGTGCCTTAGAGTTTATATGAGGCTTTCACCCTTTGTTTACAATGACCCAGGGAGACGGACCTACGATTCACCTTGTTTTGTAGGTGAGAAAACGGAAGCTCGGAAAGGGAGGAAGAACAAAAGGAAGAAAGGGAAAGTAAAATAAAGACTTAATGGGCACTTGCTTTTGCAGGTACTTTTGACCCGTGAGATCTGATAAGTCCTCCAGACAATCTTAAAAAGGAGGCATCATGGGCCCATTTTACAGTTGAGGAAACTGAGACGTAAACTTAACCATCAGAAATCATCAAGGTCCCCATGTGACCCCAGGTCCCCTCGCCAAGCCCCTCTTACCTGGAGCCAAACCCCAAGTCGCTTTGACATCATCCCATTGCCTCCGCAGGACTGTCCTGAGGACCTACTATGTGTCTATCAGCTGCGGGGGATGAAGAATTATAAGAGATAGGTCCTCCCCTCCCGGACCTCGATCTTGATGAGGAGCAAGGGCAAAGAGAGACGTTTCAGAAGCAGGACAGGGACTGGATGATAACTGCCTCCTCTATAAAGTCCTGATGCACGCCAGAGGCTCACTGAGGGAAGCATTTGGTCAATCTTCCTGACAATCTGATGGTAGATGTGAATATTATCCGAGTTTGATAGCCCAAAGCCTGACGCCTCAGAATCTGCAGGGGATTTCAACACAGGCTGCCTGGTTCCAAAGTGCAGGGGAAAGTCACAGGGCTTGGTTAGCCTTGGAGTCATACTGCCTAGGTCCATGTGTGCTTCTGCCTCTTATTAGCTGTGTGTGCCTGGGCAAGTTACCACCCCTCTCTGAGCCTCCCTTTCCAGGGCTATAAAATGAGTAATGAATTCAAGGCCATACTGTGAGGATTCAACGTTGACCACCTTGTATTGGTAAGAGCCATCTTCTGCCTTCTGGCCATTCTGGGGGGGTCATAACTGCATACTGATTGGATACACACAGAAGGAGGGACGGGGATACACCCCGAGTGTTTGCCTCCGATTCTGGACCTGCTCTTCGGCCGCGGGGTGCCCGTTCTGCCAGAGGTAATGCCGTTCTGCCGTTCTGCCGGAGGGAATGTTCCCTGCTTCCGATCCCCATCCCCATCCTCACCACCCCCCCCCCAACATACCCACATAACCAGCTTCCACAAAGGCAGCCAGAGGAAAAGAACTTTTTCTTCCTTTCTCAGGATTTGGTAGGCTTGACCCTCAGGAACGGTTGGCAGGTGGGGAGGCGAAAGTGTGTGTCCGTGAAATGTGCCCAAGAACCAAGCAGAAGGCGCTTTTCCCTAAAATGCCATTGGCATTCGGGAGGCAAATGCCTTAGGCATAGTCGTCTTATTATCCTCCTCGTACATGGTATTGGAGGCGAGTCAAATAGATCTGCCGGACTACCCGATGGAGTGTAATAAGGAGCACTACTGTCTGTGGGGGCGCTGGAAAGAATCCCATGGGCTCAGACAGACCACCTGCTCCCCACCTGGCTGCCTTGGAACGCAGCTCAGCCACCTCTTAACAGTGTCACCTGGATCCGCCTCTTTCCCTGTCTGAGCCCCAGTTTACTTTCCTGCAAAATGGGAACGATAACTATCCGTTTCCCAGGGCTGCCGTAACAAAGCACCACAAATCAGGTGGTGGTCAACAACAGAAATTCACTGTCTCACGGTGCTGGAGGCGAGAAGTTCAAGATTGAGGCCTGGAGGGGTTGCGTTCCCTCCGAAGGCCTGAGGGGAGACCCTCTTCCTTGCCTCTGTCCTACCTTCTGGTGTCGCTGGCAATTCCTGGCGTTCTTGGGCTTGTAGATACATTATTCCAATCTGTACCTCTGTCATCACATGGCATTTTCCCCGTGTGCCTCTGTGTGTCTCTTTTCAGTATTGGATAGGGCCCACCCTCAAGATGCCATCTCAGCATTTTGAAAGATCCTATTTCCAAATAAAGTCTCTTCGTATCTTTTTTGGGGACACCATTCAATTCGTAACAATCACATCACGTGATTTGGTGGAGGGTTAAAAAGATGCCTATACCAGGGGCTCGGTCCAGCGTCCGGCCCCCGGTTGCTCTCATTCCAGAGCCTTGGGAATTCGCTCCTCCCGCCTTCCACCCCAGGGTCCCCAGAAACATCTGTGCCCTATTTTGTTGTCTCTTTGAACAAAATGCCATTTGTTTATTTAATTACATAAGAGCACATACTTGTAAAAGGGAAAAACTCAATATAAAAATGCATTTATATGAAATGTCTAGCAAGGAAAATTGATAAACACAGAAAGTAGATTAGTGATTGCCTCAGGCGAGGGGAGAGGGGAGATAGGGTATGACTGCTAATGGGTAGGTATGAGATTCGTGCTGGAACCATGAAAATGTTCTAAAATTAGGTTATAGTTGGGGCGCCTGGGTGGCGCAGTCGGTTGAGCGTCCGACTTCAGCCAGGTCACGATCTCGCGGTCCGTGAGTTCGAGCCCCGCGTCAGGCTCTGGGCCGATGGCTCGGAGCCTGGAGCCTGTTTCCGATTCTGTGTCTCCCTCTCTCTCTGCCCCTCCCCCGTTCATGCTCTGTCTCTCTCTGTCCCAAAAATAAATAAAAAATGTTGAAAAAAAAAAAATTTTTAAATTAGGTTATAGTAACGGTTGCATAACTCTAAATACACTAAAAACATTGGACGGTGTACTTTAAATGGAAAATTTGTATGGTATGTAAATTGTATCTCAATAAAGCTGTTTAAAAATATATATATATATGCATACATGTAAACGATAAAAGAATGAGCCTCCCTTCCTTCTCCCATCCCTCCCACCCAACTCTGTTCCTCACAGGAGCAGAAATAAACAATTTCGTCTATTGCTACAGATTTGTTTGCTGCACACTTATAATCATGTATATGAATATATGTAAATGTATAATTCGGGGGTACAGATTTTTTTTTTTTTGGCCTTCGCAGCATCACCTCACACGTGCCATCCATTTCTCAATATTTTTGTTATGTTTGTTATGATGGGATATGATTTTTCTCCTTACTGATACATCTGGGACAAATCTCGTTCTTAGAACAAGTAGGGAGGGGAACCTCATTCATTCTTATTTTTTTTTAACGTTTATTTTATTTTTGAGACAGAGAGAGACAGTGCATGAATAGGGGAGGGGCAGAGAGAGAGGGAGACGCAGAATCGGAAGCAGGCTCCAGGCTCCGAGCTGTCAGCCCCGAGCCCCACGCGGGGCTCGAACTCACGGACCGTGACATCGTGACCTGAGCTGAAGTCGGACGCTCAACCGACTGAGCCACCCAGGCGCCCCGAACCTCATTCGTTCTAACAGCTGCGTGGCATTCCATAAGAAGACTAGAGCACAAAGGTTTCAGCACTCTCCTATATGGGGACATTTTGGTTGCCTCTGGTTTCTCAGCGTGACAAAGACAGACCTGTAGGTGCACGTGTGACTCATCCGTGCTTCACCAGAAGCTTCCTTCTTGCTTGATGCCCACTGCAGCCACCCCCATGCCCCCCACCGGGCCGACCGCTGGTGCTGAAGAAAAGGTAGTTGGAAGGTCTGTGTGATCAGTTCCCTTCCGGGGACAGTGTTTCAGCCAGGGCCCCAGTAGCACTTAACCTCCTGGGCCAAGTGAACTTGCCGAGTTTCAAAGGCAAATCAGACCGAAAATGTGCCCAGCTTGGTAAAGAGGTTTAAAATAAGGCACTAAAGGGACGCCTGGGTGGGTCCCTCGATTAAGCATCCGACTTTGGCTCGGGTCATGATCTCGCGGTTCACCAGTTGGAGTCCTGCATCGGGCTCTGTGCTGACAGCTCAGAGCCTGGAGCCTGCTTCGGATTCTGGGTCTCCCTCTCTCTCTGCCCCTCCCCTGCTCATGCTCTGTCTCTCTGTCTCTGTCTCTCTCTTTTTCAAAAAATAAATAAACATTAAACAATTAATAAGACAAGACCCTGGAGCGCCATCACCTGCTTTCCCCTCGCTTTCCAAAAGGCAAAGCCTATCCTGTGGGTTATCTACTCGTTACCTAATCACGAAAGATAAAAGGTGAACTTTGGTTACAGAATCAATTAGAATTCATCACCTTCGGGTAACACAGCACCCCCCTCCCCTCCGTCCTGCAGACTCCTCCTTCTTTATCCATTCAACAAAAGCATCCCAAGCCCTCCTGTGGGTAACCCTACATCCGTGCTGTCTGGTTTGGATATCTCACTCATTCCTCACTGCTGAGGACATGACTATTGCTTCCCTCATGGGGAAGACAAGGAAACAAGGAGAGAAAGACGCTCAGGGCTCACCCAGCTGGAAAAGGCACAGCCGGAATTTGACTTCACACCTCTCTATCGCCAAAGCCCACCCTTTTTCCTTCTTTTTTTCCCCGGTGTTATTGAGGTTCCATTGACAAATAATCATCCCATATATTTAAGGTGCACGGTGTGATGTTCTGATATAGGAATACATTGTGAAGTAAGCCCTCCAATTCGGCAAATTCATCTTTTCATCCCTTCATATTGTTGCTTTCCGTGTGCCCAGCGAGAACACGTAAGAGCTACTCTCTCAGTAGGTTTTAAGTATAAAATACAGTATTATCCGCGGTCGTCGCCATGCTGTCCAGCAGATCACCGGAACTTACTCATCTTGTGTTGAAAGTTGGTATCATTTGATCAGTAGCTCCCCCTTTCCCCCACCCCAGTTCAGGCTATTACCTCAATTATTATCTGTTCTGTCTCAGATACAGCACTGGTTGAATCGTTGGCTGGATGGACAGATGGATGGATGGATGAACAGATGGGGGTAACGGAAGGATGGATGGGTGGTGCGTCCAGAACGACTCACGGTCTAACCCACCTCTCGTCTGAGCCTTACGCTACATACGCCCTGCATGTTCCCCAGCACCGACCTCCACTCTCTCCACTAGATTAATGGGACATCAGAATGGCACAGGCCAACTCCCCGTGTTCTGGAGCACAGTATGCCTGCAGTTAGAACACAGGGCTGAGAACAGTGGCATCCAGAGTCAAGGCCTTTCCAGGACTGCTCGGCTGCACAAGGACTTATGTCGTCGAGTAGAGCGGGCAGCTAAAGTTGGATGAGAAGGCTCCCAGGAAGGTGGATGTTCCAAGTGCTGTAGAGCTAGAACTCCTAGACCAGGGGGAGGTGCAAGTCTCCAATTCCCTCTCTTAGAGGACACAAGTTGGGAGGGTCTGTGAATCCTACATAGTCAGCCTTGGAATTGATAGCCAGCCTTCCATCCGTTTAAGACTGGCTCCAACAGCATGGCAGATGGGTGTAGTGGAATGAGCACTGATTTCGGAGTCAAACAAACTCGTGCTGTATCCTAACTTTGCCTTTGATCCTGGGAAAATGTCTTAGCCTTGCTGGGTCTCAGTTTTGTCTATAAATTGAAAATAGGGCTGTTGGGCTGGTGAGGGCGTGGGGTGATAGTGAGGGCTACACTGTACAGAATGCGCAAGGTGCCTGGCACAGAGCTGGGAATATACTAGGTGCTCAGTAGAGGTTAGTCTACCCATCCCAGCACCTCCAGCTTCTGTGGCTGGCTTCCGGAATACAGAAATGGGAATAGCTCTTTGTGTAAATGCAATCTGAGTTTCCTATTTTCTTCTATACCGAATGGAAATTTGATGAATCTGGTCTTGGTATATATTTCACTTGCTAGATCTTGCTTGGCCAAAGCTCAGGTCTCTCAGCGGAGACAGTTGGAAAGGACTCGAGCGTCAAAATGTTTAGAATAAGATTCTGAATTTGCTCCCATTTCCCACAACGACACAAAAAGTTGGTTTTCTTCTTCCCACCCCACTGACTCGGCAAAGGCGTGATCCTCTAAAATAACAGCTCCAGCCCAGGAAAAGGGAGAATTCCACGCTCTCCATCTGTGATGTGTCACGAAAAGGAAAGGAAAAATAAAGAAACCTTTAACAATTTGCCATATTGTATGCTTTGGAAGAGCCTGGTAAACTTTCTAGCAAATTGCTTCTAATTATAGGAAACCTGCCTTGGGCTTCAGGAAACACTCGCCAGCGTCATCCAGTTCTCAATTCTTGGCAGAAGCGGCAGTTTCTCTCATTATTATTTCAGTTGGCTTGAGCTATCGACAATGCATTTATCAAATGGGGCATGAAGCTGCCTCCATGGAATAACGTTCTAGAGAAGGCAGTGCTTGGGAGCCAGATGAAATGGACGGACCGTTGACACGATCTTGATGCCATTTCCACAACCCGAGTCAGCTCATCAGCAATGATCATCTGTCCTATCATCAATTTCTAGTCAAGACGTAGATCTTAAAATCTACAGAAAAGAAATCATAGCCAAGTATAAAATTCCCTCATTCCCCGCTCCCCCAGCCCAACCCCTCCCCAGGGTGGTTCACCCATTCCATCGACATTTCCTGACTTTGCTCACACTTTGCACGGACTTTCCTGTTGACCACTGCTCAGTTGCAACCTCGGAGCACACTCTTGTCCCAAACCCCTGGGACCCTTTGGGATACTTTTCCTCATCTTTCTCTGCAATGTGTACATATATATTTTTTTAAATGGGTTATGCGTTTAGCTGTATAACTGGCTTTCTCGATAGTAAGTTTATATTCTCGATCATCCTTGACAGTGTCTATAGATGGACCCTACTCATGTAATGGTTATGTAATAGCCTATAGTAGTCCAGGCCAATAGGAATATAATGACAGACACATGTGTAATTTAAAATTTTCTGCTGGTCACCTTGCACAAAGTAAAAAGAAACAAATGAACTTCATTTTGATGTCCCACATATCGTCGACCTTTGTTGATGACGAGTCAACCAGCAAGGATCTTTCCCACCGCAGCCGTGGGAGAAGGTGGAAAATCGTGAACACTCAGGTTAACAATTACTGTTGTCCCTGTTAGGTCTGTTTCGAGTCAAAGAAAACATATGTAAATGCTTCAATAGGCGGTAACTCTCCAAAATAAAAATGGCACTAGACTCATTGTGCTCAATACTGCTAATATATTTACCTTACTCTCTTTCAAGGGATAGCTTATTTTAGTTATGGGCTTTCAGGATATAGTTTACATCACATAAAAGTTTTACGAACAAAAGTTATTCTTAATGTCATTCAATACATTCCAGTTTATTCTATGTCTTTCTTTCATCATTATTATTATTTATTTTTACATTGAAAGCTGGTCACGAGCGACTCTATTGCTCGTTGCCCTACGGATTCCACTGCCCTGTCGGTTTTGTCCTGCAGTTTGAAAACCACTGCCGTAGTTTATCTTGGGAAGGATACTTTTCCTATCTTCTCTCCAGCACGCCATTCGTGTCTCCCCAAATCGGCAATGGGACACTTCTCACTTTCCTGCTGGTCATCTGTCGGTACTCCTGGGTATTATCACTTTAGGAAAGTCTCCTGTCCCCGTGGCTACTTGTGGAGCAGTGAGTGTGGGTCTTTGGTGGGGGGAGAGGAGAGTGCTCTGGCCATCTGGGTCTCAAAGCATGGGTTAAGTTGGCCTGAAGACACAATTCAGAGCCCTGGAGGTCTTCCTCCCCATGGGTTGCAGGCTTGCTTTTCCACCTGCCGCATTGTTCGGAGGGCAGCTGTTACCATCGATGTGACCTAGTTGTGGTGTGTTAAGTACACACATGTGAATGCACCCACCCACGCACACCCACACAAGCCCGGTGAACAAACACGGATCGTCAGAGAAAATGGACTCACAGCTCATAAGGAGGAAAAGGAAGTTTTTCCTAACACCAAATAATTAGTCTGGTGCCTCTTTCTCTGAGCAGTCCGGACTTCGTGTTACTATTTTGAAAATACTAGTCTTCATGCATCTAACCTCATCCCACTTTCAAATTGTGCCTCCCGAGGTCTGCCACGAATAGGAAAAGAGCCTACTCTGCATCGTCTTAATGGCTCTGCCCAGGCACTAACGTTGACTTGAGCTGGCCATTCTGGGAAGAACCTGATTCTATTTCTGGCCCAGTGCCCACGCTGGCTGTGGGGACAGATGGGATGATTCTTTTCCTTCAGACACATGGGGGAGACGGGAGAACTTTGCTGAGAGTCGGGACTGAGCCCAAGACAGCAAAGGGATGATGGATCTATGGTGTCCTAGCGTGGTGGGCCCAGGTGCCCACAGACACCCCTGAGGGGAGGGCCACGTGAGGGTGTGTGTGAGCTCATTCGCCAGCCACCCAGCACTGGCTCAAAAGGGAGCATTCCCTGCCACACAGCTCTGCTGGACCCATCCCGAACAGGAAGGGGAAAGAAATCAACAGTTGTAACAGCCCACATGGCTCCAGCCATTGACTTAGGCAAGCCAAGTGCCCTGTGAGAACCTTGGCCTCTTGGTCCATGAAATAAAGACCACACCTTGGCCTGCCAAATTCACAGGGCTGCCCGTAAATATGCAGGAGACCCATGTGGAATGACAGCATACTCTGAATATGCAGCAGTTCCCTGCACATGTAAATACTATCGTTTTCAAAAGAATGATAATCATAATTAAGCATAAGGCCTATGACATACACTTGCATCCCACAAATGAGAGAAAGGAATTAACATTTGCATGCAGGCATTCAGCTGGGTGATTTCACAGACAATATCTCACTTCATCTTCCTAATACTAGTATGAGGCAACTTATTTTTCTCCATGTCACAGAGGCAGAAAAAGAGGCAGAGGGGGATGAGGTAACTTGCCCAATTTCACAGCACAAGAAGACACTGGGAGTCTGGGCTGGGAGGTTAACTCTGATGGCCCGACTCCGGGGCTCTTGTTTCCCACCTCTACTCAATATCCATTAACCCCAAATTAATCGGGGACGTCCAGGCCCGACCCCATTGCACAAAAGAGAAACCCCACCAATTTCAGGCAGAAAGAACATGGCGGTGTGGCTCTCCACAGAAGGTTCCAGGATGGGCAAGCCCTTAGCAACATGAATGCACCTCCAATAAAATGCAATTGCTTGCTGACCTGTCTTCCAGATCCTGGATTCCAATGACTACGGAAAACAAAGTCACTTCTGAGTTGGTCAGGGAACGCTGCTCCTTGAAGCCACCGGACTCCTAATCCTGTCCTTGAGTGACACCCCTCCCCCCCGCCCCCGACAGTGATCACATAACTCCTATTCATTTTGTGGACTCACAGGTCAATCTCTAAACACTTGACCTTGTCCTTCTGCTTCTAAGCTTGAATTAAGAGCTACTCGAGGCGGCTTGGATTCTGAGGGCTGAGCTCTTGGATTTTGGAGATACCTCCCTGGTTTTGGAGAAGCCTTTTTTATTTTTAAATGCTCCCTGATAACAGTTACCTGAACACTGCCAGCTTCCTGGCCCCATTCTGGAAAGGGAGAAGAGCTGCCTTGGAGAGGTTGTCTGAAGCTTGAGGAGGCGCCGCTCCCTGAAGTTGTTACATCCCGTCGGTCTGTTTTTGGAAGGCGCTTGAAGAGAAGAGATAAACTGCTTGGTGTCCCTGTTCATGATAAGAGGACGGGAAGCAGCCTCGTTGCCTGGATCAGATGACAGGGGGAACTGGGATCTTGGGGACACTGCTGGCTCTGCATCAACACCCATCCCCTGATACTGGCTCCAGGACGGTCCAGGCCTGCATATGCTGGGCTTCCCCAGGAGCCATCTCTCTGAAACAACTAGACCTGGGTCACCATGTCCCCCATCTGTGCCCCCACAACGCTCTGCTTATCCCGTCAAAGCCCTGGCTACCCAACGTGGCAATTATCCATTCTCCCGTCTCTTTCGCCACAAGGCAATGAGTATTTTGAGGCAGGGACCATGTCTGATGCACCCAATTGCATGGTCCACTTCCTTGCACGGAGTGGACTTTAAGTAAATGTGAAAGGAATCCATACGGAAGGGGGAAGGAGGGAGAAGGGAAGAAGGCTGAGCACTCCAAACGAAATAGATGGTGTCTACAGCTCCTTGTTGCCAAAGTCTCTAGAATGCCATGAAGACCATGCCCTAGGGCCAGTTTGAGCTCAAGCTCTGCTCTGCCCCAGCTGTGAGAACCTGGGCAGGTCACCTAACCTCTCTACGCTTCAACTTTTCTCATCTGAACTCGGGATGGAAAGATTTGTGAGGATGCATGAGGCAACACCTGGGAGTCACTCACAGACACAGCAGTGCTTTGGGGGGGTAAGTATCACCAGTTACTGTAACCCTTCAATATCTGAGCTCAGCCACTCGTAGCACACTTCCTCCACTGTGCCTCTCGGGAACCCAGTCTCCTTCCATCTTGATTCTGAGATTTCTCTCCCTTGAGCTGGCAGCTGGGGAAGGAGAGCAAGGATCACAGGAAGAAGGGCCAGGTCTGGAAAGTGGGGGTGAGGGGGCATCCTACCACAGTCCAGTGACCACAGCCGACCAGAGGAGTGGCTCAAAGATGGGGTTCCGCTGGGGGCACTGAGAGAAGGGGAAAACAAGAACGTGGGTGGGCATTGGGGCCTAATGCCTCACACATGACTTGGCACATTGTGAGCTTTCAATAAATGTACGTGCTGTCACTAACAAGAAGGAATCCTGCTGAAAAAAATACATGCTGTGACTCTTGATGGATGATGAGGATATTTTGCAGACGGCCAAGGGCTCCTCTCCCTTCCCTAGGCGTGGGCTCTGGAATCAATATTTTTTTGAATATGTGGTCTGGAAGCACACCTGCATAGTTACCTGCTTTCATCCTTCCAGTGGAGATGGGTTTACACTCATTTTACTACTAAGGAGTCGGTCTCAAAAAAGGAGGTGAAATGTACCAAGATCACATGGAGCGGTCAAGGCAGAGTGGGACCTAGGACGTCATTCTAGCCAAAACTCTGCATCTACGTGGCTGTGTCTGTATCACCTCACCCAACTCCTGGGGATCCCCGCTTCTGATCTATGAAATGTGTGAGGCGGGGAGGGAGATGTTTTGGAAAGGGTGATCTCAGCGTTTCCTTCTAGCTTTAAAAGGCCATTCTGGGACTTGAAGGCAACACCAGGTCTTTCTGAAAAGAAAGGATTTGTGCCGGTTATACCGCAATTTGAAGAAAAAAAACAGCAACAACCCTGGTGGACTCTACAGGTGACTGCAACAGCCCCACCGCTGCAGGAAAAACTGTGCTGATTTCTCCAGGGATCTGGCCACGGGTGTTGGTGCTTCTACCCAAGGTTAGCAGCCTGCGCAGATTCGACGCAAATAAATTTTGTTGCCTATTTTCCTCTACAACACTTGTTTTTTAAAAAAAATTAGGAAGTGTTGGGGCGCCTGGGTGGCTCAGTCGGTTAAGCGGCCGACTTCGGCTCAGGTCACGATCTCGCGGTCCGTGAGTTCGAGCCCCGCGTCGGGCTCTGGGCTGACGGCTCAGAGCCTGGAGCCTGTTTCGGATTCTGTGTCTCCCTCTCTCTGACCCTCCCCTGTTGATGCTCTGTCTCTCTCTGTCTCAAAATTAAATAAACGCTAAAAAAATTAAAAAAAAAAAATTAGGAATTGCAATTAAGAAATAACTGACATTCAGCTAATTGGCCAAAATAGACTCCACCGTCAACCAAAATGGTTCAGATCTATGAAAGAAGCTGCAGGCTACAGGACAAATTCAATGGGGTTTCAGTTTTACAAAGACATGGGTGGTTTTCTTTGAAGTCGTTTCTCTCAGGAAGCTTGTGTCTGTGCCACACCCTCGCCTATTGGTGTGATCTGGGGGTTCGTCATGGTGTCATAAAAGCTCAGTTTGTTTCAACAGTGCTCTGATTCCATTGTCCACCCTTCTGTGAGGTTATTAAATATAGAGGAAGTTTTGGCAAATCATAGGCACTGAGTGTGCAAACAGTAGCTGGTTTGTTTTCGCTCACTATTTTAATCAAATTTGGGAAACAAATGACTTAGAGACATACAGATCCCAAGGGATGCCAGAATATTCCCCAAGCTGTGTCACAAACAATGGACGGCCAACTGTCCCTGTTCAAAATGCCCCATCTGATCTAATGACTTTTCCTTGGGGCTTTGGCTTTCAAAGGACTTGCAAATAGGTGGTCAGCAGGACCTCAGGGCTGAGCCAGAGGGGGATCTGGAAGCTAAGATTATGCAGTTCCTCCCTTTATTTGTTCTTCTTGAACAGCTTCTAGATCTTGAAGATGTTTTGGGGACTGAGGAGAGGAAGAGAGAGAAGAACAAAGGAATTAATAATCATCATGTGCCTACTTTTTAACTTCGTCAGGAATCTGGGCGAAAGACACCTTTACTCTCTTGGAGTAGAAGCAGCTTTTCAGCCAGAATTAAAGGGAAAAAGGATTCTTTGCTTATTCTACAGAGTCCTGACGCATGTTGGGCCGAATGTTGAGGCAGGGTTTGGCGGAGAACTTGCTTCTTGTTGCCCTTCCCTTTCATGGAGAGCTCAGCCCACTTTGCAAAGTAGACTGAATGATGTAGCATAGTTCATAAACTCCACATATGTTTCTTGAATGTCTACTATGTTCTGGGTCCTTGGTAAGCAGGAGAAACACACTTCACAGCAAACCTAACGTGGCACCTACCCCCCTGGAGCTTACAGATTAGTGGAGAAAGGTATCGATAAGGTCATCGCCATCCACTGCAAAGAAGGTGATAGGAACTCATCATTGGATGATCCATCTAGTTGGGGAGTCGGGGAAGGGAACCACTGGCTAAGATCTGAAGGAGGCTAGAGGCAGACCAGACAAGGAACCAGAGAACCACATTCCCAGCAGAGAAAATGGTGTAGGAGAAAGTAATGGGAGGCAGCAAGACATGGTCAATAAACCCGGTGTGGTTTGAGAGAAGAGAGTAAAGGCTTTTGTATTACAACATGAGGCAGAGATCAGATCGAACAGGCCAGGTAGACCAGCTGAACATTTCTGACCGCATGAGAAGCCACGGAAAGCTCACAACTTTAACAGAAGTCCTCCCTGGGAGACAGACAGGCCTCAGGTCAAAATTAGGGTCCAGCACCTACTCATTCGGTGACCTTGGGTAAGTTTTTTTTGAACATCAAGCCTCGGTCGGGTTCCTCACCTATACGACGGGTGTAGCTCCTATTGTGAAAGGCCGTTTGAAGAGATTCAGTGAGAAAACATGTACGACAATTCTTAATACAGTATTTGATACCTGATGCTTCCAGTGTGTTGGGCTGAGATAAATAGAATTGATGGTATTTCTACCTTTCAGTACAGGACGGGATTTGACAGCCTACTTCTTAACAGAGGGAGAACACTGAACTCAGCAAAGTCTACAAAACTGGAGACTATCCACTCCAATGTTGGCTTTTTTAGGGGAGGGGTAGAAAGATGTCTACTTTTCCCCCCCTAGAATGATAGGATCACGAGTTGTCGGGTGTGGAAAGGACTCCGAAAGTGACGATGCCAACCCCCTGCCCATTGCTACTGTTGCAATGGTTATTGGTTGTAATACTGCTATCTATTTTCCCTTCGCTTTGAAATCCTTTGGAGGAATTACATCTTCTTTGTCAGATATAGCTTGATGGGGGTGCTTAAGCTTCCCAGTCTGCCTTAGCCAAGGGGCCAGGACAACCCCCACACCAGCCCAGTGGATCCTCCCTGCCTGGAAGTTGAATCTTAAACCCAGAAATGAGGGAGGTGGAGCAGAATGGGGCTCTTCTCCCACCCAAGCGCCTCCTAGACAGATTGTTCTATTACTAGGTCTCCCCTGATGGTCTGCTTTCCAGTCTCTTGAACTAAAAGTCCCGGATCCTTTCTGCGCTCTAGGCCTGTTAGCCAGCTACCCCTCGCGTCCATTGGCCCCTGTCAACCTTCCAAAATAACCTTTTTAATTTCCACCTTAGAGCCAAAACAAACTAATTAATATAGCAGTAAAGAAATTGAAACCCAGAGAAATTAAGTGACCTGTACAAAGGCACAGCAAGTCTGTGAGATCCGGGGGCAGAGTCACTTGACTCCAAATCCAGAGCTCTTTTATCTACAGGGAACCTAGAGATTTTAAAACATGTGGGGTTATGGGGATGGGGTAGGGAAAACATTTTGATTTCTCTCCCTTTCACTTACTTCGTAGAAACAAACGAAGTTCTAGCTCAGAGCTTGAGTGGCTTCCTTTTGGGTCTGAAATAGTAGATGTTAAACTTGAAATTCAAGTTCCCCCACAGAATAATCACCTCCCGTCTCTCAGCTTTACCTCCCACATGCATCAACTGGCCTTACCTTCTACATAAAATGTACCATTGGCCAAAGGTGTTCCTTTCTGGTCCCCAGGAATACCTTGTTCTGTCTGGTCTTCACACTCTGCTCAGGCCACTCTTTTTTTTTTTTTTTTTTTCTTCCTTCTTTCTTTCAACATGGAGAGCTACTCTGTCCCAGGCCTGGGGCATTCAACAGGAAGGAAAAGAAAGACCTTCCCTCGAGGAGTTCCAGTCTACCGGGACAGAGGGGCAAGTAGATAGGTCCAACAGTGCTGGAAGTGTGGGGAACACAGGGAAGGTCGCTAGCTCCATTTTGAGGACTAGAGAAGGTTGCCTAGAGGAGATATTTTGAGACAGAGTTGCCAAAGGATAACTAGAAGGTACAGGAAGGGGAAAATGTACATAAAAGCAAAGGAGGGGGAAAAAAGATAGCCATGTTACCCAAAGTACAAGCAATAGAAGAAAAACAGATAAACTGATTACGGTCAAAATTAAAAAAAAATTGTGCTCAAGGACACCCTAAAGAAAATGAAAATACAACCCACAAAATGGGAGAAAAAAATTTCCAAATTACACGTCTGATAACAAATTTTTATCTAGACCATGAATAACTATTCTAACTCGGTAATAAAAAAGACTAATAACACACTTAAACATGGGCAAAAGATCTGAACAGTCATTTCTATGAAGATGTACACGGAAAGCACATGAAAAGATGCTCAACATCATTAGCCAGCAGGGAGATGCAAATCAAAGCCATAACAAGATACCACTTTCTATTCAGAGTATGGCTAAAATCAAAAGATAGAGAATAACAAGGGTTGGCAAGGATGTGCAGAAAGTGGAATCTTCATACACTGCAGCTGAGATTGTAAAATGGTGCAGCTATTTTGGAAAACAGTGTGTCAGTGGCCCCGAAAGTTATGCATAGAGTTGCCATATGACCTAGCAATTCTATTTCTGAATATCTACCGAAGAGAAATGAAAGCATATGTCCACACACAAATTTTTATGTCAATGTTTATAGCAGCATTATTCACAATAGGCAAAGAGTGAAAGCAGCCCAAATCAAGAGACAAATAGATAAACAGATAATAGATAGCCATACAATGAAATATTATTATTCAGCCATGAAAGGGAATGAAGGAAGGAGTGAAAAGGAATGAACCTTAAGCACATGACGCTACACAGAAGCCACCAACAAAACCATACATTGTATGACTTCATTTCTATGCGAGGCCAAAGAGGAAAAGTCTATAGAGATGGATAGTAGGTCAATGACCGTCAGGGGTAGGGGGACGGTGAGGAGATTGAGGGAATGGTGGCTAAGAAATGCGGAGTTTCTTTTTTGGGATAACGAAAATGTTCTAACATTAATTGTGGTGATGGATGCACGCTCTGGGAACCCACTTACATAATATCTTTATTATAGTCCTTATCGTTACCCACTATTTTCCTGCTCGTTGAGGCGTATGCCCCTATGCGTTACTTGTCTGTCTCTCCTGCCTCTCTATGAAACAGAACTCAGCACGTAGGAGGACCCTATAAGCACTTGATCAGCTGTTTAGTTGATTGATTAATTAATTTGAAGTCAAATGGGTAAGACCAAAGTCATTGGCTGAGACATAAAGCACGTAGCCAAATCAAAGGACTTTGGAAGTCAGGTACTGCAACACAATGGGAAGACTAAAAGACCATGAAAAACGTGGCGATCGTAGGGCCAACTGAAGAGTGTGCGGCTAAAGGATTCAAATCTAATTTCAGAGGGTGGTATTGGCCAAACAAAACAAGTCTATGAGCAGATTCAGCCCAGAGGCCACCAGTTTGCAACCCTTGTTATAAGGGCTAGACCTTGACAGTTCACTGAGGGCATGCCTTTCCTTCTTAGGTAAGACTTTCTGTTCCAAGGGCACGAAAAACATCGACTTTTTGATTGAAGAGTTGGACATGTGAAAGAAACCTTGGGGAAAATCCATTTGTGAATGAGAAGGCTGATCTTTGGCAAGGGCAGTTGTCTTGCCAGTCACAGAGAAAGCTGGTGGGACCACCGGGTGTAGACATGTCTCTGTGTGTTAAACGAACTCATGAAACAAGTGTCTAATTGTGTGAGTTTGTCTCAGTGGAGGAGAGGAGACACCAGAGAGGAGATTTGGGAAAGAAATGGGGAGGGACCAAGGGGAAGGACTGCACCCTGCCCGGAACCCCCCTGGTCTGTCCTACAGGTCCTGGTGAGAAAAGGAGTCCTCTTGCGGCCGTGGAAGGAGCTGTGTGCAAGGACTCTGTGACCTGGTGCCGACGAGCAGAGCATGGAGAAGAGGGGCCTTTCCCACCTCAGTGATTCTGATCACCAATTCCGATGCATGTGGGTCTTTTCCACACTCATCCATTAATTCTGTGACACCAGCTGTGTGTCTGGTAGTGAAACTCAACTCTGACACTCTCTACCTGAAAAGAGCGTCAGATCCCACAGGTGACAGGCCCGGTCCTATAAGACACACTCCCCCCAGCACCCCCCCCCCCCCCCACACACACACACACTCCTTCAGATGCCAGTCACAAGTCCAGCTTGTCACTTGGGCTTCTGACCACCAGGCCATAGCTGGGAGGTTCTCACAACCCCCTCTTTGGGTTGGATTAATCTGCTGGAGTGGCTCACAGAATTCAGGAAGGCAGCTTACTTACTGGATCACCAGTTTGTGGTAAAAGGAGTGTCTTCTGCTGTTCTCATATCCCAAATGTTCACCAACCAGGAGCCTTCCAAACCCCGTCCTTCCAGGTTTTATGGAGGCTTTCTTACATAGGCATGGTTGAGGAAATCGTTGGCCATCGGCAACACATTCAACCTCCAGCCCCTCTCCCCTCCCTGGACGCTGGAGAGTTCCAACCCTCTTCCAACTCTGGCAACCAGTCCCAACCTCAGGTGGGGTCCTAGAGTCATCTCATTAACATAACACAAGACACCTTTATTTCTCTCACCACCTGGGAAATTCCAAGCGTTTTCAGAGTTCTCTGCCAGAAACAGCAAAAATCAAAGACATAGACTTTTATCATAAATCACAGTATCACACACTTCTCTGCACAGCTCTCTGGCCTGGGTTTAGTGAAGGTCTCTGAAACATAGGGTGGCTTCAGGTCCCTCAGGGGCATCAGAAGACAGGCCTTTGGCCCAGATGTCACCATTGCCTCAGAGGGTACCGCCGCGGACAGCAGAGACCAAGGTGGGAACTGCCCTGGAGATGTTTCCTAAATAGGGCACAGAGTAATGGTTACAGAATAGCAGATTATGAGGGCCCTATTGTGAGCTTATCTGAGATTCCCCCTGGCCCCCCGAAATATGTCAGGGAGAATGGCAGATGGGAGCCAAGATAGCTGTACTTAAGTTGATGGGACCTCATTTGTACACATAGGCTAGTGTGGAAACTTGGGGTTATATTTGCATTTATATCACTGTTTATAAACATGTCAGAATATTCACCGTTTCTTTAGATCGATAAATTGGTGGAAGATTTTCATTTTCTGCTGGTAGTTTTGCATTTTATAATTCTTTCCTAAAAAGAACAGATATTCCTTCGTAAAATTATTACAAATAAGAAAATCCAAATTATATTATTTTAAATATACCTGATGAATGAGGTCAGACATTTTCAGCCATGACCCAGGAAACTGACTTCCAAAAATGTGATGGAGAAATCTGGAAGAGGCTCAGATCCATTAAAGGTGACCAGCTGGCATCCTTCGCATCGAAAAATCATGTTATGATATGAATTGGAAGTTCCCAGTCCTGACTGATTATCCCACACCATTTTGCAGTTCTTACTGCTTTTAATCTTTGAAATAGCTGTGTGTGTATTATTCGCCATACTTTAGGAATGGGGAAACTGAGTCTCAGACACCCTGGAGGGTGGACAGGTATCTTATGATTAGAGGAGCATATGTAGTCAGCAGTGGGATTGACGTTTCAAACCTGGGTTTTTCTACTATTTCCTTCTTGATTTTTAAAGGCAACTGTGGTTGCTTTCCAAACTCTGGCTTCCAGAGTCTGGGATCTTCACCTGGCCTCAAGAAGGTCTGTAAACCTTTTGAAATTAGATCCAGAGTTTTGCATAAACGTGTTTTTTTCTAAAAAGATGATTCCCAGTTCTACCACTCCCTCCAAATTTTAAGAACTGCTACTCCATGTTGTCCAGAAAGCATCTGCATCAGACAAAGCCCTGGAGATAGGAAAGGCTTCTTTTTTCTTTTTTTAAAATTAATGTTTATTTTATTTTTGAGAGAAAGAGAGACAGAGTGAGAGCAGGGGAAGGGCAGAGAGAGGGGGACACAGAATCCGAAGCAGGCTCCAGGCTCTGAGCTGTCAGCACAGAGCCCGACATGGGGCTCGAACCCAGAAACCATGAGATCATGACCTGAGCCAAAGTCGGATGCTCAGCCGACTGAGCCACCCAGGCCCCAGGAAAGGCTTCTTCAGCAGTCACCGGGAGAATCTAATGGTGAACAAACCAGCAACACGTGGCTTGAATTTCCCTTAAATTACGCATGAACCAAAGAGTACGAACAGTTTGGCCAAATTTGCTCGGGGTTTTCTCAAACCCAAAGCGTTTGAAAAGAAATGCTGGTATCTTTGATGAACCCCAAACAGAGCTTGTTTGGGGGATTTGGGGTTGGGTGGGCGTGCCTGCGGTGTGAATTCGGCATGGCATGCTTGTGGCTTCGGGGCACGGGTTCATCTGGGGCTGGATGTTGCTGGATTTGCGGTACGGTGAGTGTATATGGTGGGGGTGGTGTCGATTAGGGTGAAGGAAGACACCACATTGCTCTCTGCCGTGGTTTGTTCCAGGTTGTTTGTTACCAAGAAGAGGTTTGCCCACTGAACCCATCAGAGCCCCAGGGAGACCGGAAGGTGGTGGACCACAGCCTCTCCACCACAGAAGCCAGGGGAACCGCCGCGAAATCACGTTGGCAAGGAGTGGGGATCACCAAGAGGCTCTTCGGCAGAAATTCGGAAGGGCACAAAGAAACAATAGTATCCATAACCCTTTTAGGCTCCCGACGGTCATTGAGTGACCTGGTGATAGCCTTTGCTAATACTCCAAAACACAACCAAGTACAGATTGAGACTCACTACAGATTAAGACCTGTCCTATGCCAGGGACTCCCCTCGGGGAGTGGACAAAAGGAGGTGCCCCCCAAATCTGCTTTCAGGGAGGGACTTACTGCCCAGCCGTGGGGATCTGATCCATAGACCGTGTCCTGCTCTCGGATCCTTCAGGGTCTGCCTCAGTCATCACCCTAGGTCACCCCCTGCCCCTTGCTTGCAAACGGTGACTGAGCACGGCAGGGGTGTAAGGATCCCGAGGTGGGGGACACTGTAATGGCCATCCTTATCGCAAACCCTCTGCTCCGTTGACCAAGGCTCTGTTGGGCCTGCACCGCAATGTGTCTTTCCCCAGCTGCCCCTCTTTCCACCGGCGGTGCCCTCGGTAAACATCTTGTGCTCCACAGCTCCTCAGTCTCGGTCTTTGTTTCTGGAGAACGAGAGCTACACCATCCCGTTAGTTCATAACCTCCATGGCCTTCTTATGAGGGAAGAATTATTACCCTGGGGCACCTGGGTGGTTCAGTCAGTTAAGGGTCTGACTCTTGGCTTCGGTTCTGGTCACGATCCCACAGTCGTCTGGCTCGGGGCTGACAGCTTGAGCTTCTCTCTCTCCCTCTCTCTCTGCCCCTCCCCCGCTCACGCTCACTCTCTCTCTCTCTCTCTCTCAAAATAAATGAATAAGCTTTTTAAAAAAAGAACTGTCATCCCCGTTTAACAGATGAGTAAACCGAGGCTCAGAGGAGCAAAACTCACGCGAGAGCGAGAGGACAAGCCTCCTGGGAGTAGGATGTCGTAGAACCGAGGTTTGACCTCAGCTTCCTTGCACTGCAAGTTCACTGCAGAGATCCCCCTGTCCTAAGCAGCCTTCCACATTCCAGCCATTTTCCTCCTTGGCCTTGGCACATGCCGAGAAGTTCTTCTGCAGTTAGGTGTGTCGTCGACAGGGAGCGGACGGTAAATTGTCTAAGAAGAGAAGACTCAAGGTTAACAATAAAGGCGGAGGGGATTCTTTCATTTATTGGGCGCTTACTGAGAGTCGTAGCATTTCCATATAGAATTCTACTCGATGATGATAATAGCTGCCGTGTGGTGATGTTGACTAGGAGCTGGGCCCAGATTCATCAAACCCTCATTGTAACTGATAAGGCTGGTGCTATTCACGTGCCCCCTGAAGAAGTGGCACAGAGCTGGGAGTCACTTGCCTGAGGTCTCTGGAGTCTAAGAGTCAGGGTAAGACCCTCTACTTCAGCCCCCACGCGTTTCCCAACTTGGCTGCAGGGCTTTGCTAGTGAACCTCTGGGTAGCCATATCCCCATTCTATAAGGAGAATGCCTAAGGCTCAGAACGGTGGATAAACTTCCTAGAAAACTTCGCTTGTGAGGTTGGAGCCAGATCCCAGGGCACATCTGCCCACCTCCAAAATCTAGGTCCTTTTTACCACCCGAGGTTGCCACGCTGGGGAGAAGCAAGGGACAGAAAAACGCATCGGTTGTCCCAAGAGGACTCCGACCAGATTTTGCCGTAGGTCAGGTCCAATGGTGCCCAACTCCAGGGGGAAGGCATGGCCTTGCCAGGAGAGGATGGGATGTCATGGAAAGGCAGATGCCCTCCTAGCCAGGAGTCTGCAGGGAGGATCCTGAACAGATTTGAATTCACATGCATTTATTGGATGCTGACGACTCCCACATTCACGACCACCTCCATGCAGGCTTTTCTCCTGGGGTGGGGAGTAGGGTCCATGTACCCACCAACCTCCCTTCCGGACAACGCCACCCTCACTTCTCTGTCCATTCAGCGGGTATTTCTGGTGACCTGCTGTCATGTGCTCAGGATGCAGGGGTGAGCCCGACGCGCTTCTTGCCTGGCCAGAGCAGAGGGGGAGCCAGACACGTATACCGGTGATTGCTGTCACCTTGTGCTCCCCACGCCGAAGAAGAGCAAGGAGCCTGTGTCTTTCAGAGGCTCCTCTTGTCTATAGGCCTCGGAAGCCCGTTCCGGATGACAGGAGACGAGACAGCCACAAATCGGATCTCACATTTTTCACACGTGGTTTTGTGCTTTCTCCCTCACGGAAATGCAATGATGATTTGGTGAACCTGAGCGCATGTGCTGGGCCCCCACACGGGCTACATCTTCCACCCGCACAGCGTCACAGCCCCCCGAAGACACTATCGTCCTGTGTTACAAATGGACCCCACCCGTCACCCAAATGCCCATACCCAGGATCGTCCTCAACTGTCTCCAAACTTCCTTCTGCTCCTGGTTCCCCAGGTATCCTGGACTCCTCTCAGTCATTGTCAAGGGAAGTCAGTTACAGCCCTTTGAATCTATTATCACTTTGCTTCATCTCTGTTCCCACTATTCACTTTCCCCCTTGTGAACCAGCCGCCTCCCTGGTGTTCCTGCCTCCAGTCCCTCCTCCTCCAACACCCTTCATGCCCATCATCCTAAAACACAAGGCTCCCCATGTCATTTCCTGTCTCATCTTCAGCTTGGCATCGGTCCTGGGCCCTGTTCTGTTCTAGGCCTTCCTCCATCCTCTGTACCAAATGCACCAGGATCTCATGCCACGGTGTCTTTGCACATCATGTTTTCTCCAAACGTACCCTGGACCTCACCTCTGCTGGGACACTTCCCTTGCACCCCCCACATGCACCCAGTATCCCAAGCCCCAAATGCTTCCCTCCATTGGAACACCTGTCTCACTGTTACAGGGGCCTATGAACAGGCTGGCCTCCCCCTCTGGAAGGTGTGAGCCCCTGAGAGCGGAGACAATGTCTTCTGCCACGTTATATTGTGGTACCTTAGAGTCTGGTACATGTTCGGTGCTAAAAAACCTTCATGAACGGGGCGTCTGGGTGGCTCAGTCAATTGAGCGTCTGACTTCGGCTCAGGTCATGATCTTGCAGCCCGTGAGTCCGAGCCCCGCGTCGGGCTCTGTGCTGATAGCTTGGAACCTGGGGCCTTCTTCGGATTCTGTGTCTCCCTCTCTCTCTGCCCCTCCCCCACTCTCTCTCTCTCTCTCTCTCTCTCTCCTTCAAAAATAAATAAACATTAAAAAAAAATTGAAAAAACCTTCATGAATGAATGAATGAACGAACGCACGAACGAATGGAGTCCGACACCCCAGTAAGCTCTACGATGAGGAAACCCTCCTACATATCTTGTCCCCACCAACCCCAACCACGAGATCTTATCTAAAAGTCTGCCTCTGCCGCTGTGTCAATCTTCCAGCGCGGCCTGAGCCTCGGGGACCCACGGGTAAATCATTCACAGCAGCCAGAAGCGCCCTTTAGAGGATGAGTCATGTGGTCATTGCAGGCACAGGCTGGTGACCCGCAGAGAGTTTGTCTGCAAACACCCTTGCGGGCAGCCATTCGATTTCCTGAGCCCGAGGGGGCTTTTATTTCAGATTCCAAACTTTATTGCAACTTCTGAGTGACTGCCTGACCTCATTTGTAACCTTGCAGCGCTTACCATGATTCATCTCTCCAGGAAACCAGGTCTCCCCTGGGTTTGCCCAGTGCTATTGGGACAGGCATGCCGGCTGGGAGTGGGACTGCAGCGAGGGGAAAGGCCCTTGGCCATTTGCTGCCTCCTGAGTGGCCTCTGAGGAAAAGCCTGGTGTCCGCAGCCACAGAGCAGAGTAAAGGGCGAGGAGCTGGACCCTGGACCCAGCCCAGCGGGTAATCAAATGCAAAAACGAAGCTCATGGCCGCGGTCCCCATGGCCCCCTTCCAGTCATCTGGTGGTTCCAAACCGTTTTGGTTCAAATCTTTCCATCTTCTGAACCCAACACTTTGCGCCCTCAGCTCTCCCACGGTAACAGGAGGCAGACGATGCGCAGTGTCCTTTAAAAATGACAAATTCTGAAGCAAAGCGCTGTAATTTTTAAGACTGTTTGTGGAAGAATAACACACATACCACGAAGTACACAAATCATAAGTATGCAGCTTACTGAGTTGTCTCGAAGGCACATCTGAGGCTGAATTCCCACCTTAGCTGCCCAGACTTGCCAAGTCACATACCCTCTCCGAGCTTTGGTTTCCTTAATTCTCAAATGGAGTTAAAAACCAGTCTCGCAGAGAGTCAGGCTTTCATTACAAACAAATCTGAAATCCTATCCACTTGCGTCCCCCCCCAACCCCTGATCACGCTATCCCCTCACCCTGGCTTTATATTGTTCTTCGCAGAACATATCACCATCTGACAAGTTATTTGCTATTTGCTTAGATTTGCTTATTTTTTCGCTCCCCATTAGAAAGTCAGTGGAGGGAACTCATTTTGCTTGCTCCTCTGGCCCCACAATCACATCAGTGCCTGTGCGTTGGAAGTTCTAAATGAATTTTTGCTGAGTGCATGTAGACAGAGGTTTTGAGGACTGCTAGAGCGGTGCCTCAGCATCTGGGAAATGCCATTAGGACGGCTGTGGTAAAAGGAAAAACAAAAGCAGAAAATAACCAATGCTGGAGAACTCGTGTAGGAATTGGAACCCTTGGGCGTTTGTCGGTGGGGATGTAAAATGGTGCAGCCATTGTGGAAAGCAGTAGGGAGGTTCCCCCCACCCCAAATTAAACATAGACTTGCCGTACGATCCAGCAACTCCACTTTGGGGTATATACCCGGAAGAATGGACAAAGAATGGAAAGAATGGAACACAACAAGTACACGTACACCCATGTTCATAAGCAGCGTTATTCACAATAACCCAAAGTAGAAGCAACTCGAGGGTCCACTGATGGATTCATGGGGACACAAAACGTGATGTATACATCCACTGGACTACCACTCAGCTGTAGAGAGGAAGGATATGTTGCCCCATGCTATAAGATACGTGAACCTTGAGGATGTTGTGCTCGGTGAAATCAGCTAGACGTTGAAGAACAAAAACTGTACGATTCCACTGATAGAAGTTCCTAGAATAGTCACATTCATACTGATAGACAGTAGAGTGGTGGTTTCCAGGGGCTGGGCCTGGGGGCGGGATGGGGAGTGGGGAGTTATTGTTTGATGGGGCCAAAGTTTCAGTCTGAGATGAAAAAGTTCTGGAAATGGATAGAGATCATGGTTGCGTGTTACTGCCCTTGTACTCACTGCTACCGAACACTTCAAAATGGTTAAAATGGCAAATTTTAGGGGCACCGGGGTGGTTCAGTTGGTTATGCGTCCTGCTTCGATTTTGGCCCAGGTCGTGATCTCACAGTTCGTGAGATGGAACCCTGTGTTGGGCTCTGTGCTCTGACAGTATAGAGCCTGCTTGGGGTTCTCTCTCTCCCTTTCTCTCTGTCCTTGCTCCCTGTCTCTCAAAATCAATAAATAAACTTAAAAAAAATTGAAAATGAAAATGGCGGATTTTATGTTATGTATATTTTGCTGCAGTAAAAAATAAAAAAATTTAAAAATGTGAGAAATGTGGGGTAGTAACCCAGTAGGCAACCCTAGTGATTTTGTACCCCTGCCCCAGGCCCAACTAATTTCAGAAAATCTTCCCTAAACCTCTTAGTATCAAGACTGCATGTGGGGGCTCCCGAGTGGCTCAGTCGGCTAAGCGTCCGACTTCGGCTCAGGTCATGATCTCACAGTTTGTGGGTTCGAGTCTCGTGTCGGACTCTGTACTGACAGCTCAGAGCCTGGAGCCTGCTTTGGATTCTGTGTGTCCCTTTCTCTGCCCCTCCCCACTGCTGCTCTGTTTCTCCCCCTCCCTCTCTCTCAGAAATAGACATTTAAAAAAATTAAAATATAATATAAAAAATAAAAAGACTGCACAATCTTCAGCGTGGCTTTCTCCTGTCTTGCATTCATATCACGTCAAGGAGTCTGGGCTCCCCAGCAAGAACTTAGGGGGAAAAGGAAAAGGGAAGAGACACGAGGACATGCCGAGCACCCACCTCATGTCAGGCGGGAAGCTGGTGGCTTCCCCTCATTTGTCCCCTCATTTCATCCCCACAACAGCCCTGGTTTTCCAGATGAGGAATCTAAATCCCAGAGGGAGATGAATCAGCCTGCTTAGGACCACATTTTATTAACCATTATTGAGCACCTACCGTGAACTTGGCACTTTGCTAGGTGCTGGGGTTCTGGAAATGAACGAGGCCAGTCTCTTGGCCGTAAGGGGCTTCTTGTCTTGTGGAGAAGGCAGGCGATGAGGTAGGCAACCACAGTACCGTGTGATGAGAGGTGAGGTGGGGAGGCTAGGCGACATAAGCAGGGCACACACACAGGACAGGCTGGGAGCACCGGGAACCGGATGGCCCTCACCTTGATCTTTGACTTCCAGCCTCCAGAAGGCTGATAAATAAGTTTCTGTGGTGTGAACCACCCAGTCTGTGCTGTTTTGTTATTGCAGCGCTAGGTGACCAAGATGGGGGTCAAGATGGAATTCATTTGTCTCCAACATCCCTCATCTCTTTTCACCGTGGTGTAACGCCTCCTAGAATATAAGGAGTCAGGCTTATTTCCCTACCTTTTCGTATCATCAGTAATACTCAGTAAGGCCGAGCATTCAGTAGATGCTTTATGAGTCCTGTGGACCAGTCCTGGGGCTCCCCTGGAGGACCTGGGGGGCACAGCACACAGGCTCTGTGGGCACGTACGATGCACGGGCATTGTGTGTGGTACCACAAAGTATGAGAGAAAGGCCATTGTCACCTGTCTCTGGGAAAGGCTCTCCGTTAGTAAGTTTTCCAGTAAGTCTGGTGGCAGTTGCCACAGAATTATCACGTCACGGTTGGAGCTGAGGAGCTGAGGCGAGCAGAGCGGGAAAGGGAGGGTCAAAGCTGTTGTAACTTGATTTGGGGAGCTTAGGCGCTGATGGTCTGATTTGCATTTTGCAAAATTCTAACAGATCCTTACATGCCCACTGCACACTCCTTGCTTGGGTTTACACATTCACCTCCCCTAAAGCGCTCCGTAAAGAATTTGGGCTAGAAGGTTCTATCTATCTATCTATCTATCTATCTATCTATCTATTTATCTATGTATTATCTATATATTTGTCTATCTAGTTAGTTGTTTAAATTTGGATTCAAGTTAGTTAACACATAGTGCAGTGTAGTATTGGGTTCGGGAGTAGAACCCAGTGATTCATCACTTCCATATAACACCCAGTGCTCATCCCAACAAGCGCCCTCCTTAACGCCCATCACCCATTTAGCCCATCCCCCCCCCCATCTCCCCTCCAGTAGCCCTCAGTTTCTTTTCTATATTTAAGAGTCTCTTGGGACACCTGGGTGTCTCAGTTGGTTAAGCGTTCGACTTAGGCTCAGGTCATGATCTTGGCTCAGGCCCACTTCAGATCTTCTGTCTCCCTCTCTCTGTCCCTCCCTCCCCCCCACACACATATTCTCTCTCTGTCTCTCTCTCAAAAATAAATAAACATTTTTTTAAATAAGAGTCTCTTATGGTTTGCCTCCCTCTCTGTTTTTATCTGATTTTCTTTTTCTAGAAGATTCCATTTAGAATCTAGTTGTTACCAGCATTAAGATCTGCATTTCAGAAGACCATGAACTACTTTCTGTTTTGTAGTTCACACCTGTGAGAGAGGACTCCAGTGCTGAATTTTGTAATAGTCACACCGTAATTATCTGTACCTGTCCACCTACAGATTGGTCAAATCACTAGATCAAAGTCACTCAGGACAGAAGTCCTTACAGAGATCACCACCTTGCTGCAAGATGGGAAACAGGCCCATGCAAGAGATGGACAGGTCCGGGTTACTGGGAGAGCCAACTCTCCAAAATGCACTAAAGCTCCTACTATGTGCTAGGGCATCTGAGATACAAATGATAAGTAGAATACTATCTTCTTATTAACTAGGAATCCTACATGCTCCCACTTCTTGTTAAACAAGACTTGATTTGGATTTAGGTTTGTACCCCTTTGTGTCCTAGGGTAAGAATCCCACATTAGTTGACCACTTGGTCTGTGCCAGAGATCAGGCTGGGCTTTTTGCAACCATTAGCTTGTTCAAACCTTACCAAACTAAGAGCTAAATATTAACATAACCATTCTGTAGTAGATGAGAAAATTGAGGCTCAGAGAGGCACCTTATCTTGCCCAAGGTGGCATAGCTGGCAAGGGGCAAAGCCGGGATTAGAACCCATGTCTGCCTGTCTTCAAAGCCTTTGCATCCTAATCCTTTGTCTATGGCCAGCCATTCTTTCTAAACCCTCCATAGTGGATAATACTTGGCCCTTGGGGGGGAGTCCAGAAACTCTTCGCGGATGAGTCCATTCATGGGGTTCCCAGATCCCAAGAAAATTCTGCAGGAGGAGGAGGCGGGAGCATCTTTTCCTTCGCTTCCCTTACCATTCCTCTATTTTATTCATTATTTTTTAAGGCAGCTCTACACGGGACGGAGGGCTGGAACTCATGACCCTGAGATCAAAAACTGCGTGCTCTGCGGACTGAGGCAGCCAGACGCCCCTCCTTACTATCACTTTATAAGCTCGAGAACTAGCCTCGTGCAACCAGCACCAGGCCAGGCCCAGGGTAGGTATATTGATGAGCGAGACAGCCCGGGTAGGTGAGCTCCAGGGAAGAGGAAGCCATTCTCGAGGCCAGCAGACAGACTGACTCTGAGAACTCTTGTGCTCCAGGGAGGAAGACGCCTGTGGTTAATTGCAGAGGCTGTCCAGTTTGCCTCCCCGGCTTCAGTTCTTTGATTCACAATAGTTTAGCTCATTCCTCTGCGCCCTTCCCTTGGGGTTATGTCACCCAGGTGAACAAAGCCTCTTTTCAAGGACCCTGAAGAAACCAGATTATGTTATGGGTCCCACAAATTAAAGGCCTGGAGAGGAGGCCTCTTATTTGGGGATAATCACCATTCGTTCTCTGTTTGACGACTCACTTGAAGATAATTAGAGCTTCACTTTCTTTACTTGAAACAACCTTTTCTGTCTTCCTTTGTCCTTGGCCTGCCAGCCCTGGAGCCGACTCTCATGGGTGCCGCAGTGAGGCAGGTGACGTCGGGAAATGCACGCCGGGTCCCCACCCTTCAGCAAGAGCTGTCCAAACAAATGCCGCGGAGACAGTCTTTAAAACTGAACCCGAGGGGTCTAGATAAGATACACGTTCAAAGCTTCACGAATTCAAATCTTTAGTGGACACTCGTTCCGCATCTTTAACACACATAGCTCTAGAAAAAACAAACTAGGGCCCTGCCTCGCGGAGCTTACACTGTAGTCATGGAGACAGAGAAAGGACGCGAGGAGCTAGACTCGCCTGGAAATGAAAATAATTTTAACAACCAAAATAATTTTAGCAATAAACCTTTGTTCAGAAGGTAAACCCCTAAGAGTTGGCGGTTATTTTTCCCGGGTACCAGAGGAAGAGTGATAATAGCAAAATCACCACCATAATAATAGTAATAATCAGATCTTGTTTAAAGAAGCAATAAATGAGCATGCCAAATCTATTCATTATTAAACTGGAATTTGCTGTGTAGATTCCTGCTAAAAGGAAGTGACCGATAGGCAGGACCTGGGACTATTTTTGGTAAACAGATTTGTTCTTTCGTTGTGTACGACATTGTTGCAGGAAACCAGAACATCTGTGGAATGGGGTTTTCATTAACTGAATTCTCTTTTCTTTTCTTTTTTTTCTTGTATAACAATCACTATTCATAATACAATGATGATTCATTATCTTTCTGGGCCTTCAAGAGCATCGTTCCAGGCATTAATGATTCTTCGGTTCAAGTCAATTGATATTTATTTTTCTGAGGTTGGGGCTGGGGTAAGGAGCAAGTGAAAAAATTCATCTCTGTGGATAAGGAGAACTAAGACATTGGAATGCCATGTTCTCACTCCAGATGATTTTGGGAGTGAGAGTTCTTTTTTTCTTCTATAATAAATCTCAGTCATGTCTAGACTTCTGTTTAACACAATGTTTAACTGTGTGTCCTTTTTTACGACCTCTAATTTGAGGGAATGAACACGGAGTTGTGCAATAAGGAAAAATTTTTAGAAATTCAATTAGGAATTGGCAAGTTCATAATCATCATGGAGATTTTAATATACTTCTCAGTGATGGAAAGATCTAGAAAGAAAGAGGAAAATAAGAACCATATAGAAGCTTTGACCAACATGGACACACACAACCCCCATCTAATGAACATATATAAAATTTTGCAGCCAAGAAACAGAACATGTATGTATTTCCTGTTCACATGGAGTATATGCAAATATTGAGCAGATATTATGCTTAAAGTAGCTTCAGCAAATACTAAAGAATCAACGTCATAGGGATAACCCTCTAACCACAATGCAATGAAACTTAAAACCGAAAGCAAAAAGGTACAAGTAAACAACATTTAGAAATACCAACAAAAGATACTTGTAAATAACTTGTCAAAGAAGAAATTATAATGAACATTGCCAACTAATTACAGTGGATAATGAAAATTCAATTGTTGAAATATGTGAACTCTAGCTAAAGGGACCATTAGAGGGAAATTTATAGCCTTTAAGAGAAGTATTAGAAAACAGAAAGAGAAGTTAGTGAGATAATCTTTTAATTCAGAAGTTCGTAAAAACAGAACCCATTCTTTATGCCTGGAATATATACAGTTTTTAAACTGACTCACTGGTAGGCAGTCCCACATATAAATAAGCTTACACAAAGAAAGGAGGGATGAGTCTGAAGGAAAACTAGAATAGTTCTACAGGAAGTCAGACCCTGCTAATGTAAAAACAAAACAAAACAACACAACACAAAACCAAAAAATGAAAACTACCTCTCACAACAGAGAGTATAGGAGGCGATTGTTGCATTACAAATTACTTCAAAATTTAGCAAATTAAAAAAAAACAACAATATTTCTTATCTTGCCGTGTCTGAAGGTCAGAAGTCCAGGTGTACCTTAGCCAAGTGGTTCTGACTCAGTCTCTCTTGGGTCACATGAAGCCATCAGCTGGGGCTATAGCCATTTGAAGGCTCAAGTACAACTACAGAATCTGTTTCCAAGTTCACCCACGTAATTTATTGCAGGCAATTATGTTCTTCACCGGGTTCTCCTCCCTGGCGATTAGATCCCTTGCCGCATGGGTCTCTCCAAAGATGTGCTTACAACATGGCACCTTGCTTCACCTAGAGAAAATGATTTCAGAACAGAAAGCCAGTCTCCAAGATGGAAGCCATAGTCTTCTACGCCCTAATCTCGGAAGTGACGAGCCCTCTCCATCTTGTGTTTATCACGCAGACCAACCCTGGTACAATGGGAGGTGGCACTACGCAGCATGGGAATACCAGGAGGGGGGATCATCAGGGACCATCGTGGAGGCTACCTACCACAGAGAAAGTCTCAAAACAATGGAATTTGTGCTTGGCTGCTAATCCTCACCACAGTGGAGAATAGGTGAGAAAAATCCATTCCAACTGGACAAAATCATTAGACTTCCCTTTGGGATTCAAGCGATCTTGAAATTCAAGGAGGGACAGTGGCCTCTGGGTTGGGTTGCTTGGCATTTTGATTGGGACTTAGGTGAACTCTGTTATGCTTTGCTTTCATTACGAACCTTTAAATCTACTTTTCCCCCAAATAATTTTCGCCCCCCAAGCCCCTTAACACATTGTGCCAATCCACTCTCCCCATCATTTTCAAGTTGCTGTCTCCTCAAAGGGAAATTTGATTTAAATGTTTTTGATTCCTCTACACGAAAGTACTGAAATCCAAGTTAGCAAGAACTTTTGATAGCCAACAAATCCTCCGATTTCATTTGGAAGTCGCGAGGCTTATTTTTCTCAAAAATATGAAATCAGGCTTTGCCAAAGAGTCAATAAAACCCTGACTCAATGAGAGTTAAGTTTAACCACCCACAAATCAAAACATCTTGCTAACTTGAGGCCAGACTGAAGGTTTTTGTTGTTGGTTTAAAATATTGAATTGACCACCCCACCCGCTCCTCCCTGTAACTGAATTGTGAAATGATTTTCCGTCTTGCGGACATGTAGACACGGAAAAAAGTAAAATGCTGAATTAAGATAATTCAATTTGTTTAAAGACCTCTCAGAGATATGAGCTCTTTGTCTCGAGTTTCTTCCTACTTCAATCATGCTACCCTGAGACTCGGGTGATTTTTATGGAGACTCAGAGCCAATCTCACTTGCGGCCCCCTGCCACTGCTCCCCCACTGGCTTTTTATTGTAACTTTTCACTACCTTCTCATTGTCTTCAGATAGATCCTACCATGGCATTCATGGCCCAGTGTCAACCTCTTTTCCTCACGTCCTCTTCCTCTGTCCCACCTGGGCTGGTTCAACTCCAGTCCTACAAGAAAGCTCGCCATTTTCTGAATGGGTCATGAACTTGCAGACCCAAAGTCTGTGCACGGGCTGTTCCCTTGGCTTAGATGCTTTTCCCTCACTCACTGCCTGGAACCATCCCATTCCCTCTTTGAGGTACCTTTCAAATGTCATCTTTTTTTTTTTTCTTTCCCCTGGGGAGTCTTCTCCGACACACCTCCTCCCTCGACACCCAGGAGCTCCACCATCTCGATGAGAAATTGTCAAAATCTTTATTCCATTGGGCAGAACTTGGTTCGAGGCCTCACCCAGCTGCAAGAGAAAATGAACACTACAATCTGTGGTGCACCCAGGAGGAAAACCAAGCAGGCGTAGTGAACAGATAGCCAGTTTCATTGGTCATTGGCCTCAGTAAGTTCTGAACATCTAGAAGGAGGGGCCTGGGTCTTCCCTACTGTTGCAACTTTAACACCTAGATCTACGCGTAGCATGTGCTTGGTAGGCACTTGTCAAACATGCACATTAATGGATGCCGCTGTGGTTGCTGACATTGCTTGAAAACTTCCTCGACCCTCCACTCTACCTCTGTGGACATAGAAATAGTCTTAGGCTGTAGCTCAAACAAAACGGAGAAATGAATCAATTACCTAGATCATCCAAACAATCCTTCTGACTGTAATGGCTGGTTAAAGGGATTTGCCCACCTTCTCCCTAAATAACCGATATGTCACTTCAAACCATAGCTTTGATGTCTAGTTTCTTTTCATTTGTTTGGGCAAAGTCGCAATAACAAACATGACTTTTCCCTAATGAGCAAAATTATTTTTCAGCATTTGTCTTGGGCATGGCAACAGAGCGTTTCCTATCCACAAGCAACCTGGTAACCAAAGCTTCCGTGCCTAAGCTTCCTCGGATTCTCAGATGGCAACTACTTCTGGAACTTGATTTTCTTATAGAAAAGTAGGAATGGAGGGCACCTGGGTGGCTCAGTCAAGTGAGTCAAGTGAGCTCAGTCAAGTCAGTTAAGTGTCTGACTTTGGCTCAGGTCATGACCTCATGGTTTGTGGGGTCAAGTCCCACATCCAGCTCTGTGCTGACAGCTCAGAGCCTGGAGCCTGCTTCAGGTTCTGTGTCTCCCTCTCTCTCTGCCCATTCCCCACTCACGCTCTGTCTGTCTGTCTCTCTCTCCAAAATAAATAAACATTAAATTTTTTTTTAAAAAAAGTAAGAATGGGAGGTAGAAATGGGCGAGAGGGGAGGATAAAATAAGACTGCTTCACTCAAAGTCTACTGATCCAAATGTAAACTCCTCTAAAAAAATACCTTCACAGCAACATCTAAATTGGTGCTTGACCAGTTGGTGTTTGGCCAATGGGCATTTGACTATGGCATAGCCAAGTTAACAAATGAAGTTAACCACCATTGCTTCCTTGTCCTTATGCCTAAATACTCAGTTCAGTGGCTCCTCTGCTCAGAGACTTGCCAACTCCCCAGTTGGGCTTGGAGTCTCCTTTGATTGTCCCCAACAGAGCACTTGCTATCAAGTATTTTTGCTTTCTATTTATTCATCTGCTTCTCCCACTTGACTATGAGCTCCTCGACAGCAAGTGTTTCCAATAAACGCATACCAAAAAGAAAGCAAAATAGGAGTGTCCTGGCAATACGTGAAGCTTTAGGTATAAAGCTTTGGGATTAAAACGAAAGAAATAAAAAAGAAAGTCCTCCCAAAGTCAGAAGATGAGACCAACTGTATTTTCCAAAGAACCCATCCCACAGGTTCTTCTTCTGATGTACCAGTGACACTTGTGCCATTGAGTGGTGGAGTCTATGTTCCCTCCCCTTGAACCTGTGCAAGCTTTTGTGACTCTCTCAAAATATGTGATATGAATGATGTGGCCTTCAAGGCTGGGTATAAAAATGTAGTGCACTTCTGCCTTGTTCTCTTGAGACTCTTGCTCTTGGAAACCAGCGCCTTCATGCAAGGCAGTTGGGTAGCCACACAGGCCAACACCAACCACTGGACAGAGACATGACTAATTAAGTCTTCAGATGATTCCAGCCCCCAGTCTCCGTGTCTCTGTAGCCTTCAAGCTGCCCCCTGCTGACACCAGGAGGAGTAGAAAAGAGCGGACCCCACTGAGCATTGTCCAAAATGGAAACTGTGAGAAAATGAATGTCTATTGCTGTCACATATTATTAAACTCCAACAGCAGATAAGTGGAACGGAGAGTCAAATGGAGAAACTGTAAGGAAGGTGGAAATTCAGGGGGAATTCAGAGAGATGTGTAGTCTTGGGGAAAAAAATCACCAAATCCAGATAGGCTGGACCTCACGTTTCTTTGTAGCCTGGTTTGTTTGATTACTGCCTTCACTGTAACTTTTGTGTATTTCTTTTATGCCATTAAAGTTGGTTTATTTGCTTTGCAAAAATATGTTTTCATGTTACCTTAAGTAGAATCTTATTTTTAATCTAATGTTCCATTCATTTGATTTTTTTTTATTTTTAAAAAAAAATTTTTTTTCAACGTTTTTTATTTTTACTTTTGGGACAGAGAGAGACAGAGCATGAACGGGGGAGGGGCAGAGAGAGAGGGAGACACAGAATCGGAAACAGGCTCCAGGCTCCGAGCCATCAGCCCAGAGCCCGACGCGGGGCTCGAACTCACGGACCGCGAGATCGTGACCTGGCTGAAGTCGGACGCTTAACCGACTGCGCCACCCAGGCGCCCCTCCATTCGTTTGATTTTTTAAAAAATTTTTAAATATTTGTTATTTTTGACAGAGAGAGAGAGACAAAGCATGAGCAGGGGAGGGGCAGAGGGAGAGGGAGACACAGGACCCGAAGCAGGCTCCAGGCTCTGAGCTGTCAGCACAGAGCCTGACACAGGGCTCAACTGTGAGATCGTGACCTGAGCTGAAGTCGGATGCTTAACTGACTAAGCCACCCAGGTGTCCCGGTCCATTAATTTTAAATAAATAAATAGGTGATGATTTTTTTTTATAAGAATAGCCAAATCTTTCCTTGAGGCTCAACAAATGATAGACAGATAGATAGACAGACACATACAGACAGACAGGCTTCCGTAGAGATAGACAGATCTGCACCTGTAATGCTATTTTGCAATATTTAGGGGGATAGTTTTAAAGTTGAGGCTAGCTTCATGGAGCACCCGTTTTATATATGGCGAGCACTCCGTGGAGGCTTTACATGCACCGACTCATTTGTGTCCTCCCCAACATCTTTGCAAGCTTTACAGCCCCTTTTACAGATGAGGAAACTGAGGGTCATATTGCCCAGGCCACACGTCTCAGGGGTTAAGCTGTGTGAACCCCAGGCAGCCGCGATTCCGGAGCCTTCCTCTTTAACCACTGTCCTCACTCCGTCCATCTGAAAGGCTGTCTGAACATTACCGGGGGCAGACGAAATGTCCGACCTAGGCCCCCGTCCCTTTCTTTCCTAATAAGCGGCATGAAGCTCCTATGAACTCAGCCGGGGCAAGCCCGCCTGTGTTTATCTTCCCTTTCCATTCGCAGCAGAGTTTACACACAGTAGGTACGCATAAATGTGTGTCGACCAACGCCTCCAGTGAGGTGGCCTTTTGCATTCGGGCCCTCCCAGCGTACGTGGAGGAGGCAAGGTCAGCAGGAAGAGAGCCCAGAGCGTCAGAGAAGGGCTTTCTTTGTTGATGTGTTTTGGAGAGCCAGCAACATCTTGGACACATTAAGAAGTGGCATGAAAGCAAATGGCACCTTCACTCAGTCCTCTTTCGGGGGAGGAGGGGACGCCAGGGAAGAACCTTCCCTTTTAAATCGAAAGAGAAGTAGCTGAATGAAAGTGCGTGGTCAGCCCCTGAGAAGGGTGCCCCTCCGAGCGGGCTGAAAGGCATTTTCCACCGAGCTCTGGGACAGATGAGGCCGGCGTGAATGTCAATCCTCCCCTGGCCCCCCAGCCCCCTGGTAAAGGCGATATGAAACAGAGGCCTTCGGAGGACCGCACCGCAGTGCATTGCGCGTTCCGGCCACTGTTATAAAGCAGGCCAAAGCCACGTCAGGTCCAATTAGTGTCAACGAGGAACATCTGTATTTCGGCACCCACGTAGCCGAACTGCAAACATTTCGTAATTACAGCCCCTCGCACACACAGCGTGTTAGGCGATGCGGTGTCCCAGTGTGAATCACAGGCGCATTTTTTGAGAGCCGTCAGCAGTCTCGGTCTGGCCAGGCTGCCGTTAACGGACCGCCCATCGGAGCATTTCTCTAAAATATTGAATTAAGCACAGTCCGGCTTTTTCCTCTTATCTGTGAAATCTTGCGGTTGGGGCTTGACTGTTTTCATAAAATGAAATATCTAAAAATGTATAAAATGCAAATAAAGTTGAGGTTAGAGTGGTGTGGTTTCTCTTTCTCTCTCCCTCTCTCTTTTTTTGAGAAAGACATCTGGTTTCCCCGTCTCCCCCCCGCCCCCCTCCGCTTTTCCCTTCGGTGTTTTCAGCTGAAATGTAAAGGTTCAACTGTCAAGTGCAGTCTGAAAGGCTCCAATTCCAACTGGTTTTTCACCTCATCGAGAAGCAAGTCTGGTTATAAGGGACCCAACCGGTCTGGGACATTTTCTCATGCACAGTTTTCCCTGGGCAGACTGATGGATACTGGCTTTGCAGTCCAGGAAATCCAATAGCCCCGGGTTCAGAGTTGAAGATACTTTAGAATTCTTATGGTGGGGGCGCCTGGGTGGCGCAGTCGGTTAAGCGTCCGACTTCAGCCAGGTCACGATCTCGCGGTCCGTGAGTTCGAGCCCCGCGTCAGGCTCTGGGCTGATGGCTCGGAGCCTGGAGCCTGTTTCCGATTCTGTGTCTCCCTCTCTCTCTGCCCCTCCCCCGTTCATGCTCTGTCTCTCTCTGTCCCAAAAATAAATAAAAAACGTTGAAAAAAAAAATTAAAAAAAAAAAAAAAAAGAATTCTTATGGTGCATTCAGTGGGGCCTCATAGAAATAGAAGGCGTGGACTTGAGGACGTTATGACAGTCTGGACAGATGTGACCATAAGTCACCATGCTCAAGGAATTTGAAACTTCCTCCGTTGCCGCTTTGTGGTGACACCCTGACCTATTTTGGATCCTTGTCTCCTGACCCCATTTCTGGATACAGCCCCAATTTTGTCAGCAGACAGGACCCCAGTGGCTGCTCTCCCAAGACTGATGTGCCCCTCTCCCGGTGTAATTTCTCTCTATCTTTAAGGTCGCCCCCGATACAACTGATTGCTGGGAATTCATTCCCAGCACAGCTAAGGGTTCCATCTCCACATTTACCCTTGTCTTAAGGCAGGAAACAGAACAGGGCTGACATCAGAAGAGAGTAGCTGGCTGCTGGAATAGCTGAGCTTTTGGGCAAGCCAGCAATATCTTATTCGTTTACTGTTTCTTATTTTTTAAACTGACATTTAGTTTTATTGTGCCAAGGACACTACAGATAGCAGATCTTATCAATACCTAGTTTAACCAAGTATATTAATAGGCAGAACCATTTCAATTAACCAATCCTCCCACGTCCTTTGGCTGGGTGTACGTGAAAGAAACCCAAGTCAAACTAATTAAACAAAACAGGACTTTATGGGCTTATAGAATCCAAGGAGTGATTGGAAGACTAAGTTTCAGTAAGGACAGAGGCACCAGGCTTGGGACACAGAGCCTGCTGGAAAAGACCCCTTTTCTCACTTGTTTTCATCCCTGTTTCTCTCTGTGAGTCAGCCTCCTTCTCACTGCCTACAAAGTGGCTTTCCTATTTTTTTAAAAAACTTCCAGTCCAGCCAAGAGAATGTAGACTATTTTTCCCCTGATCCCAACTATAAACCCTAGAAACGGTACAAGAGACAACAGCAATGGCTAATTTCATGAGTCACCTCGGCTGGGCCATGCTGCCTGAATATTTGGTTAACCATTATTCTAGATGTTTCCATGAAGTTGTTCTTTGAATGAGATTAACGTTTAGATCGGTGGACTTTGAGTAAAGTAGATTGTTCTCCATAACGTGTGGGACTCATGTAATCAGTTCAGGACCTTAAGAGAACAAAGATTGACCTTCCCCGATCAAGAAGGAATTCTGCCAGCAGACGGCCTTTGACCTTGAATTGCATCTCTTCCCTAAGACTTCAGCCTGCTCAGCTCCCGCATCGGACTTTGGATTTGCTAAGCTTCCACAAACACAGGAGCCAATGCCTTAAAAAAAATCACTCTCTGTCTCTTTCTCTCTCTCATTCATACATTATATATATATGCATGCATGTTCTGGAGCGGCCAGAAGTAAGAGGCAGGCATGTCTGGTCAAGAGTTAAGCAATGGCCTTCTCCACTAAGAGCCTTTCTCACCCTTTCTCCCCTTCTCCCAGGGATGAAACATGAACCACATTTATAGCGGGCCAGACCGCCATATGAGACCGGTATCAGTGTCTCTGATGAAGGTAGTACCACAGGGGAGCAGTGGAAACCAGATTTCAAGGAAGGAATATTAGACCCCACGAGAGGATTCTCATAGAGGAGGAGGGAGCCTGAGGGGCAGAGGGTCTATGTTGCTCTGGCTGGCGAGGGGTGGCCAGTAGCTGAGCTGGCCCCAAGCAGGGACCCTGGATGAGTATGGAGCAAACAACAGTCATCTTAAACTCCACGGCACTCGAGACCCCCAAGGAGCCTCTGTGCGGAGAGCTGCGGCACCTCGTGACCATGTAAGGATCTGGAGTATCGGGGGCTGCAGGAGGTGACAGGAATCATTACCCCAACAGGGCAGAAGCCTGTGCAGATTGGCAGAGAGCAGGCGAAGCGCCTCTAGGAGCAGTCAAGGGAAAACAGAACCAGCATTAATGTGCTGCTATAAGAAGTTCCCTTTGGACCTTTGTATCGGGCACTTCCTTAAATGAAGGCGACTTCTTTTCCGGGATTTGCCTACTTTTGGTTCTTAGGATGTAAGTATTGAGGTCGAAGTTTCAACACATGGAGAGACCCAGAAAATGGTCAACGAATTATTGCCCTTTATTTTATGTCCGATATGGCCTTGCACAACATGCTGCTATTCCCCCCACAAGTTTTAGGTAGGGTGGCCAAATAATTTATCATTCAAGCCTATAATTCAGGGAACAGAGAGAGCACTATTAATGGTTACACTGGGATAGCAGGTGTAAAATGAGACTGTCCCGCGCAAATGAGACCTGTGGGCACTCGAGTTTTAGTCCTCTGCTTTACGGGTTTCTTCTTTTTCGTATTTCTGAACTTGTCTGAGCCCCATCTACTTTGGTGGGGGGAGAGGCAGTTGAACGGGAGTCTTTCTCGCACAATCAGGAGTCTGCTTCAAAATAGCGAGGTGTTCTGAACTTTCTTGTAACATCTCCTGGGACAGGCATGGTTGGGAGTGAAGTCTCCTCATCTGTGGGCCATTACCACGTTTTAGGCACACTTCACAAGCACCGTCTTGGTGGACCACTCTGTTTTCTTTTTTGTCACATCCAATTCAAGAGCTTTGGGCTTTACCCTCTAGTCCAGGGTTCTCAGAGTGTCGTGCTGGAGTCATCTGGGGAGCTGACCAGATGCCTGTTCCCAGGCACCTCCCACAGAGGGTCTGATCAGTGGGCCTGGGGAGTCGCTGAGCACTTTTTTTTTTTTAATATTTTTTTTAACGTTTTATTTATTTTTGAGACAGGGAGAGACAGAGCATGAACAGGGGAGGGTCAGAGAGAGGGAGACACAGAATCTGAAACAGGCTCCAGGCTGTTCCCCCGATGCGGGGCTCGAACTCACGGACCTCGAGATCATGACCTGAGCCGAAGTTGGCCGCTTAGCCGGCTGAGCCACCCAGGCGCCCCTCGCTGAGCACTTTTAAACAAGGAAGTGCCATATCTTTGCAAGATGTATAGATCTATTCCACTGTAGGTCATTCAAGGGCAGGGACGGATAGTTTCTTCTCCACCTCTGAAACCTAAGACCCCTGGTACACCGCAGGTCCTCAGTAGGTGTTTATTCAGTGACTGAATGGCCGTTCTGGTCAACAGGATAGGTTGTAGACTGGAGACAATGAGACTGGAGACCAGAGTGATGAGGATGCAGTCTAGCGAAGGGAGGATGTGGCCTCAACCAGGTTTGTGGCAGATGGGACAAGGACAGCGGACTCTCTTGCCCAGTTCCCAAGAGGAAAAAGAGAGAACCAGTGATCAGTGCCAAGCAAGGTCAATGGCCTTACTAATAGCCAGTGGGTTTCAATCAGAGCTTCCCAGTAGGCAGTGCCCTTAGGGTGGGGAAACTTCGATGCAGACTCTACTCTTAAACCAGGGGTACCTGATGAGTCGGGGGCTAGGGCTCCCACGTCAGGCAGTTGAGAGGGTTATTGAATGAAAAGCAAGGCCTGATTCTGGGAGGCAGGAAGACACGGGAGGGGAGATGTAAAAGGGAGGAGAGTTTAACCATGGGAAACAAGCTCCAAAAAAAATGGTTGTCTTTAGAGGTTATAGCCGTAATGCAAAACAGGTGCGTTTTAGAATTAAACTCAACCTGGAAACCCAGCTACTAGCTCTGTTGGTCTTGGCAAGTCACGAAATGCCTCAAGACCTATTTCCTCATCTGTTAAATAAGGATAGGAATAATTGTCTCAAAGGCATTTTAGTTAAAGGCAAACGATACACATAATATAGCCTGATGCATAGCAGGGAATGAATTAAAGTTTCTACTTTCGATTCTGAAATATTTCAAGCATCCGTCGTAGTGTGGGCAATCTGTAGTAAATGCCCACTAGTCCCTGCCTAGCATTGTCAAGGCCAACGTTTTACCTCATTTGTTTCAGGTTTTTTTTTAATGTTTATTTACTTTTGAGAGAGAGACAGAGCGTGAGTGGGGGAGGGGCAGAGAGAGAGGGAGACACAGAATCCGAAGCAGGCTCCAGGCTCCGAGCTGTCAGCACAGAGCCCGACACAGGGCTCGAACCCACAAACCGTGAGATCACGACCTGAGCCGAAGCCAGACGCTAAACTGAGCCACCCAGGCGCCCCCTCAGACAGTTTTTGAGAGAAATAATTTCAGCTATGATTGGCTCTCCCTGTGTACCCCCTCCCTGGCCGGACTCCCACCTTTGTCAAAGGGGGATGTGCTGCTTGTCACTCCTAGACTATTTTAAATTATTCCTATTAGGAGAAAATTGCCAAGATGACCACTTTCCCCCATATGGCTTGGTACACATGTGTATCATTTGGTGCAAATGAGAGGTTTTACTGCTTCACATCAGCAATGGGGTTCGCCAGATTTCTCCATTTGTGCCAGTCTGTGTCTTTGATTATTCTAAGGAAGGATAAGTGATAGCAGGATCTGCGCCTCTGGATTTTCTTGGACTGCTCTAATTCAAATATAATGAATGGCCTGTGGTCCCTGTAAGTGACAACCACACTGGTTAGAAAAGGTAGTGAATATTTAGATCAAGCCTGTGGCTGCAGTAAATAAAGAACCGGCAAACCCAAGGCTATGGGGTGCCCTGGGCAGAAGGGGACCTTGAGGGAATGGCATTATCTCTTCCAAACTTGACCCTGCTTTCACATGGCCCCTTAAGGATCCCGATCATGCTGATTCTTGCGTCCTGGATATTTTTTTCTTTTCCCCTGAGACGAATCACTGGGGAAGAGATAAATTTTTAAAAATTCAAAGGCTTTAGTCAATACACAAATAGGGGCTTATAGAGATGACTAAGACATCATCTTTGTGTTTGAGGAGCTCAGGGGCTGGAGGAGGGGATACGAGCAGGGTGAGGGATGCAGGGTGCAAGGGAGCGCAGAGGAGGGGAGACGCGTGGGGAGCCGCTCCATCTGACGGTGAGCTTCCCCAGAGTGAGAACAATGTCTTGGGCAAAACCGTGTCCTGGGATGGGGCACCTGGTCAGTCAGGGGCCACACAGGTGACAGGAGGGAGGGAGTCACCTGCCATGGACGTGGAGAGTGGGGAACCTGGCTGTACGGACCCCACCGTAAGGTGACTGTAACCAATCAGGGACCCGAAAGGAAGACGGGCCAGAATCCACCCTTGATGGTGGTCGTCATGGCGCATGGAATTAAGGATTAAACTTCCCCTGTTTGATGAGGTTAACTCATTCTATTGTTAACCCATTCTATGGCTCACGACCTAGATGCTGCAAGTGTCTGTGCGTGACCAGTTTATAGCCCTTGAACCACTCGAATGTCCTCTTTGGTATTCTCTAATAACTGCTGTCTGCTGAACGTGTACCTTGGGCCCCGGTGCTGCTAACCTCTTCCTATAGTATCTCATTATGCCTTCAGACCTGCCTCTCAGGAATGTGCCCGTGTTGTCCCTGTTTACAAAGGACAGAGAGATGGTCCGAGTCACGCGGCTGCTGAGTGACAGGGAAGACTGAGGCCCATTCTGTTTGTCTCCATAGATTGGGCAACTTGATTTTCCCCACAACAGTGGGAACGAGAGATGAAGAGAAGCCTCCTCATAAATGTGACGTAAGTTGCACCTTGTTGAAGGATTAGGAGTCGGCCAGACAGAGAAAGACGGGGTCGCGGGGAGTATCCCAGACAGAAAGTGCACATTTGGGGGCCGAAGAGTGTTCTGTGTATCTCAGGGCATTACAGGCACAGGATACAGATGGTATAATGACAGTTCTTGACATAAAGCCACTGTTGAATCAGTGTCTGAGGAGTTAGCACGAGTGACTGGAGCGCCTTTGGGACGTCCCTGAACATGGCACAGGGTAGGCAGTGTGGCAATGTACCACGTGAGGGTCCTGTCGTGGGTTCACATGAGATGCTCCCTGGGGCTCCCTGAGACATCTCAGGAAGGTGTGGACAGGTGAAGGCTGGCAAATGGAGACAGGCCAGCCATATTTGACTTAGTATGACTTCATTTGTACACATATGCTGATGTGGAAACTTGGGGGTATATTTGCATTCACGTCACTGATCAGAAATACATCAAAATACAGAGCCCGTCCCATGGCTGGTGCTCGGGAAACTATCCCTGCAAAAGAGACATGACTATTTATGAAATGCAGGTCAGGAGTTCTGGAAACAGTGTTAGAGAAGAGTTCCCGTTTGGAGCAGCTCATTTCTGGGTGTCGTTTCACTTCCTGGAACTCTCCTCTTGCATTTCAAGGATGACCAGTTCTGTCACAGAAAGTTTAGAATCAGTTGAATCATGACTTCCAATGTCAGGGTTGACTAACTTTTACCATATTTGAAGGTCATCGTTGCCTAGCAAGTAATAAGCTCATTTTCTGTACTCAGGGAATTATGTCCCCCTTGGGAGCAAATATCAGCACTGAACTCCAGGAATGCAGCGCAGGGCACTCTGAGAAGCTTCTGGGCTCCTGACAGGATATACTGCTCCCGTAATCAGTGAAAGAAGTCTCCTCCTGACTCCAGAGACCCAAGAGCCATCAAGAGGTAGAAGAGGGTCCCGGGAGGTCCTACAAGTCCACAGTTTATTGCTTGTGTCATAAAGAAGGCAAAGTCAAGGCCCTTTCCTTCCAGACCTCTCACAACCTCTCAGCTTCAGGAGGGCTGAGCTCCAAGGGAACAATGGCTTGGAGACATCCCAGCCATGAGCTCACACAGGAAACCAGCATCTCATGTCAGAATCGGTCTAACATGAGCTCAGGCTATTGGGCATTACAGCACCTGTGCTTTATCAATGAAAGCCTTCACTCCAGGCTCCGAACACTCCAGGCTCAGGGACTTTGCAAACCTGTGACCGATGTCTGCTCTGCGCAGAGGCCGTTAACTTAAATATTCTTCCTTCCCTTTGTGCGAGCTCTCTTCAGCCCAGTCCTTATGTAGATTTGGGATGGATGAGCCAGGTTCAGAGTAAACGACTGGTGTTAAAACAAAAATATGTTAGGAGGCACCAGGGTGGCTCAGTCGGTTAAGCGTCCAACTTTGGCTCAGGTCAGCATCTTGCAGTTTGTGAGTTCGAGCCCCGAGTCTGGCTCTGTGCTGACAGCTCAGAGCCTGGAGCCTGCTTCGGATTCTGTCTCTCTCTCTCTCTCTCTCTCTCTCTCTGCCCCTCCCCTGCTTGTGCTCTGTCTCTCACTCAAGAATAAATAAACTTAAAAAATTTTAAAAAATTTTTAATCTTTATTTATTTTCGAGAGAGAGAGACAGACAGAGTGCGAGCGGGGGAGGAACAGAGAAGGGGAGACACAGAATCCGAAGCAGGCTCCAGGATCCGAGCTGTCGGCACAGAGCCCGACGCGGGGCTCGAACCCACGAACCGCGAGATCATGACCTGAGCCGAAGTCGGACGCTTAACCGACTGAGCCACCCAGGCGCCCCTAAAAAAATTTTCAAACAAAAATATGCTGACTGGTGGTGGGAGAGATGGTGATCAAGAGAAAAAGGAGATGACCTAGAAATTCCACATCTGGGTGTGCACCCAAAAGGATTGAAAGCCGGGACTCGGATATTTGCACACCCATTTGCATAGCAGCTTTACTCACAACAGCCAAAGGGTTGTTTGTTGACACAAACAACCCAAATGTCCATCAGAGGATGAGTGGATAAGCAATGTATTATATACATCCAACAGAATATTATTCAGTCATAAAAAGGAAAGAGATTCTGCTTCATGCCTCAACACAGATGAGCCTTGAAGATGTTACGTTAAGAGAAATAAGCCAGACACGAAAGGACACATACTGGATGGTTCTACTTCGACGAGGCACCTAGAGTAGTCAAATTCCTAGAGACAGAAAGTAAAATAGAGGTTACCCGGTGCTGGAGAGGTGGAGGAAGAAGGCATTAGCGTTTAATGAACATAGAGCTTCCGTTTGGGAAGATGAGAAGTTCTGGAGGTGGACAAAAATGGCTAAAATGGGGCGGGGGCGCCTGGGTGGTTCAGTCGGTTGCGTCTGACTCTTGATTTCAGCTCAGGTCCTGACCTCACAGTTCGTGGGTTCGACCCCCACACGGGGCTCTGCACTGACAGTGAGGAGCCTGCTTGGGATTCCCTCGCTGCCTTCTCTCTCTGCCCCGCCTCCACTCGCACTCTGTCTCAAAATAAGTAAATAAACTTAAAAAATATATATTTACAAAATGGCTACAACGGTAAATTTTAAGTTGTGTATATTTCACCACCAGAAAAAAGAAGAGAGAAGGGAAGCCAGAATCGCACCGGGATTTATGCCTGACTGCCCGGTTTGAGCAATCCTGATGCCCACGCTACACCTGAGATGAATTGCATCAGCATCTGGGTTTTTTTTTTTTTTTTTTTTTTTAACGTTTATTTATTTTTGAGACAGAGAGAGACAGAGCATGAACAGGGGAGGGGCAGAGAGAGAGGGAGACACAGAATCGGAAACAGGCTCCAGGCTCTGAGCTGTCAGCACAGAGCCCGAGGCGGGGCTCGAACTCACGGACCGCGAGATCGTGACCTGAGCTGAAGTCGGCCGCTTAACCGACTGAGCCACCCAGGCGCCCCAGCATCTGGGGTTTTTTAAGCACCTGGGTAATTCCCAAGGGCAGCCAAGGTTGAGAAGCACGACTCTAGAACTTTGATACCCAAAGTACAGCCCAGAGAAGCACTGGGGTAAAACTCTCGCTCACTGAGCTCCAGCTGCACGCCAGCTCCTTAGTTCATAGGAAGCAGACAGCTGGCTTACCAGTAAGGTTAAGTACACATCCTGGATCCCGTCCTAGGACAGTCTCATTCATGCCTGTCCTGGTCGCGTTATTAATTGAGCCCTCTTTCACTCTCAAAGCTATCCCAAATTAAATGATAAATTATCTGAGCCCCTGCCTGTGAGGTAATCATCACTCTGCCCTCTAAGTATGAGACACATACTACACCTGAAGAGATCTGGAAATTTATCCAAGGTCACACAGCTATTAACAGGTAAAAATGGGACTTGATCTGGGTTTCTCAATTATCCACGCTCCTGTTCTCTGCCCTGTGACCATCTGTCCCAGGAGCTAGATCCAAAAATCATTTTCAGAGACATTCAGAATGATGACATTTTTTCTTAGAGAATTTAAAAATGGAATTTCTCCCTTGTTTCTTCTAAAGGTAGGGAAATGGGGCGGCGGGGAGTGAATAAAACGCCCAATTGTTTGTGCTGTCAGTATTTATCGATCACCTACTATGTGCCGGGTGATTTTCTAAATGCGATACCACAGTGATAAAATGATCCTTATGCCGATCGAGTATGAAACCAACACAGAGTAGAATCACCTATCCATCATGAGGAGGGCTGTGGGGGAAAAACAGGGTGCTCTGGCCAAGAAAAATGGATAAAAGTGAGGGTGATGGTCAGGGAAAATTCTCTGGGGAGGTGACGTTTAACACAGGACCCGAAAGAGCGGAAAGAAACCAGTTAAGCGATCTCTCTTTATCAGCGACTTGTTTTGCCTTAACAATAGAACTAGTTTTCCGGTTGCTAAGCCCAGTTCTTTGAACATGTGGCTCACGTCTCATAGACAGTTCTGGTAAAAAGCCTAACTCCATATTGGCATGGAGATTCGGTTCAAGATGCCTGGGACAGAGAGACGAGATGCAAACGTACCCGGCTTGGGTCTGGAGCTCTGTTATCAACGGTTTCAGCAGTACCTGCTTCTACCTGCCACGAAAGGAGGATTTCTGCGTCAAATGAGAGACGCTACTATTTTTTTTAAAGGTTTGTTTTAAGTGTATTTATTTTGAAAGAGAGAGAGAGAGAGAGAGGAGGGACAGAGAGAGAGGGAGAGAGACAGAATCCCAAGCAGGCTCCACACTGTCAGCGGTGAGCCCGACACAGGGCTTGAACCCACAAACCATGAGATCACGACCTGAGCCAAGTCAGATGCTCAACTGAATGAGCCACCCAGGCGCCCCAAGGCACTATTATCTTTTAAATTTTGTACTGAAGTATAAACTACGTGCAGAAAAATGTCTCTCAGTGGATTGTCACATCCACTCCCAGGTACCACCACCCACATCAAGAAAGAGAAAGTTACCAGCACCCCCCACGCTGACCTTTGTCATGAACACCTCCCTTTCCCCCGGGTAAGCACCATACATTTGTCGTGCAATTGACATATTTTTAAAGCTTTGCATCTTAGACCTGACTGCCTTGCAGTAAAGCTGGCTACTTATGTTCTTACCAACTATGCATGAGCGGCCTTTCTCCCCAAATACCACAAACCAGGCCATCGTCATCCTCCTTTTATTTTGACTGACCTGATTGATGAAAATAAGCTCTCAGGATCCCTTTGGTTTGTATTTGTCTAATGATGAATGAGATGAAATAGTGCGTAGTATGTTTAATGGCTGTTTGAATTTCTGGTGAGAATCACCTGCTCGTGTCCTTTGCCCAGTTTTCCTTGGGAGTGTCTTACTCATTTAAAAGCGTCCTGTGGGTGGCAAGCATTTTAATCCTTTGTTGACTTACACATGGCAAATATTTTCCCCAGTGTGTCATATGCTTTGTAGGTACCTTTATGATGCTCTAGCTGTTTCTTTCCTCCCATCCACTCTCACTCCCTTGGTCATGTCACCAGGTCTTATGGGTTTCAATACCACTTGTAACTGCTGTGGAATGAAATTGTGTCCCCCCAAAACTTACATGTTGAAGCCCTAACCCCCAATGTGATTGTATTTGGAGATAGGGGGCTTTAGTAGGTAATTAGGGTTAAACGAGATCATGAAGGTAGGGCCTTAATCCAACAGGACTGTAAGAAGAGGAAGATCTCTCTCTCTCTCTGCCCCCTGAGGACACAGAGAGAAGGTGGTCCTCTATAAGCCAGAAAGACAGGTCTCATCAGAAATCAATCATGCTGGAGCTCTCTGATCTCAAACTTCCATCCTCCAGAACAAATAAATGTCTGTTAAGCCACCCACTCTGTGATATTTTCTTTTTTTTTTTTTTTAATTTTTTTTTTAATGTTTATTTATTTTTCAGACAGAGAGAGACAGAGTATGAATGGGGGAGGGTCAGAGAGAGAGGGAGACACAGAATCCGAAATAGGCTCCAGGCTCTGAGCGGTCAGCACAGAGCCTGATGCGGGGCTCGAACCCACAGACTGCGAGATCATGACCTGAGCCGAAGTCGGACGCTTAACCGACAGAGCCACCCAGGCGCCCCTGTGATATTTTCTTATGGCAGCCCGAGCTGCCGTATGCTGAGCCTGCCCCAATCTCTGTTTCCAGCCAAGGCCTTTATCGTGAACTTCACACTCTTCCTTCTAGCGGCCTCTTGAGTCCTGGCCTTGATGTCTAAAGCACACTCCAAACTCAGTCTGTCCAAAATGGGATCCTGATCTTCTCCCTACCTGCTGAGCTCACAGCCTTACCCAGTTTTCTAGGGGCTCCAGTTGCTTAGACGAATGTATCTGGAAGTTATCCTGGCGATTTCCCCCTGCTCATTCCCCATCCAACCTCTCTGGAAATCCCATTGACTCTGCCTTTAGACCGTATCCAGATTCTGACCATGCCCACTGGGTTCACCTGATACAAGCTGCCTTCATCGCTTACCTAAGTGGCCACAGTAGCTTCCTGGTGGATCTCCTTCCGGCTCTGGACCACCTGCAGTCTATTCTCAACATAGTAGCACAGCAATCCAGTTCAAACACAACAGATCCTGTCTTTCCTCTGCTCAAACCACTCCAGTGCCTCCTGCCTCTCTTGGAGTTAAGCCAATGACCTTGCCATGACTTCTCCTACCCTGTTGACTCCCTGGCCTCCCAAGCGCTCTGTCTTTAGCTAGCTCACCTCCAGCCACAAGTTCCCATTTGCTACTCCCTGAATGGTCCAGACATGTTCCCGCCTTGGGGCCTTTGCACGGCTGCTGATTCTGCCCAGAACGTTCTTCTCTGGCACAGGCACATGGTCCCTCCCTACCTCTTTCCAAATCGTCACTGCTGTTGCCTTCACAGTGAAACCTACACTGACCAGATTATGTACAATTGCAACCCACCCTCTGCAGCCTCAGCCCCCTTAGAGAAAATAAAAAGTGTGGTACGTGTATTTATCTTATCACTCTCTATACAATGTACAGTTTATCACCTTCTAACAAACTGTGAAGTTCACTTACATATTAATTTATTATTGCTTATTATCTATCTTCTCATGCACTGGGAGGACCATGAGCTCTCTTGGTTTTATTCACCACTGTTCCCCAAGTGCCTTTACCAGCACTGGGACGTTGGAGCCATTCATTCTTGATTGAATACATACACAGATAAATTCATTATTTATTTATTTATTTATTTATTTATTTTTGAGACAGAGAGAGACAGAGCATGAACGGGGGAAGGTCAGAGAGAGCGGGAGACACAGAATCCGAAGTGGGCTCCAGGCTCTGAGCCGTCAGCACAGAGCCCGACGCGGGGCTCGAACTCACGGACCGCGAGATCATGACCTGAGCCGAAGTCGGACGCTTAACCGACTGAGCCACCCAGGCGCCCCATACACAGATAAATTTAAACCCAGATGCCAAATCTATCAGTCTTGAACTTCCTGCTGTGGTGGTCATGCCCAGGAGGCCCTCTCAAGTCATGAGTATGGGAGCACCGGAAGGAAGAAGCATTGCCTGGCCACCCATATATCCTTCCAGGCTGTATTTTATACACTTAGAATTTTCATCTGTTTTGGAATTTGTTTATTGTATGGCGGGAGGTAGGGAAATAATTTTTGTAAATCCATGATTTGTCTGTTTTCTAACACCTTTTATTTTTTCTATTTTAGAGCTTAGATTAATTTTTTTACCTTTAATGTTTAGTATACCTAATTTGGTTTCTGGACCTTTTATTACATTTCATTGACCTAATTATGGACAGCTATATAAAATTTATATAGTTTTATAAAATTATAAAACTTTCTTTTTTTGATCTTTTAAATAACTGGTTCTCAGGCTTATCAGTTCTACTGGGTATTTTTTCCTTTTGTATCTAATTGATTTGCACTTTTGTTTTTAGCAATGTCTACTTTTTTAAATTTTTTTTTAAATTTTTTTTTTAATGTTTATTTATTTTTGAGACAGAGAGAGACAGAGCATGAACAGGGGAGGGGCAGAGAGAGAGGGAGACACAGAATCTGAAACAGGCTCCAGGCTCTGAGCTGTCAGCACAGAGCCCGACGCGGGGCTCGAACTCACGGACCGTGAGATCATGACCTGAGCCGAAGTCGGACACTTAACCGACTGAGCCACCCAGGCGCCCCTAGCAATGTCTACTTTTTAAAGGCTTACTTTATTATTTTCTTTTTAAGTTTTTGTTTGTTTGCTTTTGGTGGGATGTTCTGCTCATTTATTTTCATTCATACAGGAATCCAAGGCTATGTCTTTTCTCTGAGTGCAAGTTTGACCATGTCTCTTAAGGTTTGATATATTTCCATTGTTGTCCTCTAAATAACCCATAATTACACTTCTAATTTTCTCCATTTTTCAAGAGTTGTTTAGCTTAATGTTTTTAATTTCCCATGAATATACTTCTATTGTTATTTTAGGGTTATTATTTTTGTTTCAAATACCTATTATTGTGGCCAAAGGATATTTCTATAAATTTTCTAATTTGGAAGGGTTTTTTTATTTTTGAGATTTTTCTTTAGAGACTTGTTGTTTCCTCAAAGAAACGTGAGAAGAATGCATATTCTTTGTTTGTAATTACTAAGTTTAATATATATCCATTAAGTTGAGCTAAATAATAATTTTGTTCATTTTTTTTCCATTCTCTTTTGTTGTTTGCTTTCTCAAAGGGAAGAAACATTGGTTAATGATCTCTTCTCCGCTGGTGTTCCTATGGATTTCTCCTTGCTTTTCCAGCTTTTTCTCTTTATGTATTTTGAGACTATCTTTTGGGGAATGCCGTTGATGATACATGAATACGTGTGGGTTTATTTTTGTTGGTGAGCTCCCAGTCGTGTATTTCGCCAGTTTCTCTGCTGAGGTGTCCACCTTTTTATGGATTGGAAAAAGCTTTTTTTCTATATGAAACATATTACCTTCCTATTCTGTGTGTTCCAAATACTCTCCCAACTCCCAACTTTTTGTGTGTTTTCTTAAAATGCTATTAATGTATTTAATATATAGGTACTTTTCATCTTTCTCCGGTCAAATATGCTTTTGATTGTGTTCTTAAAACGTTGATGGGATTTTAAGTGAGGAGCAAATGTCCTGGTTTGCTCTCACTGCCCAACTTTGAACTTCTCTGCCAATTCGATTCAGAGTCTCTTAACCCAGTCCCTCCCTATTTTTAAGCTAAGGTACCTTGTTATCTCCTTCTTCTGATGTTCCAGAATGTTCCAGGGTCAACATTTTTCTTAGGGAAAGAGGGAACTGCTTTTATCTTTAAAAAAAATTTAAAAAAATTCTTTTTAATGTTTATTCATTTTTGAGACAGAGAGAACCAGAGCACGAGGGGGGAAGGGCAGAGAGAGAGGGAGGCACAGAATCCGAAACAGGCTCCAGGCTCTGAGCTCTCAGTGCAGCCACCCAGGCGCCACAGAAAAGCAGGTTACTTCTTAAGAGAAATTCTGATGTCAACTACTAATATTTTTTTTCATCTGACAATAATTATAAAAGTAATACTCTAAGGATGTTTATGATTATGTTTAAAAAAAAAAAAAAAAAAAAACGATTCCCAGGGCACCCAGGTGGCTTATTCGGCTAAGCATCTGACTTTGGCTCAGGTCACGATCTCTTGGTTTGTGGGTTCCAGGCCCTTGACAGGCTTTGGGCTGACAGCTCAGAGCCTGGAGCCTGCTTCGGATTCTATGTCTCCCTCTCTCAATCTCTCTCTCTCTCTCTGCCCCTCCCCTGCTCATGCTCTGTCTCTCTTTCTTTCTCAAAAATAAATAAACATTAAAATAAATAAATAAATAAACATTAAAATTAAAAAAAAAAAACCAAAAAACCTATTCCCTGTAATAAAAGGTTGAAGAAAATACAGTGCTAGGAGAGGATGGGTTGGAGTGGTATTGCCTTGGGCACATCATTTGATCTCTTGGGATCTCTGTCTTGTAGCCTGAGAGGCCCCGCCCAGTGTCATTGGATGTGGGCTGAATCTAAGAAAGTACAGGCCATGTGACTTTGTCGTTAATCACTAGTACCTACCTCATGACTCAGCTGACCGGTGGCTGACTTGAAAATCCACACTCTGGCGTTCCCTGACACAATAGCGACAAAACAGCCTCCGACTTTTAAGTCAGAATTTTGTCTACACTGATCTCTCAGGTCTTACTGACCCCTTATTTCCTTCCACATTCATCGAGTACCTACCTTTTGCCAGACACACTATAAACGTTTTTGCCCATTTAAGGTGGTGTCCCCAGCATCCAGTTTCCTTCTTCCTTTCTAGAAGCCCAATTGTGTCCAAGTATCTGCACAATCCCAAGCAACCAAGTAAGTCAGGGAGAGCGGACTCCACCTCTCCCATCTGGGTTGGGTCCAAGAATGGTTCCATGTTGCTTACTGACAACTGGAGAAGGAAAGGTTATGTGACCCAGCTCGGGCTCATGAGCTGACAGTCTGTTAAGGCACTGCTGGGGAAAGTTCTTTATTCCTAAGAGAAAGCCCTTTGGAAGGAAACAGTCCTTTGTCTTCTTGTGAGCGTTGTCACATCTGGAGATGAGGCTTAGCGTTGCAACTGTCTTAGTACCGGTCTGAGGTTGGAGACAATGATGAAGAGGGGGGAACAGGGAAACAAAAAGAACCTGGGGCCTTGGTGATATCATTAAGCCACTGAATCAGTCAGCCCTGAAGCTTGCCCTCTGTCAGGCAGAGCTCCTCTTTTTGAAGAATAATAATTATCCTCGTGGCTGAAGGCAGTTTAGGGACAAGATCGTTGTTACTTGCAGCTGACAGCATTCTAACCGAAAAGCCTGCATGGCTTTCTTTAATTATTTCATAACCCTTTCCTCCAGGAGCTCCCAGTCTGGTTGGTAGGTGTTAGGTTTGATACATTTCCACTAAATTGAACTAATCATCATTTCATCCATTTTCCACCTCCATTTCCTGTGAGAGAAGCAGATGTCTAAATGGGTTATTACCAAAAAAAAGGCACCATCCAGGGGGAGGGATGATCAACCAGTGTTCTAAGAGAACACAGAAGGAACCATTGCTTTTCCCAGGGGGGCATTGCAGGCTATGGAGCCAATGCTGGGGTGGGTTTCGAAGGCTGAATAAGAATTTACAAGAATAAGAAAGGAAAAAAAAAAAATGAGACAGACAATCTTGATAGAAAACTAGCACGTGCAAAGGCATGAGATGCTTCAATCTGGTAATCATAGACACTTGCTGTTTTTCATGGAGTAGCGTTCTCTCACGGAAAGAAGAGAGGAGACCCTGTGCTCACTCGCTCACTCAGTCGTTCATTGGACCCATATTTAGGAGCATCCGCTGGTCGCCAGGCATTGTTTTAGCTGCTGTGGTTAGAGCATTGAGCAAAACTGGCAGAGAGCTGCCCTCGTGGAGAAACATTGTCATATCTCCCCCTACTCCCACCGAGTCCCGCACGCCCACTTTTGACTTGGAATTGGTGGGTCTTCCCTTGCTGCGCTTGCCGACTCTCCGTAAAATTATCAAGCGGAGCATTGGTCTGAAGCGCCTCCACGTTTCTTCTTTCAAACCCTTTCCTGCGTTGACCGTGCCCCTTTCCCAAGGCCCACTTTGCCCCTTCCCACCCATTCCTACCAGTGGCCCATATGTTATATACTTTGTCCATTTGTCTTTGGGATTTTCATTTTACCCAAGTTCAAATGATAAGGCTCAATTAATGAAGTTCTACTGGTGGATTGTGTGAAGTCAGCCCGTAAATAGGGGTCGCGTTCTTTGGAAAACCGGAGACGTGGTCAGTAGGGCAGCTCAGGCTGCAATCTCTAGGCTGGTGTCTACAAGACTGGCCTCACTGGGACAATGGATCACAGCAAAATAATCTCAGAGAAGCTGACTGTGACTCTTTGGTCCTTTGTAGATGGAGCTTTAATCCTCGCGAGAGACTCCTGCAGCCAGGGAGCGTAGGGCAAAGGGCTCTGAAGACAGGTCGCCTAAATTCAAATTCTCCCTCACTTGTGATCCGAGCAAACTGCAAAACCCCTCTGAGCTTCAAATTCCTCATCTCTAATATGGAACGTATGACACCCCCCCTCTGCAAAGTTGATACAGGGGTGAGAATAATTTGCATGCCGGAAACAGTGAATGCTGCATTCATGGCCATTGCAGTTTATTTATTATAATAGTAGTCATGGCTGCACCCTGCATGTGGAAGGTCTTCAGCTGGAATCAGGTTTGCATTATTGGGAGAGAAAGCATCGTCCACCAAACAAAACCAACTACCCATTCATTAAGTCCATTTGGTTATTAAAGGCCAATAGGATTAAAGAGCTAATTACAGCGTCCTAGGTTTGGCATTATCCATTGTTACCGGGACCCAGTCACGCCCCGTCCCTGGCTTTTTAAGAACCAGCGCGATATAGCACTTGGTTCACCTGAGTACGTTTTAATTTCCCTGGAGTAATTAAGCACGGTTATCAGCGCTCGTGAACTTCAACCAGACAAGCAATTCATGTTTAAGATAGAAACAGGCCGATACGGTGCCCTTCCGGGTCTCCTCTTCCTTGCCGCTTGCCCCTCTGGGTCCGGGCTATGCCCAGCCTCCCCCGTCGGGCAGAATGCATACAGCATATATTAAGGGAAGTTTGGACACTTAATGAGGTAATTGCAGGCTAAATATATTCCTGGAGAATCAGAGATATAAAGTTTCCCACCATTCTTTTCCCCTTGTAGCCTTTTTCCTTTTTTTTTTTTTAAGGTCTTATTAATTTGCAAACCGGTTAATTATGACTCCTCCGGGCTAAATAACTGTGCAGTTGGCGCTGTAATAGATGAGTGGTTGGGGCTGAGAGAGAGGTCCTGTTTTTTCTTTGCCTATTACACACATTGTTTTAGGTAATTAACATCCACTTTGTAGTGGCAACTCTGACGCCTCCCTGTCTGAACAGTGTCTTGGCTGACAGCCTTTGAAACAGCCCTGGTGAACTTCTTGCAAAACCATACGATATTATTATATAATTCTCCCCGATGAAAGCTCACAGAGAATGTGCACGCATAACTACGTGTGAACTTTTGGATCCGGACGCCCTCGCACGAAGCGCCTTTTTGAAGGATGGTTTTCTTCCAGCCGGGCAGAAACTGCGGCGGGAGCAAAGGAAAGACCCGGGTTTGAATTCCGGCACTGCGGCCACCAGATAGGACAAAGTCATGCTGACTTCCCGGGGCTTTTGTGGGCATTCGGTGAGCTTTTTTAACAGTACGTGGCAAAGAGAAGGCTCACCTTCTAAGCTGTTCTCCAAAGGTAATGAAAACTAACAAAGAGGCTTTCAAAAGGATCTTTGATTCTTTTTTCCTTTTTTGTTTTTGCCTTTAAGCACCATTTGGAATCATAATCTAGAGCTTTGGATTAGAGTTACACTGGCCAAAGGAAGCCCTCAGAGATCACCCAATGCCCTTGAATTAGGCAAGTTACTGGTCCTGAACGTGTTTCTTCCTCTCTCCTCTGCTCACTGTTTCTCCATATTCTGGCTGGCTTCTTCAGCCCTGCTTGGTCTTTGAGGCACATGGAGTATTCACTTTCACGGTCTTTTCCAAGATCAGTCAACAGTGGGGGTTGGATGGAAAGTGTTTCTAAAACATTTTGCAGCTCTTTGCTTTCAGGAAATGCTGGACCCCAGAAGAAACGGTGAGGGGGCATTTCTCAACACTTTATCATCTATTTCACTGTGTTTTGTTTGTTTAAAACAACTACAACAGCAAGAACAATAAAATATATGGCCAGCATTGCGTAATTGGAAGCAGCTTGACGCCCAGTATTTCCTTGCACTTGTGACATCTAGAAGCCTCCACCAATTAACAAATCACTATGCTCTCTTCAGAAGTTGGGGAAAGTTGAGAAAACTCATGAGTCCGGAGTGACACTGGATGACTCTATCATTTCCTATTTAAAAAAAAAAAAAAAAAATTGAGGGGCGCCTGGGTGGCGCAGTCGGTGAAGCGTCCGACTTCAGCCAGGTCACGATCTCGCGGTCCGTGAGTTCGAGCCCCGCGTCAGGCTCTGGGCTGATGGCTCGGAGCCTGGAGCCTGTTTCCGATTCTGTGTCTCCCTCTCTCTCTGCCCCTCCCCCGTTCATGCTCTGTCTCTCTCTGTCCCAAAAATAAATAACAAACGTTGAAAAAAAAATTTTTTTTAAAAAATTGTGTGGAATTAAGGCATAAACGTTCCCTCCCCCACACCCCTCCCCCACCCCGAACCTGGAGTCTTCCCAGAAATAAGTCTCGCAGCCCAGGGTGGAGTTTTGCTGCCCTGATGGCCTGTGGGCCGGAGCTTGCTGACTCCGACGGTGGATATATTACAATGAATAAGTGTGGGGAATAAACAAGGGCTGCCTCTCTGTCTCCTTTTGGAAAGACCAAAGGACCTGGGGTTGAAACCACAGCAGATCAAAGGAACTGCAGGTCTGAACAGGGGCAAGAGGAAAAAAGGCCAAGGAGAGGAGGATTCCCGGGGAGGTGGGACCTGTTTTCCAAATGACACGTATTGAATATCTGCCACACACCCAGCAGAGTCACATAACTATTTTGTGTAATCCCCACATTGGAATTCTATGAGGAGACTATTAATACCATCCAGAGAAACTTAGACTCAAAGCAGGTGGGGTGACTTACGTGAAGTTACGCAACAAATTGGTGGCAGACTCAGGCTTCAAACCCACATCCGTCTGACTCCAGGTCCGGTGCCTGTTCCACAGACCTTGTGCGACCACATTTCCCTTCCAGGAAGTCAAGAGCGGAATACCACTTTGGCATTGGATGGGCATGAAGGAGGGCGCTTGTTGGAAGGAGCACTGGCTGTTATACGCAAGAGATGAAATCACGGGGTTCTACTCTTGAAACCAACACTATGCTGTTATGTTACCTAACTTGAATTTAAATAAGTTAAAATCTTTTTAAAAAAAAAAAAAAAAAAAGAAAGAAAACCAATTTGGTATGGGGAAGGGAATTGGGGTGGGAGGCAGGGGGAGAAAAGGAAAAGGTAGATTCAGTGTCTGTCCCCTGGTGGCCGGCCAAAGGTTGCCCGACGGGCTCCGTTCTTCAGACTCCACTTACCCTACAAAGCTCAGTCAGAGCCCAGCCGAGAGGAGGCCTTCGTATAGCGTAGCTCTCGCTCGCTTGCATTCCGATACCCCAGAGGTCACAAATTGGCAGCCTGCAGGCCAAAACTGGCCTAAGGATGTGTTTTGTTTGGCTCGTAAGAGTTGGATCACACAATATATTTTGAGAACTAGGTCTGTTGCCAACACTTAAAAATCGGGGGTTGTATCTTCCACGTCCAGCTGTAATGGACTGGGTCATCTCGGACCAACCGTCCCACTATGAGGAAAGCTGGGCTTGCAAAGCTCTCTGTGGGATGCCAATGAAGAACAACCAAGGATGCCAGGGCTTGAGGGTCTGTATTCCCAGAGAGAAGGAAAATGCTTCGGAAGGCAGTCAAAGAGCTTAAGCCTTCTGCCGGTTCCTAAGCCGCACAGTCCTGGAGTCCAAGGAGCCATGGGGACGGCGGCAAGAGGGAGGACAGAAGCTGAGCGGAGCTTTTGGGGGCCCCCTGGGCCAGAGAGCCAAGGTAACGTTCAGGGCTGGCGAGGCAGCCAGGACCTCAGGAGCCAAAGGAAATACAGAGAAGTGAGCCCAACATTTGAGGGTGGCCCTTCCCTGCAAGGGGGGTACTGAACGGAGTTTCTAGGAGTCTCACGGATGTGAGGAGATTAAAAAATAGAACTCAAGACCCATGAAGAAGGAGGAAACTTGGTGAACAGCCAGGACTCTCAGCTGGGATCCCAGGAGGGTGATATCCCAGGAGTCAGGGCAAACAAAAATAGACAGTGTCTCGCAAGGACTAAAAGCCAGCCTCACAAAAGCTCAATCCCTGAATGGGAAGATGTGACTCGCCCCACTTTGCCTTCTAGAAGCAATAGCGATCCTCTCTGGAGGGAGATAACATCATCCAGAGATGCTAACGTGCTTCGTCTTTGTCCCACGGGCATTTGTGTTTACAAGACCCAGATATTATGAGTGAAAGATGAAGGAGGCACAGATGGAGGACCAGGAACCATGGATGTAACCGTCTCTGGAATGTGTAGGTCCCAGGAGAAAAGGAGATAAAGGGCAATGGTGTTCTCCAAGTTTCCCCCAGGGCAGGTGTTTGCTCTGCAGAATCCCTTGTGAAGCTTCTACGCAGCTGCTCAGTAGAGCCGAGCCTTCTCTGAGTATCTCCTGGGATGTAGCACCCCATCGTGAGCGTAGCAGGTGCTCAGGAAACGCCTGTTGGATTGAGTTGTATCACACGGCCAAGCGTGGAAGCTGATGCCCACTTGTAGGGAGTTCACAACCAGTGGGGTACCGGAGCTGACTCACTCCTACTCAAGAGAGCCGACTGTGAGCACCTCTTCCCAAACAGCATTCAGCGATCTCACATAGGTAGCTTTGAAATCAGCGACAGTGGGAGTATCTGCCCCATGGAAATTGGCTACGCTACAAATCAGGGACTTTTCCCCCCTGCAGGTGGCCCATTGCCAAACATTTACTAGCACAGCGCTGCTCACAGCCATTTTGAGATGAGACAGTCTTTTTTTTTTTAAATTTTTTTTTTCAACATTTTTTATTTATTTTTGGGACAGAGAGAGACAGAGCATGAACGAGGGAGGGGCAGAGAGAGAGGGAGACACAGAATCGGAAACAGGCTCCAGGCTCCGAGCCATCGGCCCAGAGCCTGACGCGGGGCTCGAACTCACGGACCGCGAGATCGTGACCTGGCTGAAGTCGGACGCTTAACCGACTGCGCCACCCAGGCGCCCCGAGATGAGACAGTCTTAAGGGGCACATGGGTGTTCAGTCGGTTAAAAGTCCGACTTCCGCTCAGGTCATGATCTCACGGTTGGTGAGTTCGAGGCCCGCGTGGGGCTCTGTGCTGACAGCTCAAGGCCTGGAGTCAGCTTCGGATTCTGTGTCTCCCTCTCTCTCTGTCCCTCCCCTACTCGTGCTGTCTCTCTCCCTCTCTCTCAAAAATAAATAAACATTAAAAAAAAAAAAAAGACTATCTTCAAAGCAGAGATTGCTTTGAAGGGTTGCTCATTTACACACACATGCGCATATGCCTGTAGATTCTTTATCCATGACTGATTGAAGCTTCCTCGTGAACCTCACTTAGCTGAATATCAGTGGAGATATTCATTGATAAAAGAGATAAGCAATACATTTTGTTTAATCCAGTAAACTCAGTCTGACCCAATAATTTAGATCTCTTTCTTGGGGGTAAAATGCTCAGGTATTCAGATTTCTTTCTTTCTTTCTTTCTTTCCTTCTTTTCTTTCTTTCTTTCTTTCTTTCTTTCTTTCTTTCTTTCTTTCTTTCTTTCTTTCTTTCTCTCTTTCTTTTTTCGCCTTCTTTTGTACAACAGCCCAAGTGCCAGAAAAAGAAAAAAAAACAAAAACAAAAACAGGCTGAGGGATAGAGAATTAAGTACATAATTTTATCGGGAAGTGCTCTCAAAGTCGACACTGTCAGAGAGGGAAGAAAGAAGGACTGAGTAGGTGGGCGGAACTGAGAGTCACAACAAAGATCTCAACTGGTCCCACGGACCCGATGGCTCATATATGCCTGCGTGGGATTTAAAATTGTTTTCCACGAAGCACCAACATTTTAGCATCTTTCCATCAAGAGCAGACTTCCCAGTTTCTATGGAAAAATTGGAAGACACGGCAGTGCCAGACTGGAGCTGGGGCCCTGGCTTGGCCTTCCCAAGTTCAGGGTTCAGCTACTGTGGGCTGCACCCGGACAACGTCATAATGATTAAGAAATACGGCTTCGGGCATTGAGGAGGGCACTTGTTGGGATGAGCCCTGGGTGTTGTACATAAGTGATGAATCACGGGAATCTACCCCCAAAGCCAAGAGCACGCTGCGTAGACCGTATGTTAGCCAACTTGACGATAAATTATATGAAAATAAATAAATAGATAAATATTTCAAAAAATTACAAAAAAAAAAAAAAAGAAATATGTCTTCAGAATCAAATAGCGCAACCTAGAACTCCACATCTACAACTTAGTAGCTGTGTGACCTTATCGGGCTACTTGATTAGAGAAGATCATGTTTTGAAAGTTCTTGGCACAAAGCGAGTGCGTCATAAAGGGTGCCTAGTTATGCTTCGCTGACCCGCATTGTCTCCAAATCCTCTCGGGATTTTGACTGATTCCTGGAAAATATAAGAAATAGCTGGCACTTCAGCTTTTACAGCCTGATGAAGGCTGCATGCTACAGATGCAAACCGATCAGCCTTTCGTTTTATGGAATCCCAGCCACAGACATGAACCAGTTTTAAAAATGCAGTCAGCCTTGGGGTGCCTGGGTGGCGCAGGCGGTTAAGCGTCCGACTTCAGCCAGGTCACGATCTCACGGTCCGTGAGTTCGAGCCCCGCGTCGGGCTCTGGGCCGATGGCTCGGAGCCTGGAGCCCGTTCCCGATTCTGCGTCTCCCTCTCTCTCTGCCCCTCCCCCGTTCATGCTCTGTCTCTCTCTGTCCCGAAAATAAATAAAAAACGTTGAAAAAAAAGTTAAAAAAAAAATGCAGTCAGCCTTTTGGGTATGTCATCAACCATCTACAAGTGGTAAGAGAAAATCTTGCCTTGGGGAAAAAAAAAAAAAAAAAAAGCAAAATTCAACAAACCCTGAAGAGATACAACTCCCTAAAGATGAAAGCTTTCTTTGGACTGCTGTGTCCGTCACATTTTGGCAAAAGCAATTTTCTTGGAGCAGGTATTCTGTCACGCTCACGTTGCCAAGGGAGCACCATGCTGAGTGAAACCACAAGTTAGCGGGAGAAATGCACTAGCTGGGAGTAGAATCGTGTCATGAATGAGCTTCTGGTGACTATTAGGTTCGCGAGTTTCCTCTTACGTTCTTGTGCCTTTTTAGCCTAAACCAAAACCTGAAAACAAAGGTCTTCGACATTTTTTTCTGCCCTCGCACCATGCACAGGCCAATGGAATCCCATCAGTAATAGCTCTCATAATGCGCACTGCTTCAGTCACAGTGAGGAAGGAGGGGACGCCCCTCCTCAAAGTTTGTATCGGGACGGGAGTGGTGATGTGCGCGCAGTGTGGAGGGCTTTCCTCCAGCTGGGACGTCTCCAACTTGGGGCTGCTGGTGGTGGTGGTGATGGCAGATAACTTGCCCTGATGGTAAACTCTGCCATTAAACACTTTCGGAGTCTCTCCTTACGTTGGGCTCCTTGCTCATTCACAAAATTTTATTGAGCATTTATTATGTGTCAGGCACTGATCATAGCGAATAACAGAAGGCCCCAGGTATTAAAGAGCAGCACACAGTCTTATGGGAAAGACAGAGACACAGATAAAGAATGATATACCCCAACATGATACTTAACTGAAAGTCAGTGTATGTGCATTCAGTGCCTTCAATGGGGTGGAAGTTAAATGGGGCCAACTCTGCCTGGGGGAATTAAAAAGAGCTCACAGTCGGGGCGCCTGGGTGGCGCAGTCGGTTAAGCGTCCGACTTCAGCCAGGTCACGATCTCGCGGTCCGTGAGTTCGAGCCCCGCGTCAGGCTCTGGGCCGATGGCTCGGAGCCTGGAGCCTGTTTCGAATTCTGTGTCTCCCTCTCTCTCTGCCCCTCCCCCGTTCATGCTCTGTCTCTGTCTGTCCCAAAAATAAATAAAAAACGTTGAAAAAAAAAAAAAAAAAAAGAGCTCACAGTCAATTGGCCTCTGAGCTGGGCCCTTGATGGAGGCAGAGGAGCTGGCATGAATTGAGGGACAGTGGAGAAAGGACATGGAACAGAGGCAGAGCATTTGGGGCACAGTGGGTGTTTGTCTAGACTTCAACAGAAAAACCTGTGAGGGGGAGTAAGGAACCAGGCCTAGCGAGGCAGGTTAAGGACCAACTTGTGCAGACCTTGAAAACCAGGCTAAGGCGTCTGGACCCTTCCTCCAAACAGAGACGAAATACTGATATTTCCAGCTGGGGAACACCACCCTCAGCTTCCCTTCTAGAGCTCTTGGTATTTGTCACTTCTGTTGTGTCAAAATTATTTAAAGCGATCCTCTGAAGTCAGCAAATCTGGTGAAAAGGGAGAAATTGGAGGGGAAAACGCTGCAGACTCAGAACAACTTTCCCGAGATAGGTATGGTCCAATTTTTATGGGCCAGAAATGGACAGAAACAAGTGTACATAATTCAAAATGGCAGCAACTCCAAGAGCCTCCTTCATAGTTTACTTGGTACGTCTTCATGTTTAAAGATGATGTGTGTCGCAAATTCTGGGGACTCGTTCCAACCAAAATGGTGGCTCTTTATTCCAGGATACTTAGAAAGCTGTTTGAGAAATTTTCCACTTCCAAGCTCACAGCATCACCTCAGACCATTCCAAACTGGACAACATAAATATACATAAGAAAGTGTCAAGCAAGGTACATGATTCATAATGGGTCCCTTTCCATTTTTCCCTTAAAATGATGGGACTTCTGCACACAATCAGACTTACCTGGAGGGCTACAGACTGGTGGGCCCTATCTCCAAAGTCTGTGATGCATCGATAGTGGGAGGACCATCAAGAATTTGTATTTCTAGAAAGTTCTAGAAAGCTCCTGGCTGATGCTAAATCTGTTAATCAGGAGACTAAAGTTTGAGAACCATTGCCTTAAAACATGGGTAATATTCTAGAGACACTGTTCAGGTTCAGGGGTCTTTCTTGTATAGTCAGCCCAAAGAGACAACAGGTAACTTGTCGAAAGCATATGGTGCAATATTCTGAATGCCAACTGTTTATGATCTTGCTGGCAAAATTTGCTGGGCATTGTGTGGGGTTGGTTCTGTTGGAATGGCTGAAGCTGAAGGTCCTTTACCATTTTCTTCTGACCCCTTCATTACTATTCCAGCCTGGATGGGGGGTGGGTGGTCAGAAGTTATGAGACCCGACTAGCAAATTCAGGAAAGAGAGTCTGAACCAATGTCAGGGGCTGGATGCCCAATCCTGGCCCTTGAAGCAAAAGCAGAACCTGCATGACTGGGGTCAGCTGCAGTCAAACAGCTGGAGATCAAGGTGCAGGAATGGGCATGGGGCAGTACTGGGGTCCTGGAAATGACCCCCCGTTTCCCTTCTCTTCTCTTAAATGGTGCCTCTCTGGACTCGGCATTCCTACTCTCCCCACCCCTGGCAGGCACAGGGCAGACCAGAGGCCCTGGTGCCCAGGCTTCTCCACAAAGAAGAACCAGGCTTGGCTTCAGTAAAGAAAGAGCTAAAAGAAATCTGGGGGTCCCCTGGACCCTTCTGGAGAATTGTTATGCCAGGTTGTGGTTGCTGATTTATTGGCTCATGGGGGGTCTGTATGATCCCCTCACTGTTTTGTATGAGACAAGTGTGAGATCTCCCACACTGCCTACCGCTTCCTCCATTTGGAGGGAAGAAGATTGGGGCTGATGTTCAATCCTCCTTGCGGACTTCACGCATCCGCTTGCACAGCCCGGCAGAAGCCGACTGGACACCAGAGGGCGCTGCAGCACCAGCTCATTCGGGAAGGCTCCGTCCACCAAGGGCTCCAGGCCCCAGAGCAATCCAAGAGTTCTGAGCGCCGGGCTCCCATATCCAACGAACTCAGAGAGGGAAGCGATCCAGAAATGGGAACTTCATGTTTGTTTCTCGGTCGCAGTTGCCACTGATGGTTCACCAGATTTTCTGGAGGAAAGGAAACAAAAAGTTTTACTAAGATTTAAAAACTGGTTGTGATTTCAGACAAGTTCAAAAATTAGAAAAAAAAAAAATTACTGTGTACCTTGAAAACAAGAAAATGAGGTAGCAATCACTGGGAAAAATCCCGTGGGGACCCGCGCAGATGGCCATTTGCAGGTTTCACTGCGGCAGGAATTTGTGTAGGCATCAGGAAAATTCCAAGAGTCCAGGAAATAGCCACAGACACAATCTGACTGGACTTCAGGCTGGTTCCCTACCTGGGGGGAAGCTCAAGTGATAAGTGTTACCACGTATCGAGCTGTTAACTATTACCATTAGCTAAGTAGGCTAGAAATTTTTTTTACATGGATTATCTCTTTTTCTCTTCACAGAAGATAAAGACGATCGTACTGGTAAAGAAACTTGGCTCAGAAAAACTGAGTGGAGCAGAACCAGCTGGTGAGCGGTGGCCCAGGATTCAAGCCCAGGTTTTTGTGGAGGTGTTGAGGCACACACCTGTGACCCACGTGTGCACAGCTTCATGCATCAGATCTCACCCCCTGTCCTTGCCGTCTCACCTCTCAGCCGTGTCCCCCAGCAGGTGCCCTGGGCACCAGTCTGGGCTATAACCCCCGAAGGACAGTGGGGATCACAAATCAGCACAGGTGGTCAGCTGAGAACCCACTGGGGGGCTCACGGGGACATGGGTGGGGATGTTTACAAGCAGATGAAATACTTCTGTGCAGACACCAAATAAAACAAGTTTTCCAGGACAGTCTAATTTCACATACTCTGTGACATCCGCTGTCCGATGATGCATGCATGATGGCTCAAATGATGTGCCCTGATGTTCAGTCTGCAAATTATGAAACCGGGTGTTTTCGGAAGAAAGGAGACTCTAGAAAGAGGAGCCTCAAGGAGAATCCAGGTTTGGCAGTGGCCGCATTTTATGAGAAAATGAATGAAAAGGCTATTGCAATCCGAAAGCGCTGTATGAAAGAAAGAGATGATTTTACGTGATCCCGTTCAGGACGACCTTCCTCTCCTCTCTCTCTTGTAGGAACACCTCCTCCCTTCCCAAGGAGAGACATCACGCGCACTGCAAACAAGCACGAGTTAGAACTGGATTCAAATCTCTGCCCTGCTGCTTCTTAGTTGTATGGCCCTGAACGAGTGGTTTCACTTCTCTGAGACTCAGTTTCTTCATATCTTAAGTGGGAATAATAATCAAACCTCACAGAGCAGATGATACTCTTGACTGCACATGTCATGAAAGTCAGGCCCTTTCCCCCCCTGCTTTATATAGTTCAGCTCCTTGCATCTTTCCGACGACTTCTATTATCCTCCAACCTATCGCAGAGGAGGGAGCAACCCAGAGGGGTCGAGCAGCTTGCCCAAGGACATACCACCGCTGAGGCACAGAGTTCGAGCTCAAACTCAGGCTTATCAGACCCTAGGGCACAGAATTTAGCCACCCACCAATTGGTCACAGAAGGTGCCGGGGATTAAATCTGAGCCGGGAATGTGACACGTTGGCGTTGGCACATGTAGCAATGAGACCTGTGACGATTAAAGTGACATCTTAGGTCCTCACCAATAATCTAATGGCACAGGATGAATTTTGTTAGAGAGCAGAGGAGGCAGAGACAGACAACTTTCTGGTGTTCTTTTTCTTCTTTCTTTCTCGTTGTGCAGGACCTTATATTTTCCAAGATACTTTACATACACAATCTCTTTTAATCCCGATGCTAATCCAGTGAGGTGCACAAGGCAGATGTCATTATCTTCACTTCACTGAGGATTAAATGGGCTTTGGTAGCTACATGCCTGGCCGAAGACCCCCCCCTCCCCCCCAGTAACCAGGGTGCACTTAAAATTTCACAGGGTTGCCACAGGATTAAAAGAGACAGTTCATGAGCACATCATGCCTGGCACGTCAGCTGGCACACAGCAAGTGCTCAATAAATGCCTACAGGACCTGAAAGAGTTTGAAAAGGCTTCCTGGACCATTCTCATTCACACGGATCTGCCACTACGTGGCCCGAGGGCGGTTCTCGCCTGGGGTGCAGAGAGAAAGTTTTGGACAACACGGACCGTTTGGTGAACAGCTTGGGGCCGTGTTATGAGCTCTGCTGGAGCCGGTGCACAGGGCTGCCCGGTCCCTTCAGGGAATCGTAGAGCTGGGAATAATCTAGAGAAAATCTGGTCCAGCATTTTCCACGTATGGTCCACCAGTCATTGCGGGCCACTCCGCAATGCTCTTGACTTACAGTTTACTCTAAATCAACTCACTTTTTACCTCCGATGAATGCCTTTCAATATATATTCATCAAATCACGAATTTGATTTGCTGGGTGTAGATTTTTCTAATATATGCGTCTGTTCTATTTCATGTATTTCTAACAAACAACTAGAACTTATAAATAGAAAGTTAAAGTGCTTGTCAGATCACAGTATCGTACAACTGAAACTAATAGAAAATTGTGCATCGACTGTACTTCAATTAAAAAAAGAAATTCAGGGGCCCCTGGGTGGCTCCGTTGGTTGAGCGTCCGACTTCGGTTCAGGTCATGATGTCGCGGTTTGTGGGTTCAAGCCCCACATCAGGCTCTGTGCTGACAGCTCGGAGCCTGGAGCCTGCTTCGGATTCTGTGTCTCCCTCTGTCTCTGCCCTTCCCTGCTTGCGCTCTGTCTCTCTCTCTCAAAAATAAATAAATATTAAAAAACTTTTTTTTTAATCAAAAGTGTCCATGCTCCACACTTCTGGAAATTCTGTCGAATGTCTTCCTAGTCTAAAAGAGAAATCTCAGCACCAAAGAACGCATGGCACAGATATTTAGTGGCACAGGGAGGCTTAGACTCAAGCTTCGTCCCTTAGAAACCAGGGCTCTTTGCCACTAAGTGTTCCCTTTTTGCCCTTGTGATCTGCAACATTGGCAAGCAAGCCTTGTGAAGGACCGAAGTGCCTGAACGTGGGGGATACACATTCCCACAAGGCTTCTCAGTGGGTACCCCAGGCAGGGGAACTGTGGACGGCTTAGGCTTGTCCTTTGTGGGCTATCTTCTCACTGGGTGTGGGTTCCTTCCATAATTTCATTTGCTCTGTAAAAAAGAAGGTAGAGTTATTTTTATATTTTTTATAATGTGTATGCTTCAAACATCTAGAAAGATGCGCATTGCCCCTTAAATTTTTTTTAAATGCTTATTTATTTTTGAGAGAGACAGACAGAATACAAGCAGAGGAGGGGCAGAAGGAGAGAGAGAGAGGCACAGAATCCGTAGCAGGCTCCAGGCTCCGAGCTGTCAGCACAGAGCCCGACGCGGGGCTCGAACCCCCGAACCTTGAGATCATGGCCTGAACCGAAGTCCGACCCTTAACCGACTGAGCCACCCAGGTGTCCCTCATTGCCCCTTACATTAAGGGAAAAAAATCGTGTTTGCTGTTCATCAAGTGCTTCCTCTCTGATAGTAATGCCCGTCAGTTGGCTGAGCATATGCTTGGGGCCGGGCACCGGCTTAAGGATTCATCCAAATTATTTCCTTCTCACAATCCTGGAAGAAAGATATTACTGTCTGTGCCTTCCAGCAGCACCAGGAAGGAAGGGGTAGAAGTGGGATCTGAGCTCAAGGATTACCCTCCTCCCCTGATTTCTTGTCGCAGACAGGACGACGGCTGTGATTAGCCCCCGCAGAGGGCTATATCCTCTGAGCCCAGCACCGAGGTGGGTGAGATGATGTTGGTTCCCATTATCCAAGCGCAGAAGCCGACGGGCAAAGAGTTCCCACGATTTGCCAATAAAATCACACAGCCGAGGCCAAGGACCGAGGCATTTCCGCCCCCAATTCTTTCTACTGACTGAGAACGTGACCTGCGCTCGGCCGGGCACATTTGTATCTAAAGATGGAACAAAAGCAGCAATAGCTAAGCACGCCCAGCGCAGACCGTGCCTGTCCGGGCGAGGGTGGCCTTGTTGAAGGAAATACCTGTCCGCCAGCCTCCCTGCAAAGGGCGACATCAGAGCGGCCTGTCATCTGATAGTTAACTGCTCTTCCCACTGCCCCGTCAGGTGGAAGTCAAAACATAGTTAAAGTTTCGTGGACTTAATCTGTTTAATAATAAAAATAATAATGGCTCAATTAATAGCAATCCTAGGCACTTTTATGGACGCTTTCATCTGAGAATCAAAGTGGTTTGGAAAAGAAGCCATCATTAGGCTGATTTTACAGATGAGGAGAATCGGCATAAAGAAGTTAAATGACTTGCCCAAGGTCAGGGCCTGAGTCAGCACCGGAGCCACCGGGAGAATGCCAGGCTCCGTCGGGGCTCTTGCCTCCTCCCTGCTTCCCTCCCCCTCTCTTTGTGCCTGATGCTTTGGTAGGATCCTTCATCCGAGAATCTGAAATTAATCTCCCAACAATTATCATCATTCATCAGAGGCCAACAACAACAGCAAAACCTCGACCTGGCTTGCCAAGCAGGGGCGCCTCGATCCTGTGCTGCCTCTCCTGGACCTGCAGGGAGGGGTCGGCACCGAGCACCCTCCGGTCCAGGCTCAGGTTGCTGGGTCTCGCCACTCAGAGGGGCTGGGGCCCCGCACTGCCAGGAGAGCGGAGTGGAAAAGGCAGCGGGCCCAGTATTTAAAACTATTTCCCATATAATAATTCTGAAAGCCATCTTGGTGATGCTGGCTTCGAGTGTCTGTTTCTCTGTTTATGCCAACTGACATAAATCCAGAGATTATGGCATGGGAGAAAAAAAAATAGATTTTGGAGTCAGATACCTGAATCATGAGTTTGTTACTTATTAGCTGTGTGCCCTTAGACAAATTGCTTGACCTCTCTGAACGTCAGCGTCTTCATCCACAAAATCAGTATGGCTGTATCTTAGGGGTCTTGGATTCCTACAAAATCAGCTACATGTGCTCTGTCTCTTTCTTTAATGGAAAACACTGTAAAATGATATTTTGCATATTTTAACGTACTATACTTTGCTGTATATATTATATATGTACATCCCCAATGTACATATATATATCCCAAACCAGATGTACCAAAATTTATGGGTGATTTTGTTTTTTTTTAGCTTTTAAAGACTTTTCAAGAAAATTTTATTTTTTTTAAATTTTTTTTAATTTTTTTTTTTTAAATTTATTTTTGAAGGAGAGAGAGAGAGACAGAGCATGAGCGGGGGAGGAGCAGAGAGAGAGGGAGACACAGAATTCGAAGCAGGCTCCAGGCTCTAAGCTGTCAGCACAGAGCCTGATGCGGAGCTCGAACTCACAAACTGTGAGATCATGATCGAGCTGAAGTCGGACACTTAACAGACTGAGCCACCCAGGCACCCCAAGAATATTTTAAACAACATTCAATTTTTACCTCATACTCTGATTAAGAGCTATAATGTCCTTCTGCCATAAAGGCCATTTGTGATTCTTGGGAGGTTCAAAAGAATGTTCGTGAGCTACTGGGCACTCTTTCATTGGGAGCAATATTTCTTAGGCACAGTCTAACAAAACGAAAACAGCTAAAAAAGAAAATAAAGTAAGAGAAAATAAAATTAAGGTAAAATAAATAAAAGAAGATAAAATAAAACAAAGATAAAGTAAGATAAAATGAAACAAAGGTAAAATAAAATAAAATAAGATACACTAAAGTAAGATACAATAAAATAAGGTAAGGGGTGCCTGGGTGGCTCAGTTGGCTCAGCAACCGGCTCTGGCTCAGGTCATGATCTCGCGGTTTGTGGTTCCAGCCCTGCATCGGGCTCTGTGCTGACAGCTCGGAGCCTGGAGCCTGCTTTGGATTCTGTGTCTCCCCTCTCTCTGCCCCTCCCCTGCTCACACTCTGTGTCTGTCTCTTAATAATAAACATTAAAAAAAAAATTAATAAAAAAATAAAATAAGGTAAGATAAAATAAAGATAAAATAAAATAAGGTAAGATAAAATAAAGATAAAATAGAGTGAGATAAAATAAAATACGGTAAGATAAAATAAAATAAAGATAAAATAAAATAAAGATAAAGATAAAATAAAATAAAGTGAGATAAAATAAGGTAAGATAAAATAAAATAAAGATAAAATAAAATAAAGTGAGATAAAATAAAATAAGGTAAGATAAAATAGAATAAAGATAAAATAAAATAAAATAAAATAAGGTAAGATAAAATAAAGATAAACTAAAATAAAATATCTTGCCTATAAGGGAAAAAGAGCTGAAAGAATAAAAGAGGTAGCAGAAGGCATAGAAAAGGCTCCCCGTGGGGCGCCTGGGTAGCTCAGTCGGTTGAGCGTCCGACTTCGGCTCAGGTCACGATCTCACGGTCCGTGAGTTCGAGCCCCGAGTCGGGCTCTGGGCTGACGGCTCAGAGCCTGGAGCCTGTTTCGGATTCGGTGTCTCCCTCTCTCTCTGCCTCTCCCCCGTTCACGCTCTGTCTCTCTCTGTCTCAAAAATAAATAAACGTTTAAAAAAATTAAAAAAAAAAAAGATAGGAAGAAAAGCCTCCCCGAGCAGCCATGGCCAGCAGAGATGGTGTAGGGCAGCCCAGACAGCCCAGCTCAACCCCACCAGTGTACTGGAAGATACTGGGGGGAATCTCGCCCCCACAGATCTTCGCCCCACCCGGGGGAAGTAGGTCGGAGTCACGACAGGACTCGTGCAAGTTCACAGAGCCAGTAAGCGGCTCACAGGGATCTGAACTGCAGACCGTCTGCCCCCCAAGCCTGGGTTCTCTGACGGGGCACTCTGAGGTCTCCTTCATCTGAGAGTGCATTTTTCACAGATCGGAAGGTAAGGAGCATTTCCTGTTACAGCCCTCGGGGTCCCCGCAGGAAACAGCTGGTACCCTCATCTGAGGCCCTGAGGGTCAATCGGAATCAAAGGTGTGGGCAGGGTGACGTGCAGTACCTGGGGTGGCTAGTGCCCTAGACCCAAAAGAATAAGGGGAGGCAGAAGTTCCTGGAACCTGGGAATAGAGTTATGTAGAAAGGGCCCCCTTCTGCAAAATGGGGCAGGAATATGGAGAATCAATGCTGTAACCTTCTCCAGCCAGGCTCCCCATGACGAAATCATACCGCAAGGCAAAGGGCAAGGGAGCGTGTGTTCCGCGTCAGCCTGCTGGGGCAAAGAGCAGAAGAGAGAGGTGTAGACAGTGACGTGGGGCGGGGCGATGGAGGGGCCAGTCCTCCTTCAGTTCAGTTATGAACAATCCCCAGGGTAAGATTGCCTCCCTTCCCGGAGTTGAGTGGTTGAGTCCCTGCTGGTCAGCCCCAACCTTGGCTCAGAGCCCCCAAGAGGTCCCGTCAGGAGACAGGAAAGCAGCCTTGAGAGCTGGCTAGAAAAGGACACCCCGTCCATTTAACAATGAAAAAGTGGAAGCCCAAAGAGACTAAGCAATGAGCTCAAACACTACAGGGGACATTGCCAGAAGGAAGATGGTGCATTAATTGCTCATTCTGGCCTGTAGCTGGCTTCTTCATTCATTCATTCATTCATTCATTCATTCATCCATCCATCCAGCAATTATCTGATTATCTGTAGCGTAGCTACTGAATTCCAGGCATCCTATTTGACCGCAAGCAAGTCAGGGACGATGATATTTAATCGCCCTCCTATGGCTCATTTATAAATCGTTGTAATCACTGACATTTATTCAGTGCTTACTGTCTGCCAAAGACTGAAAGAACTTGCCTTACGCCCGGCATCATCTCATTTCATCCCCACGGTAACTCTCGGAGGGAGGTACAATTGTTATCAGTCTCCTTTTTACAAACAGGACGTTGAGACCTAGAGAGATGAAACAGCTTGTCCACAGTCAACCAGCTGGTAAGGGGTGGAGCTGAGCTCAGAACCCAGATCTTTCTGACTCCGGAAGCTAGTGTTTCACCCCCCGTGCTATATGTCAGAGGCTCAAACGGGTGGCCACAAGGCCAGCTGCAGCCTGAAGACGTGCTTTATTTTCATTGAAATCAAGCCAATGTTCCAAAACTGAGAGATTTCCTTTTTAAAGAATTCAGATGTTCTTACTTTCCTTTTTAGAGTCCGGGCTATTTGGCTACACAGGGCCTGCATTTCTTCCTGGGACAGCTGCCTGCCTGTGAGCCTTACTCAGAAACACCCCCCTCCCCCTCCCCCACCCCCTCCCCACCAGCCTCCGTACATGGCTGGGTGGGTGGGCCTTCCTCGTCTGTCCCTTTATGCCCAATGCGATACCGTGATACGGGGTGACTGCCCCCAGGATGGGGACTGGAGCTCTCTCCCTACAGAGGGTCCCTTTTCCTTTCCACCCGGCCACGTCGGCAGGAAACCTGCAAACAAAAAGCTCAGGGCAGTGAGCAACCAACATTGTACCTTTCCTCCACTCCTCCTGGCCCACCACAGCGACGGAGCACAAAAGGCAACCCCGCAATGCCAGGAAAATGCCCGACCAAAGACGCCTGTCTCCAAACGCAGCCCATGGCAACCCCACTGAAGGCAGAGAAAACACTTTCAATAATACCACCTTTTATCTTCGCTTTGTGGGCCAAAGGAATAAAACACAGTTGCCAAACACAAATTAATGTATAATTATTTTCCTTGCCTGAATCATTTGCTTTCATGTGTCAGAGCATGCTGAGCAAATAGCACCACACCTTGGGCTTTAATTGTGGTAATCAGGGCTCTGAGCCACAAGAAAGGCTTTTCTAATGCCTCCTTTAGCACTGACTTTCAAGTCGAAGCAACTGATTTTTTTCCTCCTCCTCGTCTCTTCTTTTTAAGGAAAAAAGACATATACTGGGGGAGGTCTCAAGGCTGCTGGGAACAATATCCCGCCCGCTTGGCCACAGGAAAGTGCCCACCCTCCCCGGGTAGAAATACAACCACCTTTGACAGGTGACTGTCGTGCTAACGACTGTTCTTTTCTCTTATTCATTTGGTGACTAATTATTTGCTTTGTAAGTTGAAGACCACCTATCTTTGTATTAACGCTACAATGGGACACGCCGTTACATTGTTTATCCGCTAACATGGTCTTGAAGTTTGAGTCCCGTGAAACCAGTAAGGGGAAGAGAGACGTGAGGGTTTCCCACGGGCCTCTGTCGAGAGGGAAATCAGTAGTGCCTTCTGATCTCTGAGTCTCGTGTTGTAAGTTCTTTGGAGCTGTTCTTTCTTCTGGCTGCCCCTGCAGACCCAAGGCGACACTCCTAGGTACACAGCGATGGTTTGGACAACAGAAACCAGCTCTTCCATCATAGGAAAATCACCTCCCTCTTGTCCTTGGGGACGGTTGTTTTCGAAGACATTGGTGGGGCATCAGAACACAACGGTGGGGTTCCGTGCCTCTAGCTCCTCAGGGACGGGCATGACGGTGTCACTGCACAAGGCTCCGCTTTTCCTGAGACTCATCTGGGGTCCTGGCGGGTGAGGGGAGGTGATGAAGTTGATGGTCTTTGCTTTCCTTGAAGTGCTAAATGAATGCGGAGGCTGTTTTGAACACGAGACAGACAAGTCCCCGAGTTTGGAAATTTTTCAGCGTTTCCACTTTTGGTGTTTGTCGTCACAATGGGAGTTAGTATCAACACAACCGGCACATAGTAGGTACTCAGCAATGTACGATACGTACAAGAATACTATATGCATGCATGAGTACCTTAAGACAGTTTTTCCTGAGGGGGGACTGCCTGGGGATAGGGCTAATTCTTTTTCGTTCCGTCACACAGGCATGCATTCATTTATTCGGCCATTTTTTTTTAAATTTTTTTTAACGTTTTATTTATTTTTGAGACACAGAGAGACAGAGCATGAACGGGGGAGGGGCAGAGAGAGAGGGAGACACAGAATCGGAAGCAGGCTCCAGGCTCTGAGCCATCAGCCCAGAGCCCGACGCGGGGCTCGAACTCACGGACCGCGAGATCGTGACCTGAGCCGAAGTCGGACGCTTAACCGACTGAGCCACCCAGGCGCCCCCATTTATTCGGCAATTATTGAGTGCCTATCCCAAGAGCTGAAAAGGAAAAGGAAAAGGAAAAGGAAAAGACTCAACCCCTCTCAAGAAGAGCAAGGAAGAAGGAGACACGGGTGGAAAGTTTCAGAGCCCCGAGGCAAGGGTTACTATGGAGAGAAAGCCAGGTGGCTCTGGAAGCACTGAGGGCACACCCCGCCCGCCAAATGTTGCTCGGTGTTTAACAATGGATTCTTGAAGTGTAGTTCTATTTTCATTGACATTAACAAATAGGCTGAAAGCAAAACAACAAAGATCACTTTGGAACCCTATGCGTTTGTCTACAATGCCAGCATTTTCTCTGCTAAGTTGGTTGCTAGTTCTCAAATCCTGGCGGGACCTTTCTTCAATTTGGGGGGCTACTCACGACGTAAGTCTCCAGACGTGCTACGCTTGTAAGTTGAAGCTGCATTACTGGTATTTTCTCCATCACTTTCTTCAGTCTAGGCAATCAACACGATAAACCAAGCCCTGATTGGTAGCGTTTGCCAATTTCCCTGGTGTAAATACTCCAGCCATGCTGATTTCAAAGCTATCTGCATGACATCACTGAGGGATGCCCAGTAGGGCACCATTATGTCGAATTTCCACCACACAGATGAGACGGGTAGAAATAACCTTAAGAGCATAGATAATAGTAAAATGTAATAAAATAATTAGGAAGTGATGAGTTTTGACTATTTATGACCTTTGTTTTTAATATAATTTATTTAATTATAAAGTGCTTATAATTTAATCCTTAATAATTGCTGTGTTTAACAACCGGCTTGCAAAATTCCCAACAATTTCATAATTGGCTCTCGCAGGCCCGTAAGGGCAGGCTCCGGCACATTCCTGTGCCTAATCCAACAGAAGGCAAGGAGAGCTTCTCAGAGAAGGAGATCCCGAACTCAGGAGAAACACCGTGGGGTAGAGAAGACATCCGCCTACAAGAACAACTTCTGTGACCTTCTTGCCCGTTGCTTTGTCATTCTGTGCCTCAGTGTCCTGTGCCTTAAAATCAGTGTGCCCAGGCCTAGTCACAGGGGTGTTTTGTAGATGAAGTGCCAGGGCCCCAGGAGGTGCTAACTTTTTGAAAAGCAAGTTGGCACCCAGGGGAGGGGACGGGGAGCACGGGCCGGGGGGTGGGTCTGGACAGGGAAAGCTAACACAGGGAGTGGGAGAGAGCCAGCCGGGCACTTGTGGGAATGGCCAGTTGCTCTGCAGACACAGCATTCGTGACAATACAAATAAGGTCGGAAGGGTGCGCAGAGCCTTGAATGTCATGTTCAGAAAAGTCACCTTGATCACGGGGGTTGGAACCTAGGCACTGGAGTGGGGCAAGGGTGTCGCTCGGGGCTTGTTTCCTCATCTATAAAATAGAGCTCACTCAACCATACCGTCATTTGGGGGTGACTGGGGGGACTACGGGGACTAGGGGACTTTGGATCGTAAAGTGCTCGGTGCCTTGGCCAACAATAAAAGTTATTTTGTTACCAGTGTTTTCTATTATTGGCAGAGCCGTGCTGGGTGCCGAGGAATGACAGGAGATAATGTTTGTTAGTTCCCTCAGGCAAAGGCACTCCCCCACTCCATTCTGTCCCTACCCCTGTGCCCTTGGTGCACAGGGAGAGCGGCTCAGGCCCCTGGAAGGGATTTACTTGCTGCGGTGCAGGTGTGACCAGAAGTGGCTTTCCCCCACCTCCAGAGCCGGAGGGCGCAGGAGATCGACGACACCGTGGACTCGACATGGTCGGGGATTCTCTTACGGTCCCTTTTGAAAGAGCAGTCACCCCAGGTGGTGTCCCCACAGCCCAAGCCTCCATCAAGCTCCCAGTTGGCCGCCAGCTGCTTCTGGAGAGTGCATGGTGCCCCTTACTCCCTCACGGCTGCCTGGAGACCTGCCCCCAGGATGGCCCTTTCTTCCTGCGCCAGGTAGATGTGGGTTTAGTCTCGGGCAACACAAACCCAGGGCAACGGCCATCTAGGACGATTCTCTGGATAATTTCGGGCCCTCAGTGCTGTTGCTGAGGAAACAATCAGAGACATTTGCTTATTTGTTCTGCATGAAATAACCGGTTTGCCTGTTTATAGAAAGCTATTCAGAGCTCTGCCGTTTATCTGGCCCGAAGAGACACAGCCAAGAACTTGCTGGTGCCTTTTTAATTAAATACCTACTGTGTGCCAGGGGCTTTCACAGGGCTAGTCCCAGACTACCACCCACAGCTGGGGGAGATTTCTGGAGATAAGCCTGGTCAACAGAAGAGAAATTTTGTGTTTACAAAGCATCTAGGCAGTTACTGGCTCATCCAAGCCTTAGGACAACTCAGAGGGGCAGGCATTACTAACACCATTTCAGAGATAAGGAAAATGAGCCACAGAGAAGTTAAGTGAATAATGGTAACCATGATTATTTTGGAGTGTCTAGGACCGTGAAATAGTTTTGCATGCATTAACCCATTCCTGAGTTGCTGCAACTCGGTGAGTAGGTGCTATGATTATTGCCCTCATTTTACAGATGAAGGCTCTGAAGCTTAGACAGATCTTAGCTGCTAAGTGGTGGAACAAGGATTCCAGCCCTGGTATCATTCCAGACTCCAGGCTCTTAACCACGACTGGCAAAGGGCCCAAGGGCAGGGAGGCGGAGTCTGGGTTTGCGACCAGCCCGCTGCATCTCCAGGGGGCTGTGTTCTCTCCATTCCCCCATCACTACCCCCACCCCGAAGAGCTTCACCCTCTGACATGACCCGGGGCTAAGCTTCAAATGCCAACACGCGCACTGTGGGGGTGGGTTCAAGTGCATCCCCTCTCTCTGGGTCCACTGGAGCCAGTTCTCACTCATTTCTAGATTTCAGTCCAGAAAATTGGAGTGAAAATACAGCCCATCCTTTGTCCTCCCTCAAGCTCCTCCTCTCCCCTGGGGTGGGGGGGGATGCATCCCCAGGGGTGAATGAGGGCTTGCCCAGTGTCCGGGGAGGGCTGGAGAGACGCGTTTGCTCCACGTCCAGACCAGACATCTCATAACATACACCTCCCCGCAAACAGCGTCTCCTGTCTTGTTTTGTTTTCCTCCTCCTTTCATTTCGGCCATCTTCACACCAAGTTTAAGGCCTCTCGTTCGGCCTCCCGGAGGAAAGCACACAGAGAAAATGAGAGGGGACCGGGCTGGAGGAACATGATGCATCAGAGACCAAATATATACCTTGAGCTAAATGCCACTGAGAGACAGGCTTCGCCATTATGTTCTGCTGGCCTCAGCGGAATCCGGTTTTCATGATAAATATCTGGCCAAAAACGACTGGTGGGCCTCTCGTTTCTGAGGAGGGTGGGGGCACTGCGCAAGGAGTCATTTGGAATCGCAGCTCTTATCTGCGGCTGGGGGACCTTGGACAAGTAGCTTCACCTCTCTGAGCCCTTGCAGCCTCTTAGGTGAAGTGGGAGGATACAGCCCGGAGCTGGTTGAGTCTTCCCTGAGCCTTGCAGAGCTCTGCGGTGGCAACTGTTATCATGCCCATTTTATAGATGAGAAAACTGAGGGACAGAGAGGTTAAGAAATTGCCCTGAGTCACAGAACCAGAAAACAGCAGAGGCAGGCTGGCCACACATGCCGTCTGCCTCAAAATACGCATTTTATGCCCCCTTCTTGTGCTTGAATCTGGACGTGGTAGCTTTTCAATGTCATCTCTTTGCTTCTGAGGGTCTTAGAGGTAGAAGGTCTGAGAAAAGACTGGCTCATCCACACGAGCCATGGAGGACAATCACTCCGTTGGCAGGCCACCCCAACTCTGCCATTGTATAACCAACTCTCCTCCGCTGTAAACCGTTTTCAAAATACAGGTAGGCCAAAATAATAAGTTATAGATGAGCCACAATCCCACCCACGCCAAGGTGACAACTCCTGACTCCTTGTGAGCTTTATTCCCGACCTCTTTCTACATATACAAATACATACTCTTAAATATCTAACAAAAAAATAGTATTATACAACACATAAGCTCTCATTTTGATTTTTGGTCCTGATGTAGACGTTGCCTTATGAATGTATATGATTTTTCATAGATACGTTGTAAAAGCCATGTAGGTGTTATGTGAAATGCTGAAGAATTATTGAAAAACCGCCCTAACCCCACCAGCCCGAAGTGATCACTGTTTACTTGGTGATATATATCCTTCTCAGCCTTTGTCCATGTGGGACCTTAAACTAAAGTCTAAGGATTAGCATGACTGCATTTAAAGGTCCGTATGCTTTAAAAGATCATGGACTTAAGGGGTGCCTGGACGGTTCAGTTGGTTGAGTGTCAGCTTTGGCTCAGGTCATGATCTTGGCGATTCACAAGTTGGAGCCCCACGTCAGGCTCTGTGTTGACAGCTCAGAGCCTGGAGCCTGCTTCAGATTTTGTGTCTCCTCTCTCTCTGTCCCTCCCCCACTCGTTCTCTCCTCTCTCTCTCTCTCTCTCTCTCTCTCTCTCTCTGTCTCTCTCTCAAAAATAAATGAAACATTAAGAAAAAAAAGTCATGGACTTAAATAAGAATTCTGCTCCTGGGACACTCAAATGCAAAGATTTTCAGTTAGAGCTCAGGAATCGTGGGAGTGGTGAGCCTACCGTATCCTACCCAAAGTGAGGACTCCTCACGGTGAATTTGAACCACTGGTGTTTGTTTTTTGCCTCCTCTGAAAAGAGAATCCTATTTCTCAGTTGGACTCAGTTTCCCCCTTGTTCTAATGTTCACATCACGCAGGTTTATACTTGTAGTTCAGATGCCAGCTGCTCATTCCAGCTCTTGAGATCCAAACAGGTCAAACGCTCAGCATCGTGTCTTTCTGAACCGTGCAGATTTCCAGGGGTTATGCCCTCCCCCTATGTCACTCTGGGCACATCTTAGCCAGTTTCCATGGCAAAGCACTGAACATCAAGCATTTCCCCCATTCCTGTAGAATTTCCTGGGGGATTCTGACAAGGAAAAATGTTCACCCTCGGTCATTAGTCATCCACACTTGTCCAGGGTCCTTCTTCCTCAAACTTCCATTCCCCATGAGGAGGTCTCTTTCTTTGCCTTATATCATGGACCACACCCAATTAGCTCTCTATTTTCTTTCCTCCTTAGCGTCCACCCAGGGACTTCACATTTGTTACTCGGATATTCCCCTAGAGTCTCACTTTCTACCCTAAACAAGATATCAAGTTATTTCTTCCAAATGAAGGCAATGTTCTTCCAGAAGAAAATTTTTGTTGTATAAACTTTTCAACATCTGCCTGACATACCTCCATTTTACTTATAATAAATCTATGAGACTGTGTCAACTTAAAATAGTTGGTCCAATTGTACCCATCAACCTAACATAGGTCCTTAGAAATTTCAACAATAATTTGGTATTTACTCTGCCTCTCCCAATCAGAATGAGCGTAGCTATCATTTATGTGTTCTGATTTGGGGTCTGAAATTAGGCTTAGCACACATCACACAAATAAAATAAAATACAATTGATAGAATTTCAGTTCTTTTCTTAACATTCTGCCTTGCATTAAGATCACTGGTCTACATTCATATTTCCACCTTCTTCCTCCATCGGGTGGTAAATTTCTTTAAGGCAAAGATGTAATTACTCAATTTTGGACCCTCCAATTCCATCTCCCCAGGCCCGAGCATAATGTCTAAAATAAAGTTGTCCTCTAGTAAATGCCTACAGATGTAATTGGCTGTGATGTCCTTGGTCCTCAGGGCGATCCCAAAACTTCTCGGGTGGACCCCTCTGAACAATAACACTGACATTAACATATACAAAGTTACACAGACTATGCCAACAATGAGCTGCGCAAACGTTTTTGTTTGTGTTTTTCCATCTCGGGAGTTGCTTCCTTCTGGTCCAGTCAGGGAATAAATAGAGATCGGTCTCTGAAGACCAGTAGGTTTGGGTGTTCTAGATGAGGCTTTCTTCCCAGACGGTTCACATTCGGATTTGGATGTTTTCTAGTTACAGATTACAAGGGTGCCTGGAAGGTAAGAACGTTGAGCTGAATCAGGGCCCCGTTCTCTGGGCCAAAGAGGGCCACATCCCCTCACCCCCTTCTCCATGGTCTTTCATTTTACATAGGATTTCTCATATTGTATCTTAGCGTCTTAAATTTGGAGGGGGATAAAAGGGGCTATCTAAAACCTTATATAAAACTCTATGTAAAATGAGATCTATGCTACTATACCTGGAAAATGATTCTTTTATCCGTCAAAGATGAGAAACTTTCTTTCTAACACAGAAGCTCCATTTTCCCTGAATCTGTCATTCGGAAAGTGCTGTCAGGTACCCTCACATGGCTTAGCCCATTTATTGCCTACGATGATTGTAATGCCTATTTCAAAGATCTGGGAACAGGAGCTCAGGAAGGCAAAGTGACTTGGACCCTTGGGACCAAGTGTTAGTACAAGACAAGGCCCTGGACACACTTGTTCAATTGAACTTGTAATCACTCTCTAGATGTTGCTGTGTATATGCCTTGGGTCTCTCAGCCCCCATTTTTATCTCCTCCAGGGATATGACCATGTATTCAAACTTCGTGTCCCTCCCCAAACCTAGAACCAGGTTGAATTCACTGTGGAGTTCATAAAGCACAACTTGGGGTCCATTACCACCTTGCTCTAAAGCTGGGTTTTTCATTTCTTGCTGAAGAAAACCCAACCCAAATTCTCTGGTTAGATACCAAAGGACCTCTACAATTGGTGCCAATCTCTTTCGAATGCTTTTTCTCAGAACTCCCTTAAACAAAATTTGTATTCCAGTCAAACTGATGTGTTAAGGATTCCTCAAGCCTGTCTTGTACCTTCCGCCCCAGTGCCTTTGCACACACTGGTCCCTCAGCTTAATCCGTCCTCTCCTCTCTTGCTCCCTCCCTCCACTCCTCTCTACCTCTTGACCTTCTCATTTTGGAAACAAAAGCATAACCAGATTCTGAATTCAGAAGATCCGTTTCTGGGGATGGACCTGGAGGACGTATGGCTGTACCATCGATAGGTACAAAGGTAAACAAAACTAACGTTTTACCCTTCTGTCATTTTTTTTTTCCTGTGCGTATCACAGTCTGACCACTGACAGACCAGTTCACATATAGACAATTCTTCCGCTAGTATCTTGTCATTATAGTGTGAATAATAATTTTGTCAATAAATATTACCTTTAAGCATGATAAAAATGACCATTTTGGAGACTCTGTTTGGGAAGAGTATGTGTTTCACGGTTCCTCCCCAAATGTGTTTCCGCTTGGATGTTGTCACTTCCCCTGGGCCGTTTTCTCTGCCTTCCCGGCACTGGGGTCGGAGCCCTCCCGGAGCCCTCCCGGAGCCCTTCATAGCCCGTGGCCTTCCCTTTCACAGTACTTACTACGCTGAATTGTAATAGGACTTTCATAGTCTATCTTTTCAACTAGATTATGAACTTTTCAAGGGTGGGGGGGGTGTGAATATGCATCCTCATGGCCCCAAGAACCAGCCCGGGTCTGACACAGGTGGCTAGCAGAAAATGTTTTATGAAATCGTCATTAGCCAGACTGACCCCTTGCCATCGGACCCTCCCATTCCTGAAGCTGTCACCTCCCCTTTCCTGGATGGGCAGTGGCTCCCTGCGAGAGCTGCTTTGCAGTTTTATCTGGGTCAAAGGCCACTGCCCGGGGCTCTGTGAAGGATGCTCCGGCCTGGCCAGAACAGATGACATGCCAGTGAAACCTGATCGCGCCCTCCAGCTGCCGCCCTGACTCGTGTTCCGTATCACGTCTTGCGAAGAGGTGTCTCGATTTGCCAGCGGCCTTGTTTGCTTGAGTCGTGCCCCTCTCTGGGGTGGGCCTGAAGTGGGACAGCCAGAAAGGAGCTCTTTTCACCCAAATAGGCTGTCGAATTACTGATGACTTCACATGCCAAGAGGCTTTGATCAAGATTTCCGCACCAGGCCCTGTATCACCACCAACACTGCAACCAGACTGCTTTTCATTATTATGCGAGCTCAACAGGGGCTGCTCTGGGTTTCTTTCTTTCTGTTTCTTTTTTCTTTTCCTTCTTTTTTTAAAACGTTTAGCTGGTAATGGCTTGCACAGAAAGAGATGGTCCATTTAGCTCTGCTTCTTGTCTGGTTTTCTAAATGGGAAGCAAGTAGGCACGATGGGAGTGGGTTTTGATATATTTCATGTTTTCTGGGTGTTACTGCAATAGACCGTGCTGTCCCCACCTGTTTCGAATCTATTAGGAAACTTGTAAGGGGTTTTGATTGTCAAAGTTTGATTGGGTGCTAGGGTTGGAGTTGACGAGGTAGGAGCAAAACAAGACCAATTCGGTTCCCAACAGCCAGCCTCTAACAAGCTGGTATTTGTTAGAAGATAGTTTTGTATGACAAATGCTGGAAATTGTAATGGCTTTTAATAAAGTGTAATCAACCATCCATCAAGTGTAAAGCCAGCTGCTTCGCAACGTGGACGGCTATGATCCTTTGCAAAGGAACCCTTCTCCCTCTGCCAATAATAAATAATAGTGATAAAAATCCTGGAAGCCTCTAGAATGAGTTAATAAGCTGGCTCCAGGTCACCTTCCTCTCCCCTCCCCCTCCCCCGAAGAAAGAGAGCTCAGAAGCTTCTAGAAGTGAGCTTGATTTTTTTCAGATGGCATGCCAAGATTATAGATGATTCTGGCAAAGAATGGACCACGAGATTCAGGGCAAATCATTTATGGTATCGGGGCCCCCGTTCCACCAGCAGTAAATTAAAAGAGAGAAGATTATGAAAAGGGGTCTGGGTAACCCCCAGTCCTATGACGCCGAGGCCCTCTTCCTGTTGGGATCCGTTGTGATTCCTTAGAAAGGGCTCTGGTCGTGGGTGCCTGGATTTGGTGCTTGATCTGCTGACTCCTGGAGACGTGAGAGTAGGGGGGTCGAGGGGTGGCCCCCCACAAGTTGTGTCTACATCCTAATCCTGGGACCCACAGAACATACAACGGCAAGAGCCAACAGGAATGTGAACTCTGGGCTCTAAGTGATTATGACGTATCAGTGTGAGTTCATTGGTTGTGACAAGTGCGAGACACGGGGGGTGGGGGTGCTGGTGGCAGAGGAAGCTAAGCTTGTGTAAGGGAGGGGTGAAAGGGAACTCTCCGTACCTTCCTTTCAATTTTCCTGCGAACGGAAAACTGCTCACAACCAATCAAATCTTTGAAAAAGTAAATTAAAATAAAATAAGCAAATCAAACCAGAGACTTTAGGGGTGTCTGGGTGACTCAGTCAGTTGAACGTCCAGCTCTCGATTTAGTCTCAGGTCACAGTCCCAGGGTCATTGGATCAAACCTGGCATGGAGCCTGCTTGGGATTCTTTTCTCTCTCTCTCCCTCTGCCCCTCTCCCCCTCTTGTGTTCGCTCTCCCTCAAAAGAAAAAAATTAAATCAAACTGAAAAACGAGAGACTTTAATGTCTCCAGAACTCTCTCTGGGCCTGTCTCTGAGGGCAGATGGCATCATTTCTCCCTGCAGACCAGCTTTCTCAACCAAGGGACGGCTCAGAGTTCCCTACAGCTTCAGGCTTACGTTTTCCTAAAAATGTTCCTCTTGGTACTCCTTCAAAATCTCCCAGCAGCCGTCAACAATACAAAAAAGCAAACGCACAAGTTATTCACTGCAGTATTATTGAGAGCGAAGCAGGGAAGCATTTAAACGTCCAACCAGAAGTAACCGGGTCAGTAAACACAATTTATGGGGAAAACCTGTATAATCTGATATGTAGGGACTTGTGGGATATATTGCTCAACAAAAACATTCATAGGCTTATTTTTGAAAAAGAGACACAAGGGGCACCTGCGTGGCTAGTCCGTTAAGCGTCCGACTTCAGCTCAGGTCATGATCTTCCGGTTTGTGAGTTCGAGCCCCGCATCGGGCTCTGTGCCGACAGCTCGGAGCCTGCAGCCTGCTTCGGGTTCTGGGTCTCGCTCTCTCTCTGCACCTCCCCTGCTGGCGGTCTGCGCCTCTCTGACTCTCAAAAATGAATAAGCATTTAAAAAAAAAATTAAAGAGAGACACGAGAAGACGAGCCAGAAACTAAAATTAAAAACAAAACAAAACACACAGCTGTTTGACTCTAAGAGGTGGGTGTGACCAGTAAAGTGAAGGGATGGAAAAGGGAAACTGAGTGAACCTTTTAATAACCCATGTTGACGCTTTACTCGCAAAGACAAAACTACATCAGAAAAGATGACATAGTACCCTACAATTGCACACAAACGAAAACGATGAGCCTAACTGCATGTGAGATCGCTAGCCACTCAGAAAAAAAGGAAAAAGCCCAAGTCCAGATTCTGGGACTAGGGTTTTACGAAACAGAGACCCAGGAAGGCAAAAGCATTGAAAAAACCCAGTGGAGGTTCAAAAGGCAGTCACCACATGGATAATGACGAACAATTTGGCATGCTTTCCTGAAAGTACAGCACCAAGATACTAGTTTCTGGAGTTTGGGGGGGGGAAAAAAAATCTCCCAGGACAGATTCTGATTGGTCCCTGGGTCAGGGTTCCACCTGCGCTGGGGGCGGTTAAGTGAAAGGTGAATGGGGGGCCTGCACTAGACGTGGTCAGGCTGTCCTTGCCCCGAGGAGAGGAGAGAACAGGGCAGTTGAGGCAGTAGATGCCTCCCTCCTTGCATCTGGCAATGTTTAGAGAATTGCTTTCATCAACCAACCGCCATCCTTCCGAATCTGATTCAATTATGTGGTGGAAATGTTCAGAGCTGGAAAAGTTCAAACTTTTACGGTATTTGTCATCTTTAAAATGGAGCATTTAATTGGACGATGCAGTAGATTTGGGCTCCCTTTCCGCAGACCCTTCTGCAGGAAACTTGTTGCCAGTAGGCAGACTGGAGAGAGGAGGAGGGAGGAAGACTGAATTGTAGAGCCAAGATTACGGGGCCGGGCTTGGGGGATTTAAACCCAAGCTCTGGCTTTGCTTCCAGCTCTCTGGGCTCCCTTCTGCTCCTCTGTAGAATAAGGGTTGGATTTACCTTTGCGTTTTCTGAGGCTGCACCACATCCCGAAAGGTCTTCGAAAGAAAGGAGGAGAGTCCCAGTGGCAGCTGTACATGTCCCCATGGTCACGACATCGTCAAGAGTCTTCATTTATGGGCTGGACTCTGGTTATCTTATTTTCACCATGAAGTATAAAAATCTGTGCTTCATAAAATTTTAGAAGATAGTAATTATTTCACTAGGAACAAAAGGATTTTTTTTTTAAACTAAGATTGAGGGGAAGAGATAGGTGTGGGGGAGGGGGCGAGAGAGGCTCCGCGAGGTGCAGAGATTTGCCCGGGGTCACTCAGCAAACAGGAGGCGCTGAGCCTGGTCAGGGCGCCTCCCAGCCTGTGGTCCTACTGGCTCCCACCCAGACCTGAACGAAGCCCCCACCCACGTGTTCTGGCAAGAGTCACATTGGAGACCCTCTGACACCCCCGCCTTCCTCCTCCCCAACCTCCTCTGTCCAGTGCAGGATCAGCACACTCTGACCCAAGTCACCGGCCAGGAAGCTTGTAAATGGCCAGCCCTGGGGGCAGTGTGACTAACACATAAGGCATTGTCAGGTAATCGACCTCAAGGGTTCTCCTAATGGTGCAAGATGTCCTGCTGCACAGAACGCGGCCTCTTTAGAAACCACAGAGGACAGGGGGCCTGATCTAAGTTGAGTGGGCACGAGCAGACCCCACCTCCTGGGGAAGGAGCCAGATGAGTGGCAGAAGTTTGCGTCATCTCCACGAATTCAAATACGATCTTCTTTTGGCGTTCCCCACTCTCCCGCCCAGGCATTTATTTGCCCTTCTCTCTAGTGTTCCCAGGGCACCTTGCTTGTCTCTATCAAAGTAGCGATTACACTGTGTTGCCATCATTTTATTTTCCTGTCCCCACCAGACTGAGCCTCCGGCATACGGGACCAAGTGGACACCCAGGGAATAGCGCCGGAACGACGGCATGATGAAGTGAATGGAAAAATAGGCCTGTTTCTTCCGGTCCTCTACCGGTTTTACTTCCTGTGTGTCCGGTTTTACTTCCTGTGTGTTCTTCCGGTTGCTATAATTCCGGGGCTCTCACCCCAAAATGTGGTGCACAGAATGTCCTATTGGACATTGAGGAGTTGAGGGCTGAACGTGAGGTCATAGGCCTCGATGAGAACACACGTTCTCGAGGGGGTCTCGAACCCTTGCTTCAGCAGGAGAATTTCTGTGTTTACTGCATAACATATCAGGCATCTGAATGAGCCTGTTTGAAAAAAAGGGTTCCATCGCCAAATAAGTCTGACAACCCATCAGGAGAGTAGATGTGCTTCCTGTCCCTTCTGGCCCTGACAGTCAGCAAATTAACACCTGGTCCATTAACAGAGTTGGAGGATCCCCTGAGGACAGATTCATGGTAATTTGTTCTATGTGTTCCCTTGGGATGCTCATTTTCAACTCTCAAGGAATCCCAATAAACGGACAAAACCCTAATTGTATTTGATTTTCACTCGTCTCTTGAGCGGCTGTGCTCGGAACCCACGTGATGACGAACAGAATTTTTCACAAATTCTCCGGTGATGCCGTTCTCCTACAGACTTCCTGTTTGTTCGAGCCTTTTGCTTTGTTTTGTTTTTCTGAGGAGTTCGAGCATTTTGGCCGGGAAGGATGTAGCCCAGAATGGCGAGAGCACCCAAAGAGATAAAAGCTCCAGGAAATGGATGCCCAGAAGGAGAGAAAAGTGTAAGCCCCTCGAGGTAGAGCTTTGGTCTTTGACAGGTGCTGGAAGGACAGAAATTAGAACAAGATTTACTGTGAAAACCAGACAGCGAGGGGACCTGGCTGACTTCTGGATTGACTGTTCTGAAAATACTTCCTTCTCCCCACATGTCCAGGAATCAGCTAGAGATGTGCTACGAGGAACAATGGGGCCTCGTTTGAAGCCACATCTTCAGGCAAGTGCATTGCTTTTCCTTAGACTAAATTTCTCTGGTGTGGCTGGAGGGGCTGATAGAGATGAGGAGGCTCACCCATCAATCCGGCCAAGCCAACACTTCCTGCTTCTGGTCAGTAAGGCCCTCAGACCCAGGGAAGGCTGTGTCCTGCTCTGGGCCCTGCCCTTCGGAGGATGCGATGCGTCAGAATTACAAAAAAAAGTACACGAGCTAAATATCACATAAGGGTTCAGTCACACGACACAATCCACAGCCCTAAACATCCACTGCATGACCGACACCATTCAGGCCCCTGGAAGATGCTTCTCCACATCTTTTGTCTCCTGTCCACGAAACAGGCATGGGCACGTTCAAGTGCTGGGAAGATTTGTGCCTCGGACTGTTCGGACACCGGAGACGTTGCTGCTTCAGCCAGAGCGGAGAGTTTGGGGGCCCCAGGGAGGGAAACTAGCTCAGTCCCGAAACAGGGCACTGTCGAAAAAAACCACCAGACGCCGAATAGAAGCGAGGCAAGATTTTCTTCACGGCCGGGCCAAACATGATCTCCTGATCTTAAGGAGAAAAGTGCAGAGCACGCCCCGAACAAAGGTAGCCGTGAGCTTTTATGGATTTTAGCAAGTCAGAATACGTCATTATTTGGTTAAGCAATTACGATTTACAGCATTTCATGGTAGCCAATTATATTGTGACACACAGACGTTAGTGTTGGCAGGAACCTATCAATTTAAAGTTCTTTGTCCTAAGAGGGTTTAAAATGACCAATCATAGTGAGACACCTAAGATACCATGGGGCAGTGAGTTCGTGACTTGTTACATGTTGGTCTTTGCCTGGGCCAGATCTTGGTAGAAGGGATGGGGGAGTGTTTTGCAACCTAAGTTATCCATTTAGCAAGCCGGCGAAGTTACGGAAGCGAGATAGTGCGGTTAGTAATTTCCGATAACCCTAATAGAGAACTACCTAAGCTTTTATCTCAATTATTCCTGAAAGGTGAGTTTAAGACGAACTTATATACAATAAGCTTTCTGATATCTTGTAAGTTGACCTATTACAAGTCCTTCTTCTCAGAGAGCATCCGTGGGTGGTTTCACAAGGACGCTGGGTTTCCCCTTTGAGGACCTCTCTTCGGTTTCCCAAGCAGGGTTCTAGAACAACTCATGAACTGACCCTGAGTTTACCACCATTGCACACAGAGGCTGAGGAACACCAGCGTATCAGCAATGGACCCTGCTGTCCAATCTGTACACGTGGGGGTCCAGATGGACCATGCCTGAAGCATGCTACTATTTAATTTTTTTTTTTAATGTTTATTTATTTTTGAGACAGAGAGAGACAGAGCATGAACAGGGGAGGGGCAGAGAGAGAGGGAGACACAGAATCGGAAACAGGCTCCAGGCTCTGAGCTGTCAGCACAGAGCCCGACGCGGGGCTTGAACCCACGGACTGCGAGATCACAACCTGAGCCGAAGTCGGACGCTCAACTGACCGAGCCACCCAGGCGCCCCTGCTACTGACTATTTAAGCAGCTGGATGGACATGGAAACGTTTCTGGAAAATGTTTCAAATGTGGGCATATTTGAAATGTGTAAAAAATCCTGCTTTTTAAGGAAGGAAATTCCGATACATGCAGCAATAGGGTGGACCTTGACGTTCTGCTCCCTCGGAGTGTTAGTCACGGAAGGACACGTGCTGTGTGACTCCTGTGGCCTTACATGAGGCTCCATAGAGACAGAAAGCAGAATGTGACTCCCAGGGGCTGGGGTTACAGTTTTGTGAAGACAGGGTTCTGCTTTACAAGACGGAAAGAGTTCTGACGAAGGATGGTGGTGATGGTTGCACACGATGTGAACGTGCTTCAATGCCGCTGAACGGGACGCTTCGTGGTGGTTAACGTGGCCGCCTTTCGGTTATGTGAATTTTACTCCAATTTTTCAAAATTAGATAAACTTACCATTAAGTAAACGTTTTTAATCCACTTTAAAAATAATTTCTGGGGCTCCTGGGTGGCTCAGTCGGTTAAGCATCCGACTTCAGCTCAGGTCACGATCTCACAGTCCGTGAGTTCGAGCCGCGCGTCAGGCTCTGGGCTGATGGCTCAGAGCCTGGAGCCTGCTTCCGATTCTGTGTCTCCCTCTCTCTCTGCCCCTCCCCCGTTCATGCTCTGTCTCTCTCTGTCCCCAAAATAAATAAACGTTAAAAAAAATTTTTAATAAAAAGAAATAATTTCTGGGGGGTGCCTCGGTGGCTCAGTTGGTTGAGTGTCTGACTCTTGATTCAGCTCATGTCACCATCCCCAGGCCGTGGGATCGAGCCCGGCATCAGGCTCCATGCTGAGTGTGGAGCCTGCTTGGGATTCTCTCTCTCTCCCTCTGCCCCCTCCCTTGCTTGCACGCTTTCTCTGTCTGTAAAACATAAAATATAAAATAAAATAAAATAAAATAAAATAAAATAAAATAATAAAATAGTTACTGTTCAAGTGTTTGACATTCATTAACTGTAATTTATATTTTGCCTTTTACCTTTAATAGGTAACTTTGAATATCTTAGAAGAATTTTTTTCAGAAAAATATATATAAGAAAAAAATTTTTTTTGTTTGATTTTTTCCATTTGCTTTACATTTCTGATAAAATATGCTCAGATTTTGTATACTTGGGATGGAAATATTTTATTCAATAGTCAGCTAGCTTGAGTGATAAGCTTTTTAAACCTTCAGATAGGGGCACCTGGGTGGCTCAGTCGGTTAGGCGGCCGACTTCAGCTCAGGTCACGATCTCACGGTCCGTGAGTTCGAGTCCCGCGTCGGGCTCTGTGCTGACAGCTCAGAGCCTGGAGCCTGCTTCATATTCTGTGTCTCCCGCTCTCTGACCCTCCCCTGTTCATGCTCTGTCTCTCCCTGTCTCAAAAATAAATAAACGTGAAAAAAAAAAAAAAAAAGTAAACCTTCAGATACACCGTAAGGTGTCCTCAATTCGTCTCATGTTCCAGATCCTGCGAACAGAAGGGCCTTCCACTGGTGATGACTAGTCTTTCCCAAGTAAATTTGTCTTCTCACTCTCGCTGCTTGCTCTGCCCAAGGACCCCTTCTGCCCTTTCTTTGCCGCCGGAATGCCTAACTATGCCTCAAAGCACAGGTCTGATGTCACCTCCTCCGAGAAGCCCTCAGTTGCACCAGGTGGGATAAATGTGCCTCTGTTGGCATTGCTATGCTCACCCCCCTGTTACTACACATTATTTCACTGCGTTATTGTTATGTATTCTTACTGGTTTTCTGCCCCAGGCTATCAGCTCCTTGAGGACAGGTTCTGTGACTTACTTATCCTTACATCTGAACCGCTAGCCTAATGAAGATAATCAGCAAAAGGCTGTTGAATGAATTGACATTTTCTTGATGAAGAAAGTCATCATTTTATTTTATTTTTTTTTAAATTTTTTTTTTTAACGTTTATTTATTTTTGGGACAGAGAGACAGAGCATGAACGGGGGAGGGGCAGAGAGAGAGGGAGACACAGAATCGGAAGCAGGCTCCAGGCTCTGAGCCCGACGCGGGGCTCGAACTCACGGACCGTGAGATCGTGACCTGAGCCGAAGTCGGACGCTCAACCGACTGAGCCACCCAGGCGCCCCAGAAAGTCATCATTTTAAATTCAAGAACCCAGGGATGCCTCCTGGGTGATGCAGTTGGTTGGGCACCCAACTCTCGGCTTCAGCTCGGGTCCCGATCCCAGGGTCGTGGGATCGAGCCCCACGTCAGGCTCCACACTGAGCCTGGAGTCTGCTCAGGTTTCTCTCTCTCTCCCTCTGCCCGTGCACTTTCTGCCTGCGTGCACTTTCTCTAAATAGATATCTAGATAGGTAGATAGAAGAATGCATTGAGCTAAATAAATGGAGCATTTGTCCCAAGCGTGGTAAGTTCTCTCTAGACTTTGTTTTGGGGGGCAAAGCTTAGACTGTCCTTTGTCACGGCTGGCTGCCTGGCCCGGCACGTTTCATCATCTTTCTGATTTGCTACTGGAGCAAATGAAGAACAAATAGGTTCTGAGGAAAGAGGAACTAACTATGGCTCACTTCCAAGCGTGACGCACAGACTTCAGTGCGCGATGAGCTTTGGGACGGCGGGTACGGCTCCCTGCAAGACCACTGCACGTTCCAGCTGTGCCAAGATGCCGGCTATGCGGGGTGACCTTGTGTCCTTGGTTTCCAGGCATACCCCAAGCTTATACCTCCCGTCCCAACGTAATTACTAATATCATCCACTTTCACTCTCAAATGTGTCCCAGTTTCCCCAGAAGTGAGCTGCCGTGAGTAACCTTTGAAAAAATGTGATGTTGTGACATTGCCTTCCCTAGGGCAGTTGATTATCATAAAAGAAGGAGGAGGAGGAGGAGGGGAATTGGAGAAATGGGAACCATGTTTGAATCCAACTTCTGAATGGTGACTAGGTCTTTCCTGCCCTCTTAGGTCAATCATGTTCACCATCTTGAGAGACCCGAGGGGGTTGAGCTTCCCAAATAACTCCACTCTTCCTCCACTTGACTCCCCTGCACACGCAGAAGTGTTTGTGAAATGCGGGAAACTCTACTCCTAGAAGCTTCTCGAATGTAAGCTGTTGCAAGGCAAAGTAGCATGCTGTTCCCCTTTGCCAAGGATAATATAGGCTGGAATGAATATGGGTCTGAAAAAGAGGCTCAGTTTGTAACCTGGGTGGACACATGGCTGTTGAGGAATCTTTCACTGCTTAACTAGTCGGCCATGCGAGATCCATGGCCCAGAGCTCATTCAGGGACTACAACCTGGCCCATGGCCGCAGAGGCCCCCTGGATGGATCCTGTCTGCAGTACACTTTTGTCACATCAGGAGTCTACCGTGGGTTGAGTGATACTCAATGTTTTGATTCATTTGTCCTTTCAAGGAGTGAGGAGGAGGGAGTTCAGAGGAAAATGCCAATTCATACTGAATCTTTAGAAGAGAAGAGGAAGAAGAAGAAGGAGAAGAAGAAGAAGAAGAAGAAGAAGAAGAAGAAGAAGAAAACAGAGGAGGAGGAGGAGAGAGAGGAGGGGGAGGAGGAGGAAGGAGGAAGGAAGGGGAAGGTGGGAGGAGGAGGGGGGAGAGGAGGAGGAGGAGAAGAGAAAAAGAGAAGGGAAGAGAAGAAAAGAAGAGAAAAATTGAAAAGAAAAGAAAAAAGAAAAAAGAAGAGAAGAGAAAAGAAAAAAGAAAAAAGAAGGAGGAGGTAAGAGGGAGTGATAATTACTCTGTGCCCCCAGGTCCTGATGGAGTGTTGAGTCTCTCAGACACTTTAAATAGGCGCCATGAGTTGTGTAAGTGCTGCCCAGCTGGCGGCCTGCCTAGTTCACATGACAGCAATATCTGATGGTTTGGGCAAGGCGGGGTGGGGTGGAAAGGGGCCCGGGATCCAGAAGACAAAGAGTGGGGGAAGGGACAGGACCATAAGTCTTAAAAAATGAGAGATACAGAGCTCAGAGAAGTATTGATGCTAATGGCAGCCCTTTATTCCATGGATCTGGAACATTCCCTGCCTTGTGCTGAAGGCCATACCCCATGGTACCTGAGCCCACATCCCTCCTTACTCCTGACCTTCACCTCAGGACTCCAGTCTTTGTGTTCAGCCTAGGAAGAACCATAAAATGCCCCCCTCTTGGGGCGCCTGGGTGGTTAAGCATCCAACTCTTGATTTGGGCTCAAGTGATGTTCTCAAGGTTGTGAGATCAAGCCCAGCGTCGGGCTCTGTGCTGGGCATGGAGCCTACCTGGGATTCTCTCTCTCCCTCTCCCTCTGTCCCTTTCCTGATCGCACTAAATAGATAGATAGCTGGATAGATAGATGATAGATAGATGATAGATTGATAGATGATAGATAGATAGATAGATAGATAACGAAATGTCCCCCCTTAACTTCCTGCTGGGGTGGCTACCTCCCTCCTAAAGCTCAGCCTCCTACACTGGGATTTTGAAGATACCTGCTTACTGAGCCGGGGGCGGGGGGTGGGGAGGGGCAGGTGAAGTCAAAATGGAAAGGATTCTAACACAAAGCTCCCACCTCCTGTGTCAGACCCTGTCCTGGGCGCAGTTGCCCATTTTTTCCCGCGTAATCCCTGACATAAGCAAAAGTAACTATCTCTATTCCCATCGTACACAGAAAGACCAAACGCAAAGGACGTGAAATGGTTAGTTGTGCCTGACCAACAAGCAGCAGGACTGAGATTTGAACTCAGGGATTTCTGACTTTCTCCAGAGGGTTTGACGCCTCTGTGACCACAGGTGCCCAGAACATCCCGCACCAACAACCACTGTCCCCTAGCTGCATTTCTTTGCCACTTCTCGCTTCCAGGCCTGGACTCAAGCTGTCCCCTTTCCTGCCCACTGCCCCCTTCTGTATCTACCGATTTCTGAGCTGCCCTGCAAGTTCCTGTGCAGAGGTCCTGTGCTCTGACAGTTCCCCACCTCAGAGTTGCAAGCTTTTTCTTCCATATTTTATCCTCTCTGATATCAGAATACGAATATGTATTATAGGCATACAGTTTCCATAAAATGTTGCTTTTTTTTTTTTCAACGTTTTTTATTTATTTGTGGGACAGAGAGAGACAGAGCATGAACGGGGGAGGGGCAGAGAGAGAGGGAGACACAGAATCGGAAGCAGGCTCCAGGCTCCGAGCCATCAGCCCAGAGCCTGACGCGGGGCTCGAACTCACGGACCGCGAGATCGTGACCTGGCTGAAGTCGGACACTTAACCGACTGCGCCACCCAGGCGCCCCTAAAATGTTGCTTTTAAGTCAGTAGCACTTGCCATAGTTGGTGGGTCATAGAATTAACTGTAAACGGCCCTGCTTCCGGCCGGCATAAGAATCAGCCCTCTGTACGCCCGTCTCCCTCTCCACTCAGTGGGCTTCTGGGCAGTGGCCCGTGTTGGGCCATCTTTGCATCTCAGCACAGCCCAGGATCAGGCCACCAGGGCCTCTTAGTAAAGGCAATTGGCAAGGAAACATGCTTTTTTTATGTGTTACTCAGAGAAGGGTCTTATTTAATCCTTGGACAGAATCTATGAAATATCTGTTACTATTCCCGCCTTGCAGGGGAGGAAACAAAGTGGCCTCAAAGTCCGAGATCCAGTGGAGGGGAGAGGCTTGACGTGGACCCAAGTGTGTCCAGTGTCCCAGCTCTACTCCTGCCTCTCTCTGCTCTCCAACGGAACACCGCTCTTATGAGGAAAGATAAACTCGTGCAGATGAGTTAGGTTAGCAACGTAAATGATCCGCTCTCTAGAATGCAACGTGCTATTCATTTGTGTTCTTACACCTGCAGTGCCCCTGAAGGCCATGACATCCATTACAGACCAGGTGAGTAGTATTCATTCACTCGTTCATTCATTCACTTGTTTCTCTGTTAGGCAAGCCTGTCCGGGCCTCCTCCTTGGTTGCAAAGCCCCGCGGGAACACAGAAACGGACCAAACGTGGTCCATGCCACAGACGCCCTAAAGGCTAGAGCGGAGCTCCGTTTTATTTCAGGTGTCTGTTGAACATCCACTCTGCAGGAACCTGCACGAGAATCTGGGGAAAGAAAGCCGAACAACCACGGCCCCCCCCTCTGGAAATCATTAGAGTTGCAAGTAAGAGCACGGGTACGACCAGACTCCGTGACTTCTTCCTACCCTATGCTCAGCATGGTTATACAACCCAGACAGCGGGCTATGCCGTGGCTCCTACACGGCTAACTTTAAACCTGACCTGCTATCTTCTCGGCCGGGACACTGGGCGGCCCATTCGACATGATAATGGAAAAAGGAAGAGGTGAAAACACTCCAAGCAACGGTAAGTAACTATGCAAGGCCTATTGGAGCCCAATACGGGCTTTCTTGTCCTTGTTTATGTATTTAAGTGTCTTCCCGGATGACTCTGGCTTCAAACTGCAGGCATAAGGCCAGTCGGCTGGCTGCACCTCACTAGCCTAAATAAAGGGGGGACTAGAGCTTTTATCTGGCAAACTCAGACCCCGAAGTCAGCTACTAGGGGGGCAGAGGAGGAGAGTTTCCTCTACCTTGCTGTCTCCCCCCGTCCACCCCAGGACTTGCCGTGGCTCAGCCTGGGACCAGACCTTCAGGGCAAATGTGCAGTTTCAGTTAGAATCAATGGTTCACCGGGTGCAAACTGGGCCAGGCGCTCCTTCATACGTTATATGTATTTCAATTTCCTGATGCTCTATGACACCATGCATTTCACTAAGAGGACTTTGCCAGACTTTCAAACGACCCCGTAAGCATGTATACGGGGTAAATCGTCGTTAGATTCCACGTCGTTAGAATCCACGGGCTTCACATCTGATCCTCTCCGAGAGGCTATAGCCATGGAGAGCAGAACAGGTATTTCAAGCTTCCTGTTTCTCAGGACCGTGAAACGAACATGCTAATTTACAGCAGAGGGCCCACTGCAGAGGGGGGGCCAAACCCCTGCTGACCAAAGCAACGAAAGAAAGAAAGAATGAATGAATGAATGAGCGAACGAAATATGTGGTTCTGCCAGTGTTTTATGCACCAGTCACAGGCTGTACTAAAAATGAGATGGTGGGGGCGCCTGGGTGGCTCAGTCGGTCGGGCGTCCGACTTCGTCTCAGGTCACGATCTCGCGGTCCGTGAGTTCGAGCCCCGCGTCAGGCTCTGGGCTGATGGCTCAGAGCCTGGAGCCTGCTTCCGATTCTGTGTCTCCCTCTCTCTGCACCTCCCCCGTTCATGCTCTGTCTCTCTCTGTCCCAAAAATAAATAAACGTTAAAAAAAAAAAAAATGAGATGGTGGCTGTATCTGGACTTTGGCGTAGGAGTCTAGCACAGTGGTTTAATGACCTGGCTTCTGGATTCAGATCGGTCCGAGTCAGAAGATTGGATCTAGTCCTCCTGTGAACACTTGGGCGAGGTCCATCCTAAATCTTTGAAAGCCTCAATTGCTCAGTGGCGTAAGGAGACGATGACCACATGCCCAATCCCGAAGTCTGTCATTGAGACTCAAGTGAGTCCAAAGTCCATCAGACATTGCCCAGGTCATATTCAGCCACAGCACACATGACCGGATGTGTCTTCAATGTCTTGTTTCTTTTAATACACTTTTAGAGCAGTTTATGATTCACAGCAAAACTAAGCAGGAAGCACAGAGTTCCCAGGCAGCCTTTGGCTACCCCCCCCTCCTCGCTGCCTCCCGCCAAACCTCTCCCACTACGGACTTTCCCCACCAGAGTGGGACATTTATTACAATTGATGAACCTGCCAGACACGTCATTATCGCTGAGAGTCCATAGTTTACATTATGACTCACTCTTGGTGGTGGACATTCTATGGGTTTGGACAAATTCTATGGGTATCCACCATTTCAGTATCCCGTAGGGTAGTTTCACTGCCCTAAAAGCCCTCCGTGCTTTGCCTGTTCATCTCACCCACCCCACACCACAGCAACCACTGATCACCATAGCTTTGCCTTCTCCGGTAGGTCAGATCGCTAGAATCATACAGTGTGTAGCTTTCACAGATTGGCTTCTTTCGCCTCATAACATGCATTCGAGTTGCCTCCGTGTCTTTCCATAACTTGAGAGCTCCAGGATTTCCATAATTTCTTCTTGGCGTTGAATAATATTCCAGCATCTGGGTGCACCACAGTTTATTTGTCCGGTCACCTACCAAAGGACATCTTGCTTGCTTCCAACTTTAGGCAATTATGAATAAAGCTGCTATAAGCCACTGTGTGTGGATTTTTGTGTAGACGTGAGTTTTCAGCGCCTTCGGGTAGATACTAAGGAGGGCAATTCCCGGGCCATATGCCAAGAGTAGCTGTGGGATTGTAAGAAACCCCCAAACTGCCTTCCAAAGTGGCTCTAGTCTTTTGCATTCCCACCAGCAATAAATAACAGCTCGCCTTGGTTGTTGCTTTAATTTGCATTTCCCTGATGACATATGATGTTTAGTCATTTTCCGACTTTTTTATTACCCCGCGAGTTTCTGTGGGGACAAAATGAGCTAATAGAAAAGTGGTTAGCATAGTGCCTGGTCCATAACAATCATGCCATAAACCAGAGGTTTAAAAAGGAGATGCCATTACTGGCATATCGAGTCATCTTGTTTTCCGGGGCTAAAGGACTCCGGGTCACGTTGATGCCCCTGACGCTTCCCCTTCAGTCGCTAGTCTTGCTCAATACCCTATAGGTACCCCCACAAAATTACACTCACCTGCCTCCCTCATGATCTGTTTTCACATCCTTCTCCCCTACTTCGGGGGATCCCTTGAAGCCAGGGCTGTTTCTGCCCCCTACGTCCACCTCCGTCACCTGGCAAGGGCATGCTACCCAGCAGGGGCCAGGGCAGAGTTACTGAACTAATCTGCAAATGCTGATCGAACTGCTTCACGCTGGGTTTTGGCTCCGGGTAGAGACTTGGCGTTAGACAAAATGAGCCCAGAGGAGGCACCATGTGGCAGGCAGAGCTGGTCGCCCTCTCCTCTGCACCTTCCAAGGCCTCTGTCATTTTGCCTGCTGTACTGTGACAGACCAGCGTGTCCTCCACTGGGACGTAAGCACCACGGCCGGGCACAAAGTTGACTCTTCTAGAAGGCATTGGAATGAGTTTGTCCTGCATGCGCTCTGATTGTCCAGGCCATTGCCCTTCTCCTTCCAGAACCACCGACCCTCTCAAGGCCTCTGGGAAAGAAATGATCCATGTAGTTCCCTCCATTTTAGAGGCAGGAGGATTTGGGTCACTCGGCGCCCAGATCACGGTCCCAAAGTTAACAGAATCAGCAGAGAAAGAGAAGCTCGCTCGGAGGCAAAGTTTAGGAAAAGAGAGAGCAAGCCCTCATTCCGTGACTGTCCCTAACGCATGTGCTTCCCACAACTCGCTCCCCAGGACATTTTTCCATCAGACATTCTGCTCCACGTTTGATTTATCGTTCAGTTGACATAAACCCAACAATAGTATAATTAGAAGGTTCAGATGAGGGTGCCTGGAGGGAGAGTAATTATTTGCTGAAAGATGAACGCGATAAAGGAGCAAAGCAAGCCGAGTTTTCTTGTGCCGAGAGAGCCTGCCTTCCCAACGTGTTGACACCAAAATAGAAAGGGAGATTTTCTCTAATGACTGACCTTTTTTTCTTCAGAAGATGCAGTTTATCTCTTCCCTGCCCGAGGCTAGGTTTACAAGGGTCCGCCCGACTCCTTTCCCACCCCAGTTCCACAGAGAGAGCTGTGCGTGTAACTCTTGGGTCCCAAGCTTGTCGAGAAGCCCTGCCTGTTGGCCCGAATTCCTTCTTCTCGGGACAGCGCTCTGCCTGCCCAGGACATGACCGTTCTTAACAACTGACACGACGCTTGTCACTGGAACCGGCTGCAAGGGTTTCTGGAAGTGCGGGTGGCAGGGTGTGCGGCAGGCAGGCTCGGACGGGGGGACTGACACTTACTGAGCCTCTGTTCCTGCACTAGCCCTTTTGGTCCTCATGAGCATATTGGGATGTGGGGGTTCGTGTGCCCATTTTACAGATGAGGCAACTGAGGCTCAGAGTAGTAAAGAAGCTCAGCCAAGGCAAGGCAGACAGCAGTTAGGAAGGCCAGGATCTAAACAAAGTGGTGCTCTGTCTGGTGCTAACGCCCCTGCTTTTTCCTCTGATTCCATCGGCCTCCCCCAGAATGGAGACAAGAGCCCCCAAAGGGTTCTGGGAGAGCATGGCAGAATAGTACCGTTCATCTCCAGACTGTTCGGGGTCTCCTCCCCTTGTCCCTGGTTAGATCCCTGTTAAAAGGCTGTGGGTGTTTTCATTGTAATTCCTTGCCCTGGAGGAGACAAACAGTTCATGGTGACCTTACAGAGTGCTCTGTCTTAAGGTCACGCTGACCCGACTGCTCTCCCGCTCCAGGTGTGGTCCCTCCAGAGGAGACAGGCCGAACTGTGGGGTGGAGGAGGTGTGTCCGGGGGTGGGCATCCCTACAACTGCTCGGCCCCGGCTGTAGGCTGGACAGACTTTGGCCTGACCTCTGGCGGGGCCCAGCCTCTCGCGGGCGAACATTTTCCAACGCGGGCTTTGTGCCAAGCACAGTCTCCCGGGTTCCCTGCCTTTGCTGGTGATCTCACGGCCCCCTCACATATGCTCTTTAAAGTAGAGATCAGCAGGCCCATTTTACAGAGGGGGAAACTAAGGCTGCAAAGTCCAAGTGACCGGTCGTACATCACTGTGGAATGGCCTTTGGAGTCAGCGAGACCCGGCTTGGAATAACAGATCTGTTACTTGCCTGTGTTGGAATGTATTCCGAGCCCCATCTGGGACTCGGATGGGAAGGGGAGTGGCCGTGCTCCGAGGCCTGCGTGAATATTATTCTCCGAGGTCTCAAAGCACTCCCTCTGGTCACTGTATTCACTTTCACCCTTCCCTAGCTGCAGTTTCCTGGGTATATTAGTTTTCTAAGGCTGTGGGAACATATTGCCACAAACTGGGTAGCTTAAAACAGCAGAAAGTTGTTCTCTCACAGTCGTGAAGGTCAGAAGTCTGAAGTTAGGATCGCTGGACCCAAATCAAAAGGCTCCAGAGGCTTTAGGGGAGAATCGATTCCTTGCCTCTCCCAGCTGCTGGCAGTTGCTGGCATTCCTTGGCTTGTGGCCACATCACTTCCATCTGTGCCTCCAGTTTCATGTTGTTTCCTCCTCTGTGTGTCTAATCTCCCTCTGCCTCTGTCTTAGGACACTGGTGATTGCATTTAGGACCGACCTGGATAATCTAGGATAACCTCTTCATCCTTAAGATCTTAATTTAATCATCTCTTGAAAGATCCCTCTTTCCCCATAAGGTAACATTTACAGGTTCCAGTCATCAGGACCTGCTATCCTTGGGGGGCCATTTTCAGCCTATCACACTGGGTTGCATCCTGATTCTCATCAAGCTTTACAGTGGAGCAGCTTAATATCTACCTAAAGATCTTATTGCAACCCAGAAAAATAAATAACGAGAAATCCTAAGTAGGTCAGCCCGACTCCTGCTTTTACTGAGATTTTGAGCCCCTAACCCTGGAACCTAGGCTTCGACTTTTTCTCTAAAGACCAAGCCCCTACAAGATATTTCTGCCCACATTTCGAGCCTGAAGTTCTAATTCCCCACCTTAAAGCCCTCCCCGGCTCGGCATTCCATCCAGCATGGAATGCAATCTCCTAAGCCTGGTCAAGATCCCCCAGAGTTGGGCTCCTTGAATGGTCAGGGTAATCTGAGCATCTGTAACACACAGACTCCAGCACATAATGGCTCATCGCTACAGAAGTTTTCTCGCTTACATCACTGCCCTGACGTTCAGGTGGACAGAGTGACTCGACTCTACATGTTCTTTTAGGGACCCCTTCCACTTTGTGACCCCGCTATCTCCTAGGAGGGTGCGTAGGGGCATGGATAGTGTGTATTTGCTCTCCCTGCCCTTAATTGTAAGACCCTTGAGGTCCATCTTCGGGGGCCATTTTGGCTAATCAGTTGTCCCTGCCTAAGACTTTGAATTTTAAGGAAGTGACCCAAAGACGCTGTATCAATTGAGATCAATTCTGACAGCATCGTCAGCGCCATCCAGTGGCCAACGGCAGCAATATCTTAACCAGAGCGTTTTCTACAAAATCCTCGGAGTCCTGCCACCACCAGTGACCTTGGCTCACGCATTTTCCAGGCCGCCTTGTCTCCAGCCTCACCACTGATGCTGTGGGCTCCCAAGAGTCCATTTCCTTGAGCTGGGGGAGCTCCTACCAGTGTCTGAGAACCCTGCTTGGCACACCTAGCTCGCAGGGCTCGTGTGCAGACGCAATTAACCGTGACAGGGGAGAAAGAAATGCTTTATGTACTTCAGGGTTACGTCAGAGCAAAGAGATGAAAAGTGGCTGCAATTTCTAAGATCTAGCAATTTCACTCCTAGGTATTTACCCAACTGATTTGAAAACTTAGGTCCACACCAAAACCTGCACACGTGTGTTTATAACCGTTCTATTCATAGTTGCCAGACGTTGGGAACAGCCAAGATGTCCTTCAGTAAGTAAAAGGATAAGCAAATTGCGGTCATACATATAATGGAATATTAGCCAATGATACAAAGGAATTAACTGCCAAGTCATGCGAAGGCACGAATAAATCCTCGGTGCCTATTTACTCATGAGAGAAACCAGTATAAAAAGGTTCTGTATCGGATGATTCCATTTATATGGCGTTATAGAAAAGGCAACCTATGTAAACAATAAGCAGATCAGTGGCTCCCAGGCGTTTCTGGGGTTTGAGGGAAGATTGAATCGATGAAGCACAGGGGTATTTTTAGGTGGTGACACTGCTCTGTATGATACTTCAAAGATGGATACGTGACACAATTCATTTGTCAAAGTCTATAGAACTTGACTCCAGAAAAGAGTGAACCTTAATGTAAGCAAATTCTTAAAAAGCCATTTAGGACCTCGGGGGACCTGAGGACGGAATGTAGACTGTGACAAAATAATATAACCACATTCTAATTGTACGAAACAGCCTCCCAGAGGGGGTAGCGACGAAGGTAGCTGTGGGAATGAGTGGAGTCTGTGAGACTAAAGAGCAGGGGGTGCCTGGGCGGCTCAGTTGGTTAAGTGTCCAACTCTTGATTTCAGCTCAGGTCTATGATCTCAGGTTCGTGAGTTCAAGCCCCGCGTCAAGAGCTCCATGCTGCCTGTGCGGAGCCTGCTTGGGATTCTCTCTCTCTCTCTCTCTCTCTCTCTGCCTCTCTCTCTCTCTCAAAATAAATAAATAACTTTAAAAAAAGACAAAAAACAAAAGGAACTGCACATAAGCACTGCGCTCTAGTTAATAAACTCGTTTCTTATGGGGCTGCAGGTTAACGATTCTGAAACCACTGTACATGCACGCGTAAATTGAACAACTAAGTAAATGGATGGTCAACCATGGTAGCCTCGTTTCTCACCGTTGGAGTAGGAAGTTACAGATAAGCAAGGGGAAAAGGCTAGACTGAGCCATGGAATCATGGATGGGAGGCGGAGACATCCCGTAGACGCTCATGTTCAGCTCAGTACAGATACAGACAGATATATAGGGAAACATTTATAGATATGAATACACATGGGTTACTCTACACTCATATGTTTCCTTTCTCTGGCAGCTGAGAGGACCTAGAAACAATGATCCCTCTGTAGTAATGGGCACACATAACACCCCGGTTTGGATTTTCTATTAGTCTTCTTCAGTAAAAGGAAAGGGGGCTCCATGGAGAAATCGCTGATCTGGGACTGGGTCAGGAAATACACGAGATGAGCTTGAGACCTTTTTAGTGCCAAAAAGTGAGCGATTGCTTAAAAAACAAAATGGTGATATGTTAAAGGAGCCAACAGAAATGGCTCCCAATAGCCAAGGCTAGACCAATTTGAGGAACAAAATAAGGTAGTGTTGGCTTATATTCCAAAGTATAAAGTAAGTACCCACGATTAATACTGATGTAAATAAATTATTGAATAAATAAATAAGTGAGGGCAAGAGACAACACTCCCAAGCAAAAGGATCCCCCAAATTTATGTAGCTAAGTTATACCTCCCCACTCCTTACCTATAGACTGTCATAGCGACAGGATAGTACAGAAACAGGGAGAAGGAAAGTCACCCCAGAGTGGAGAAATGGGACAGACTCTACCTCAGCCAGGAGATCAGGGTCAACATCAACCGTGATGCATCATGTTAATAGTATGTACCCTCGATAAAACGTGATGAGAAGGGCGCCTGGGTGACCTAGTCGGTTAAGCGTCCTCAGCTCATGGTCTCGTAGTTCGTGGGTTCGAGCCCCGCGTCGGGCTCTGTGCTGACAGCTCAGAGCCTGGAGCCTGCTCCAGATTCTGTCTCTCTCTCTCTCTCTCTCTCTCTCTGCCCCTCCCCTGCTGGTGCTCATCTCTCTCTCAAAAATAAATAAACATTTTTTATTTATTTTTTTATTTTTTTAAATTTTTTTAATCATTTATTTATTTTTGAGACAGAGACAGAGCATGAACGGGGGAGGGTCAGAGAGAGAGGGAGACACAGAATCGGAAACAGGCTCCAGGCTCCGAGTGGTCAGCACAGAGCCCGACGCGGGGCTCGAACTCACGGACTGCGAGATCGTGACCTGAGCCGAAGTCGGCCGCTCAACCGACTGAGCCACCCAGGCGCCCCATAAACATTTTTTTTTTTAAAGCGATGAGAATGCATGTTATCTCTGCGGTGTTCCCCCCAAAACCCTTAATTGCAGTGTAACTTGTGAGAAAACAGCAGCTAAATCCCAGTTAAGGAACATTCTATAAAATACCTACCCAGGACTCCTCAAAACTGTCCTGCTCATCGTAAACTTCAAATCTGGGAAACTGTCACAGCCAAGAGGAGCCTAAGGAGAGAGGCTGCCTAATTACAACGCATGAAGGAGCCTGGATGGGATCCTGGAACAGAAAAAAAAAGAAAAGAAAAAAGGGAGGGTGGGCATCAGGCAGAATCCAAGGAACTCTGAATAAGGTGTGGGCTTTAGCTGATAGTAACATATCAATCTGGGTTCGTTTACTGTGACAAACTTACTAATGCAAGATGCTAAGAATAGAGGAACCTGGGTGTGGAGCAAATGAGAACATTCTGTACTATCTTTGCAACTTTTTTTTTGTAAATCTAAATGTATTCCAAAAAAAAAAAAAAGTGTTTTTGAGCCCAGCCTCAGCCAGCCTTGCAAATAACTTTCAAACAGCCTCAGACCTCAGAATTTGCATTGGATTCCCTTCCTTCCCAATACGCCTCCTCCTCGCAGATTGGCAAGTGAGGCTGCCATTTTCGCCAGCTGTCTTTTGCCAACTTCAAGCATGGAGGAAGAGGGCTAGGAGGGAGGTGGGTGGAAGAGGGGTTTGAGCTGGGGGTAAAGGCTCGTGGGTGCAGGTAAAGGCTCCTGGAGCCACAGCAGTGGCTGGAAACCACCCTCTGTGTCGGCAGGAGGCATATACAGCCCTCAGCACAGCCCCTGGCGTGAGGAATGTTAGATTTAGAAATTTTTATGTAACGTACATGATGGATGGTGGAGCCCACACTTCAGTAGTTCCCTTATATCTGCCTCTATAAGCTAAGCTCACTTCTCTATAAGCTCTTTGAAAGCATCCATTCGTGTATTCAATGAGCAGTTACTGAATGCCTCCTATGTCCCCGACTCTGGGTCATTCCGCAGCTGTGGGAGGTCAGCCGCGGCCGGGGCCAGCGAGCTGCATGTCTGTCTGGCCGGGTGGGTAGTCCTGGGATTAAGTGGCCGTGAAGTGAGTGTATCAGGGGACTCCGGAGAAAGGCCCCAGATGCTGCTTCCCCTGTCACTGGGACTATGGCTCCCGTTGCTGAATGCTATCCCCGGACTCTGGAGAAGTTATCGCAAAGATGGCTGGGACCTCCAAGGCTCAAACCGTCACACAGCGTGTGGTGGCTGGCCTATGCTCGAGCGAAGTGGAAAGGCCGTCTAGTTGCAAATGCCTTTCTGGAACTTTCCAAGCAATTTGGCAAGGGACCCTTTCCATGTTCCTCCTCCACTTTTAGGTTTGTAGAATGTCAGAGTCGAGACCTGGCACAGGTTCTCGAGGACGGGTGCTAAACCCAAGGCTTCGAAGAACAGCTACCGTGGAGCAGGCGACGGCTGTATGGCAGGCACCGAATGGCACGCTTCCTCCTGTATCGTTTCCTTTCATTTCATCCCCACTTGGACCTGGGCCATCTCTCCAGCCTGCTAATTGCTCTCCCCACAGCAGCGGGGGATCCTTCTAAATTGTCCTTCAGATGACGACCCTCCAGTGACTTTTCCGCCTCCAGGCCCTCTGGGGTCTGACTCTCCTCTCCCTCCGCTCCAGCCACACTAGCCCCTTCCTGGCACTCAAACCCCACCAAGCTGTTCCCCACTTGCTCAGGGCCTTTGCACGTGCTTTTATCTCTGCCTGAAACCCTCCTTCCCAGGGCCTTGGGCCCTCCCTCAGTCCCCCCAGCTCACCTAGCATCTCCTGAGTGCAGGCTTTCGTCGCTATGCTAGATAACACAACAATCCGACTCTCCTCCAGGATCTCCTAGGTTCTCTTCCGTGTTTTGTTTTAACCCAATCACCGCGTGGCATACCATAGATTTTCTTGTTCATTGGATTCTTATGGGCCTCCACCTTCTAGAATGTAAGTTCTGGGGGCCAGGACTTAGCTTTGACCACTGGTGCCTCCCTAGTGCCTGACACATGGCAGGAGGTCAGCAAGGCTTTGAGAAGCAAAGCACACGAGCCAGAGTCCCAAACTGAAGATACACGCAGAGGGGCCAAAGGCAGTATGTAATACGGGGAATGACCCTCCCATATCCTTGTCATAGAAGTCGTCCGAGGAACAGATGGGAGTGAGGGAGAGGGGTAACCACGGAGGAGACGGAAAGAAATGAATCCACGTTCCTTACAACAAATGCAAGGGCCGGACTGCTACTCCCACAGGGACCTGTCAGCCAGGATGGCTTTTGTGCCCCTCCCCGCCCCTAGTTTGAGACCTTTGCGCTTGCTGTCCTCCCTGGCAGGAAGCACCCTACGTCACCTCCGTGTGGCTCCCTCCCGCTCCTCTCTGCTCAGGAAGTCCTTTCCTACTGTCCCAACTGGGTGAGGTGGCCCAAGGTCCCTGTTCTCACGGCAGTATTTATTCAGCACGATTTTTAACGGCACACTTGTCTCTTTAATATCTGTCTCCCCGACTAGATTTAAGCTCCTTTGAGGGCAGATACCATCCTTGGTTTATTCTGACTTATTCTAACACAGTCCTCAGCTACTAACACTGCACCGAACGCATAGTAAGCACTCGGTAAGCATCTGTTGCCGCAACACCTAAGTGAGCCCCCACTGTGTGTGAGGGCCACCTTCCGTGCGGTTCCCCAAGTCCCAACACAATGGCTCTCACTTCCCTGTTTCTGCCAAAGAAGCAGAAGCTCAGAGAGGGAAGTGGTCACACAACCAGGAAGAAGAAGAACCAGGGTTCTGAGCTAGGTATGTGTGACCCCCAAACCTCGCTCTCCGCCACGATCATTCAGCGGCCACAGCCGAGGTCGTCGGAACTGCCCGAGGGCTGAGACTAGAAGGGCTGTGAACCAGGCAGCTGGGTCCATAGAGAGTGTCTCTCTCTTTCCTCTGGAAAACTCTCTCCAGATCTGCCCGTGGCCACGACGGGCTCAACCTTCAGGTCTGTTATGCGAGTTTCCTGCATTAGCTGAGAACGGGCAATTCAGCTTTACTGAGAACAAGAGAAGCAAAGAACTAAGGCCGCTGGGTGAAACCGAGTACCCAGGAAATAGGAAGTAAGTAAGTAGCTCGTGAGCTGGTGGAACACGGGCGAAGCGAGCAGAGCATGTATCTGCCTGTGCCTGGGGGTAGGAAGGGGGGGAAGGAGGAGAAGGACCTGGATACGGCAAGCGTTATATATTCACGGGCACTCAGTGTTCCCAGGGTCTTCAATGGTCCACCCTTACTGACACCCATGCTGGCCAAAGGTCCATGTCCAAGAGCCTCAGGTAGAAACCACGGCCGCTCAGCTGGTTGACCAGTTAGCCACAGCTCGGGCCGGAGGGACAGGCCTCGCATATCTCGGAACGCACGTGTGCTGGTTCCAGGCCCCTTCCGTCTGCTGAGCCCCCTTTCTCACCCATGACTCTGGTCTTCATAACCTCACGGTCAGCTGGAGAGGCTGACCAGGCAGAGAGAGAGAGAGAGAGAGAGAGGACACAGAAACATCGTGGGGCCTAGGATTCGGATGGTGTGCCCGAGGGCATTGACTAACCCCATCTCTTTCTCCTCTGGCTTCTCACCTTACTTTTACAATGGATTTAACGAACCATGTGACCCGGAGCATTTTCACTCGGGTCTGTGAGTCTTTCGGTTTGGTGGGCTCCAGGGGAGCCTGCCTGGCAACGGATGTGGGGGCCCCCATTCCGTCAAGGGGGTTCCCCCATGAAAAGGTCTCAGCTCAAATGCCCCAAGGGGAGGAGGGGGAGCCCACGGGGAGGAGGGAGAGCCCAGAGGAAGCTGTGCCTCATGCCGGCATCACCAGCTCTCTTTGCCAGCGTGGCTAAGGGAGAGTGGGAAGCCGTTTTCCCCCAGCCACGGTCCGTGGAGCCGCGGAGTCGGGATTCATGGCAAATTAGGCCGCTGATTTGTACGTTAAACAAGGTTAATTCCATCCATTAGCCAAAGACGCTTCCAAAGTGCCTGGCACAAGAGGAAGGAGCAATTAGTGTCTTTGTATTAGTGGATGTGGGCGTGGGGCCAGGACATTAAGAGGAGGGGGATGAAATTTATACACTCTTTATGATATCATCAAAAGCAAATGAATTATGAAAACAAAAGAGCCAATCTGAGGCTGCCAGTGCTAATTACCGGGTAGGACACAAAGTTCACGGAGAAGGAGGAAAGCACGGCTGGGAGAAGCACGACGATGAGGATCAGCCTGGTCCACGGGTGTCTTCGGACAAGACCGGCCTCGTCACAGCTCCACCTTTGGACTCAGGGAAATAGCCCCGTAACCCTCTTTGTAACAGAAGGTGGGCAAATAACAGCATGGCGTCAGCATTAAGTACCAATTGTGTGTGTTTGAATGCATTTGTTTGGACAATTCCCTCCGTCGATGTAAAATGATCGTGGTTTTCCATCTCCGGCAATGATAACACAGTTCTATGAAAAAATAGCGCACTGAGTTTTAAAAATTATCCAGTGCCTACTCTTAGGGATACGAAGGATATGATCACACAGCCAACGTTATGAAGGTGATTACTGAAAAACCGATGTCTGGAAAGCACCAGGGCAAAGGAAGAAACCGTGACCGGGGGCGACGAGAAGAACAGGATTAGAAGTAACCCCAGCTGCATTCCCCACCGACGGAAGATCTGCAAACACTGACAAGTGAAAAATCAAGGGCAAATTCGGGGAAACCACCAGCTATTTGAAAAATCTTGCAACAACCAGCTATGTTGAAAAGCAGCTGGTCCCTGTTACAGCTGATTGTTTGGAAAGCGGGAGATGCGTGTCACCCACAGAAAACTTCTGGTAAATGTTACCACCGTTTTCTAAAAGTGCTGGGTAACAGTAACTGGTTGTTTTCGAAATAACTGGCTGTGCTGCAGGCACAGGGAAACCCAAGTCAGGAGAGCTATATAGAGAAAACTGATAGCAGTGGTCAAGAAGTCCCAGACGGGGAAATTGGATGACACTCTACATTTCCATCTTAAGTACATAGTCCGCTGTGTAATCTCAGAGGGGGGACCAACAAAGAGATAGTTACACACACACACACACACACACACACACACACACACATACACGCTCCGTATGTGATATTGAGAGATATATATTACATTTTAGAAACGGTTTGGAGATGGGGGACGGTGCAGTATCTTTCACAGAGATCATAAACTCAAATGTTTATGAGGTCCGGATAGAAAATGCCCATAATTAACGAGCACGGGGTGTTATGGGTAAGTGATGAATCACTAAATTCTACGCCCGAAGCCAATCTTACCATATCTGTCAGCTAACCAGAATCGCAATGAAAACGTGAAATTAAAAAGTAAATAAATCAGGAAAATAGTAACTAAGAAAAGAATGCACAGAATAAAGCAAAAGTCAGCGAAGGCGGCAATTGGGAACTAGGGGCGTTGGTGGGGGGGGGGGGGAACCGTGAACTCCAGACGTTGCAACAAATAGAACGTGGGCCCAGAGATGTCAGAAGATGTAATCACTAAAAAACTAATGATGTGCACCGTAGGCGTGCAGCGAAGTTTCCCTGAATGCCTGCGTAAATGAATAAAGACACTATTGAGGGGCGCCTGGGTGTCTCGGTCGGTTAAGCGTCCGACTTCGGCTCAGGTCATGATCTCGCGGTCCGTGAGTTTGAGCCCCGCATCGGGCTCTGTGCTGACAGCTCAGAGCCTGGAGCCTGTTTCAGATTCTGTGTCTCTCTCTCTCTGACCCTCCCCCATTCATGCTCTGTCTCTCTCTGTCTCAAAAATAAATAAATGTAAAAAAAAAACATTTTATAAAAAAAAAAAAAAAGACACTATTGAGCTGCTTTGGGGGAATTTAGCCGATCTTCAGTTAACGCAGTGAACGAAGGGCAAGAAATCACTGAATTGTGGGTGTGTCTGTTTCCATGAGTTGGCCATGTGTCTTTACTCACAGGCCTACTTGGTGTTTCACCTTTGAATGCCTCTAGACAAGTATTCCCTGAAAGTAGTCCGTGAATGTTTCATGGGAAAAAGACTCACACTCCAAGAAGTTTTGAAAAATCTCAGGTTCCCCACCATGAAATGTGCCTTTTAAATTGCAGGACTTCTCAGAGCCTTGAAATGCTAATGATTTCTCAAACCTATTGCACTCTTTTGATTGAGGAGCACCTCCCTGACAAGTGTCGCAGGGTAAACAATTCCATAAATGAAAAGTCACAACTCCTAAAGGGCTTGCCTGGGTTATCCTTAGGTCTCCTCATCAACGGCCAGCTCTCCTTTGGCAAAGCCAAAGCCTCAGGCCTGTCTGGAGTGGCTGGGGCCGGGAGCAGGACATCAGTGGCTGACCTGTTAATGTCCACTGATGTGTCCAGGATTCTTCCTCCTGTGTTAATTCACAGAGCCTCACAAGAGACGAGGCACACATTCTCACTGCCATTTTACAGGTAAGAAGATGAATACTCAGAAATTAAGAAGTAACCATTGTCGTTTTTATTGCGGTAAAAATATACGTAGCACTTACCATTTTAGCCATTTTTAAGTATACGATTCTGTGGCAGTAAAGTATCTTTTTTTTAAAAAAAAATTTTTTTTCAACGTTTTTTATTTATTTTTGGGACAGAGAGAGACAGAGCATGAACGGGGGAGGGGCAGAGAGAGAGGGAGACACAGAATCGGAAACAGGCTCCAGGCTCCGAGCCATCGGCCCAGAGCCTGACGCGGGGCTCGAACTCACGGACTGCGAGATCGTGACCTGGCTGAAGTCGGACGCTTAACCGACTGCGCCACCCAGGCGCCCCGATGTGGCAATAAAGTATCTTTACAACGTGGTGCCACCATCTCCACCATGAATTTCTAGAACTTCATCATCTGAAATAGAAACCCTCCAGTAAACTCTATTAAACTCTCTATTAAATAAGAGCACCCCCTTCCCATCTCCCTCAGCATCTCATAACTTCTTTTTTTTAAAAAAAATTTTTTTTCAACGTTTTTTATTTATTTTTGGGACAGAGAGAGAGGGAGACACAGAACCGGAAGCAGGCTCCAGGCTCCGAGCCGTCAGCCCAGAGCCCGACGCGGGGCTCGAACTCGCGGACTGTGAGATCGTGACCTGAGCCGAAGTCGGACGCTCAACCGACTGAGCCACCCAGGCGCCCCAACATCTCATAACTTCTACTCCGCTTTCTGTCTCTATGAATTCAGCTCTTCTATGGACCTCATGTAGGTGGAATCACACAGAAAACCCAAATAAACTGGGCTTCGTCAAAATTAAAAAAAAAACTTTTGTGCCTCAAAGGACACCATCAAGAATATGCAAAGACAACTCCTAGGAAGGGAGGAAATGAATTCTGATAAAAGCTTAATATTTAGGATATATAAAGAGCACCTACAACTCAACAACTAAAAGACAAACAGCCCAGTTTCATCAGAGTGAAATTGCTGAACCTGATGTTTAGTTTTTTGAGGAAGTGTCAAATCGCTTTCCGGAGTGGTCATGCCATTTTATGTTCCCAACAGCAAAGAACAAGGTTCCTGTTTGTCTATATCCTTGCCAACGCTTTTTATTTTGTTTCTCTTCTTTAAAATTTTTAAAATTATATGCCATCTTAGTGGGTGTGACATGAAATCTTACTGTAGTTTCGATCTGCATTTCCCTGATGATGAGTTGGGCATCTTTTTGTGTGCTTGTTGGCCTTTTGTGCATCTTCTCCAGAGAAATGTCTGTTCAAGTTCTTTGCCCATTTTTGAGTTGGGCTGTTTGTTTTTTAGTTGTTGAGTTGTAGGTGCTCTTTATATATGCTAAATATTAAGCTTTTATCGAATTCATTTCCTCCCTTCCTAGGAGTTGTCTTTGCATATTCTTGATGGTGTCCTTTGAGGCACAAAAGTTTTTTGTTTTTTTTTTTTAATTTTGACGAAGCCCACTTTAATCTAGTTTTTCTGTTGCTTCTGGTGTCATGTCCAAGAAACCACTGTCCAGTCCAGGTCATGAGAATCTCCTCCTGTGTTTTCTTCTGACTTTTAGCCTTGGAGTTTAGGCTGGCCTTTAATCCGTTTGGAATTAAGTTTTGTACGGTATGTGGTAAGGGCCCAACTTCGTTGTTCTGCGTAGGGATTTCCGGTTTTCCCAGCACCATTTGTGGGTGATAGCTCCGCCCTTGTGCAGTTCCAGCACCCCCGGAGGAAATTGATTGACTGTTGAGTTTTGAGACCCTAGAGTATAATAGGCATGATATCAGGTGTTTTCACGTGGCAATAATGTGTCCAAGGTCACACAGGTGGCAGATGCCTATGATGAAACAATAACAACTCTGATCTACTTAGCGCTTGTTCTGGGTCAGTCGGGCTGCTCCTCTTTGCATGCTCTCAGTGAATGTTTCTGACAACCCTACTATCTTCATTTGACAGATAAGAAAACAAACTCTCAGGGAAGCCAAGTCACTTGTCCAAGATCACACAGCAGGGAGAAGCAGAGGCTGATAGCAAAGCCCACACCGGTATCCACTGGGTTGTCCTGTCTTGTCCCCGGGCCTCCCGTCTACCAGCCATCGTTGGGCTGTACGACGGAGATGAATTGAAACACACGCGGCTTCTGCTCGCGTGCAGTCCTGCCGAAGTCCTATCAGGGCCGAGCCCATGATTTACAGGGCCCAATGCAAAATAAAAGTGCAGGGATCTTATTCAAAGAGCAGAGAAAAAGCATTTTCTTTTCTTCCACAAAGTCTCTCCAAACACCAAGGTGATTTTTATTTGCTATTTAACGCCGTGGTCACTTGGGCAAGGACGTAATTGTAGAATGCACACAGACCTTGGAAATGCCAGGAGCCCAGCCCTGCGACTCATCCAAGGGGCCACATGCATCCAACCCCAGCCCCTCTCCTGTGCCCAGGACCCTGCGAGGTGCAAGGACGACAGCGGTCCCCGGGTGGAGCAGGAAGTAGGTGGCTGAGAATCCACTCCGGGGAGGCAAAGGGAGGTGGGACCCGGTGCGAACTGAGATGCCAAGTCTCCAGCACATGTTTCATTGTCCTGTCAGGCCTCACCTGCAAAGCACAAACTCAAAAACACGATCATTAAGAATTGCAGGGGCGCCTGGGTGGCGCAGTCGGCTAAGCGTCCGACTTCAGCCAGGTCACGATCTCGCGGTCCGTGAGTTCGAGCCCCGCGTCGGGCTCCGGGCTGATGGCTCGGAGCCTGGAGCCTGTTTCCGATTCTGTGTCTCCCTCTCTCTCTGGCCCTCCCCCGTTCATGCTCTGTCTCTCTCTGTCCCAAAAATAAAATAAAAAACGTTGAAAAAAGAAAAAAAAAGAATTGCAAAGCAGTGGTCACCGGGCGTTAAACCTAAGCTGTGTGACTGGGCTGTGAAGGCACCCCAAAGCTGCTCTTGGTCCCCCAAATGCAGAGGCTGTTTCTTTAGTGGAAACATGGGAAATGTAATTCCTCGTTTCTCTTTTCCCCCGTGTTCTGAAGGAGACCAATTCTCCCACGGTCTGATCCCACCACCCCCAGCCCTTTTATATCACAGGAACACCTCCAAGTTAGTTAAGTTCAAAGAGACTTAACTAATTCGATGTCGGGGCCGCACATTGCAGGGATGTAAACAGGAAATCAAAGCTGTTTTCCTCCTACCACCTTACGACTAGGACCTTGATTACTCTGCCTTTGGAGATGAGGTCCCTGGATCAGCTGAGGAACACATGTGTCCCTCTGCAAGCAGGGGACTGGGGAGCCTCCAGATGTGTGGCATCATCCTGCAGTGGGGAGCTGAAGGGTTGGCTTCCTTCTTTCTTCCCAAAGGACAGCGTGGCAGGAAAGGCACCAGACCCAGATTAGAAGCCCTGACTGACTGTGCAACCTGGCTCTTCCCCTCTCCTCTCTGAGCGTCATTCCTTTGAAAATGGGGTGGTAATCCCACCACAGAGGCTTCCTGTGACCATGGGAAAGAAAAACTATTAAATTTTTTTTAATGTTTATTTATTTTTGAGAGAGAGAGAGAGAGAGAGAGCACGAGTGGGGAGGGGCGGAGAGAGAGGGAGACACAGAATCCGAAGCAGGTTTCAGGCTCTGAGCTGTCAGCACAGAGCCCGACGTGGGGCTCGAACCCACGAACTGTGAGATCATGACCAGAGCTGAAGTTGGACCCTCAACTGACTGAGCCCCCCGGACGCCCCAAGAAAAACTAGTTAGAAGCTGTTGCTCATGGCATAAAAGTTTACCGCGACGATCCTGCTTCATTTAGCAAAGACTGAGCTGCCCCTCGTTCCCGGCCCAGCACAGTACCAGGCACGGGAGTCAAGCCGAACAAAGGTGAATCTGATGTGGCCAGTCCTCCCCTCTTGAAGTCCTAGAGGCCCTGAGGAGGCACAGAGAGAGCATTGGAGGCAGAACCCAGCTGTCATATGAGATTTACAGTGCACATGTGTGTGGGCCCTACACCGTGACCTTCCCCATCATCCAGACGAGCAAGCTAAAGCTTCTAGAAGGTTAGTGACTCTCCTAAAATCATGGGACCAAGTGAGAACTCAGCCCCCTAAGACTTATCTTGCATCATGTGATCTTGGGGAGCCATTTTATCTCTCTGTAACACAGGAGGCAGCTTGGGACCTTCAGGAACTATTGAGATGATCACTGTGGAAAAGTCTGAGAGATGATCTTTGCACAGGGAGGGCTTGTGACTGTTCCCAGCCTGCTCTCCCCCACCCCCCCAGCCACCCCACCTCCTACCACCTGTGACGTGACAGAAAGAGCACATCTGAGATGGCAGATGCCTCCTCATTCCTCCACTCGAGAAGCCAAGGACTTTTCCACAAACGGAGGAATTTGAGTCTCCCAGCTCGATTCTCCAAGACAGAAGCAAGGAGGGGGTAGAGGTGGCCATTCGCCATGAAAACATCCTGTGTTCTTCCCTCCACTATCTTTTCTCCTCTTTTTTTTAAAAAATCTGTTTAATGTTTATTTATTTTTGAGAGAAAGAAAGAGAGACAGAGCGTGAGAGGGGGAGGGGCAGAGAGCGAGCGAGACGCAGAAACCAAAGCAGGCTCCAGGCTCTGAGCTGTCAGCCCAGAGCCTGACGCGGGGCTCGAACCCACGAACCGTGAGGTCATGACCTGAGCCGAAGTTGGACGCTTAACCCACTGAGCCACCCAGGCGCCCTCCCCTTCGCTTTCTATTACAGTTTACCTTGCTGCGTGTGGGTCCCCATTAGGCCGTCCGCTCTGGGGTTCAAGACCCTGATGCGAATTATCTTTTATCACCTCCATATGGCCACAAACCTATTTCCCTCCTTCTTGCCTCCCGCTCATTCAGCATACAATCAGCAAACAGCGTTTAAGTGAGCCCTGCTCTGGGCTCGGGGGATGCTCGTCGAATGATGACGATAAAGATAGTGGGGGTGAGCTTGATAATAAGATGAAGAAAAAGGAGGAAGAGGATAGAGAGGCGTGAGAAGGAGGAGCAGGAGGGGGTAAGGACGTGGAGGAGAATTACTAACGTTTGTTTAGTGCCCACTTGGTGCCAAACATTTGGCATGTATTTTCCCTTCAGCCCTCCTCGAATCTGTGACGTGGGTGCTGCTGTCTCCGTTTTACAAATGAGGAAACGGAGGGTCTGAGGAGCCAGGTCTCCACGGCCAATGGCATCTGAGCTGAGATCTGAAGCCAGAAGTGGCTGATTCTAAAGATACGCCCTCTTTGCTCTGAGACGCCAGAGGCAGCGGTAAGTAGAGACCGTGGTCGTACGTAGAGAACGTGCCCGTTGGTACCCAGTAGGTGCTCAATAAAGCCTCCTGGCATTGCATTGCATTGAGTCGCTCTGAAACTGGCATCCGAGACCAGGCTAGACCCTTTTCCAACGTGCCCCTGGGAGTCCAGGGCTGGCAGGGAAGGGCAGGGGTGGGCCCGGCAGCCCCCAGACCCGGCAAAAGGGCGGCCCCCACGACTCCCACCCGGACAGAGCACCCTTTGTTTATTGTGCCTTCACATCCTACCCGGTAATTAGCATTGGCAGCTTCATATTGAGCTTTTGTTTTCATAATTCATTTGGCTATGATGACATAATAAAAGGAATATTGATTCAATCCCAACTCCTCTTGGCCCGAGGCCCACATCAACCAATAAAAAAGAATTGCTAATTGCAGAGAGCGCTTGCCCAGCTGAGGCATTAGAGCAGGCCCTTTTGATAGCGGGTGGAAGGCAGGGAGCTCATCCCCTGGGACCACCCCCCTCCCCGCCGGTGCTGGCACCCGGCACTTTTCTGGGCACAGGGCCCCATCCTCCTGTGAGGCCAAATCCAGCTTCTCCACAGTATCAGGAAGAAGAGCAAGTGGGGCCGCCAGGGTGGAGCCCCAGGAAGGAAAATCCTCCACAGGCCTGTTGACAGATGTGGTATCGAATGAATTGTTCTCTGCTTAGACACGACTTTGATATTTATTGGTTCAAATTGCTCGGCTGACTCAGTCTTGCGTAAGTCTCCGTGGTCCGTTTTAATCTTGACGTTTTGGGGAAGCCACACTGATGTGGGTAATGACTGGGTTTACCTGGGATCAAAATGAAAAGGGAGAAGGCGGGGGTCTGGAATAATTATAGGGGGGCCATGTATATTTCTGTGTAATCTGGAAAGGCGATTTATGAGGCCGATAAAAATGATAATGTGCCCCGAGTGGAGCCAAGACGGATTATCTGCAACAGAGCTTTCTTTGCAGGAAATGAAGGCGGTGGGGGCGGGGGGCTGTTTATTAGACAAACAGTTGTTCAGGATCCATTTTTTCACGTCTCTTCTGAAATTACCGAGATAAGGCACATGGGTATACAGATCTCGGTCCTCCTTCAGTTACTATTAATTAGGATCTCTGTTTCCGGAGGGTGGGATTTGTGTAATTAAGACCAGAGATGACTGGAGTGGGGGAAGGGGATCCCCCCAACCCCCATCCCCGCTCTATCTTTAGAATCAAAGTGCAGCCCCAGCTGATTTAGTTAAGCCCAGCCGGAACAAGGATTCTCGGTTCCACAAGGAAGCTTATATAACTTCCTGGGAGGTCTCCTCCCCACCAGTTCATGTTTTGCTGACCCAACTGTAAACGAATCAGAAACATTTTGATTCCATCCCTCGGAACTGGTGCCTCATCACCTCGGAGGAAAGTAGTAGGAGAGGAAGAACCCAAGCCTTTGTTGAACTCAAGATGGCAGGAAGGTTGTGATAGGGGGTTCCTCGAACCGGATTCTTCTCCCCCTTTCCCAAAGCGCTCCTCACCCTACCTCCAGGAGGGCCCTCTGCCAGGCCCACCTCTTCCCCAGGGAGGGCACAGGATGTCAGCGACAAAGGAGCCCACGGCCACGAGATTCACGTGGAGTCGCCTCCAGCTCACGCATGTACGTCAACCAGCGAATACGGTATCTGGGGTCTCCCTCTACCTCCGCACTGATCTCAAACGTGCAGCCTCGGGTCTCCCTGGAATCCAGTCTCTCGGACACACCACCTTCTCTGTTTTGCTCCTCTGACTTGGACTGAGGAACAATGCATCTTTTCAAGTGGTGACCTTCTTTCTCTCCTCCCAGACTCCGAAGGAAATTCAGACGGGAAGAGAAATGCTTTCTCTAAAGTCATCATGAGAAGTTGCCAGGGGGTAGCATTTGGGAAAGTCAGGGACAGTATAAGCTTATCATTTGCCTCTCATCCTCCCTTCTGACCTTGACAGAGAGATCACAGCCCTCCTTCCCATGAGCCCAAATACGGGTCTGGAAAACTGGACAGAGCAGAATGGTCCCAGCAGCCCCATCAACCCATCAGAGCTGGCCCATAGGCAAAACCTCCTCCCCATCCCTGCCAAAAGTCATGAGAGGACTCCGTGGTAGCTGGTAACTGCCCCTGACATCCTGTCAGACACTTGACATGTTCCGTCTAACACATCACTCCTGAGGAGGATTTACCCTGTTCTGTCAGCGAGGAAACTAAACCACAGAGAGGCGAAATAACTTGTCCAAGATCATGCAGGGTAACACTGGAATTCATACCCAAGCCAGACACTGGCTTAAGTTCACAGATACCAAGCCTCCCTCCCCCGAGGGGTCTCAGGCCTAAGTCAGAGTGGGGTGCTGTGGGATGTCAGCCTTCTACGTGGAAGGAATACGAAGAAATGTGACGGGGCGCCTGGGTGGCTCAGTTGGTTAAGTGTCCGACTCTGGACTTCGGCTCAGGTCACGATCTCACGGTTCGTGAGATCGAACCACGTGTCGAGCTCTGCACTGACAGGGCAAAGCCTGCTTGGAATTCTCTCTCTGTCTCCCTCTATCTCTGCCCCTTCCCCACCCCCCACCCCCACTCTCTCTCTCTCAAAATGAATGAATATGCAAAAAAAGGAAATGTGTTGAAGGTTATGCTAACGAATGAGCTAAAACGCCCACATGACGAGCTTAATTCATAGATGCTTTCGTTATCTAGGTACAAATAGCCTTATCGGTTCCCCGGCAGGGCGGAAGAAGCACTGGGATGGGGAACCACCTTCACCTGGTCCACCAGCAGGATTCTGAGGCTTTCCGCCTGATTGAAAGCTTTACCAGAACCTTAACAGGTTGCCAGAACCTTAACACAATAGGCGCGTAGCACTGGATGGATGGAGCTCCGGTAGATCTGAGCTGTAGCCCATCTCTTCTCCCAAAGGACAATGGGGATATCTCTGCATTGAGGTCATGTCTATACACGCCCTCAGTTCTGTGCCGGACACACGGGGAATTCTAAGTAGGTGTCAGATTCATTCACTGTAAGGATGTTTGTTGAATGTTTATCATATGCCAAGCTCAGGGCTACGCTCTGGGGAAGACAGCAGTCACGAGACACAGGCCCTATCTTGAGGGTGGGAGGGAAAGCGTTGGAGGCATCTCGAAGCACATGTGCAAAGGCCCAGGGGTCACTGAGGTCAGGCCTTCCTATGTGCATTTTGGAAACCGGTATGCAAGGGGGACTCCATAAGAGCTGAGAAGGTAGAGCGGCAGGCCCAGATGAGACAGCCTTTCGAGACACCGTACCGAGCGAGACGTTTTCCTGAAATCCGTGGGTCTTAGGTAGGAGGTGACACGGTCAGATCCTATTGACTGAAATGGGGATGTCGCATTGGAAGGGGACGACAGTGGAGGGGGAGAAAGGGCAGGGAGGCGCTGTTGGAAGAACACGTGAGTCAACCTGGGCTTGAACTAGCGCACAGCAGTAAAGGCAAGCTCATAGCTCTTGTAATCATCCCACACTCCATTTCAGTTCCCACTGCTTTTGAGCAAATTATCTTGTTTAACTTCTGTGTTACCTCTGTCAAGAAGGGACTCTTGTCCCTCATTTGCTACCAAGGCTGTTTGCGGCTCACAGGGTTAAGCCCCAGGGTTCAGGGCTGAGTCAGGTTTGACACCCGCCTCGCCTTGTTCCAATTTGAGGTTCACGTAACTCAACACAAAAGTCATTCCCGTGACAAGGGAGTGATCTGCCTTTGAGCGGGAAAAGTTACATCTTGGGCAAGCGATTTTGGGTTTCCATTCTTCATCTCTACTCTTCTGCCGATCATCACGGCGGTTCCTTCAGGTCTTACTGTCCCCATCTCACCGATGAGGGAACTGGGGGTTCGGAGAGGCTAAGTGGCTTGCCCAAGCTTACAGAGAGCAAGGGAGAGTCAGACCTGGGACCCCCCACCTAGGTCTTCTGACTCCAAGATCACTTCTACCGCTTTATGTGATTCTAGGAATCAAGAATTTGACAGGATAGAAAGCAAAAAGGAAACAACAAAAAGGACAGGTTTACAAAACTCGCATTGTTTTCACCACAATAAATCTGTTACAATTAGGTTAACAGGGATTGCAGATAGGTCTAGATCTGGATGCTGAACACACATTTATCAGCTACTGACTACATGCCAAGCACTGAGTTACATGTTAGGACCTGAGATGGCTCCATCTGATCATCCGTTAGCTCATTAGTTGATAAATATTGACTACGTGTCATTTTCAGGCCAAATTTACCATTTACTTCCTGTGCCGGAATAGCATTTGAATTAACTTTTGAAAGGGGTAGAAGTTGGCCAGGTAGAGGGGCACCCCGGGCAGAGGATAGAGTGTTCGTAAAGGCGTGCCACGTTAAGAGGTCTGATGGTATCTTTGGGTATCAGAGTGCAGGGCAGAACATAGCCAGAAGGCAGAGGCTGGCTCTGGTTCAGAGAGTCGGGGTGGTGGTCCACGAAGGACCATGAAGGTCCATGAAGGACCATGAAGGTGGTAAGAAAGGTTGGCCTGAGCTCTTTTGTCCCTATTCAGTGAGGAGGCTATTTTGAGTGCCTAATAAACGGCCGCTGTTGTAGTTACTGGCTTTCTGAAAACATACTGGAGAAGGAAATAAAGCAGTCTTTAGCTCCTGTGTCCACAGGGGCCATGATGTGGACCCTCGGAGCCCTGGCTGGGCCCCAAGGAGTGAAAGCTTATGTCCATTAGAGGATAAGCTCACTTGGGGTCACCCCAAGGAGCTAAGAGAAAGGCCAGCCAGACTAGGGAACACCTGGATCACGCTCTGAAGAGCCAGGAGGACAGCTTCCGATGGCTCAAGTCTACAATGGTCTCCCGAAAGACCCTGGCCTATGACGTAGATTCAACAGGTATTAGAAATGGAAACACCGAGTAACGACACGGGGTGCCCCACGTTTTTCCCCCTTCCTCATCTCTAACATCTTCCCCCAAACCATCCTCGATAAAAAGAAAATCTAGATAAAACCAGCATGCTCGGGTAATGAGCGCCAAACAAATCTCTCGGCCCCACTTCCGATCAGCTGGCCATCTCTGATGCAGACATTCTGTTCTCTGTGGACATATCCTTGCTGATTTTTGAGACCAGGATGGGAAACCTCCCAAATCAGATATTTCCACAGTCAGGTGGATGATATTAGTAAGGGAAGGTGATTGGGTTCTTACCAGAGTTTATGTCACATTCTATTAAGTTGTAGTTAATATAAATGCTTCGTTCACGTATGCACTCATTTGTACGTGTTAAGCACATACAGATATTCTCTGCATGGAAAGATACTACTGAGATTCGTCTTCAAATATGCAGCCCTCCACACCCAGTTTTCACCATCCTGTTGTGACAGGAAAATGGACCCAAGAAATATTTCCCTTCCCTCTTCATTTTATGAAAAAGATGACCCAGGGTGCCTGGGTGAGTCAGTTGATTAAGTGTCCCACTCTTGGTTTCAGCTCAGGTCATGATCTCACAGTTCACGAGACTGAGCCCCGCATCAGGCTCGCATTGAGTGTGGAGCCTGCTTGGGATTCTTTCTATGCCTCTCTCTCTCTCTTTCTCTCTCCGCCCCTCTCCCACTCACAGGCATACCGTGCACATGCGTGTGCTCTCTCATTCACTCATAATAAATAAACATTAAAAACTAATTTGTGTGTCAAGTATTCTTGTTCCAGATGTTGACAATTATTTTAAGGGCGCCTGGGTGGCTCAGTCAGTTAAGCATCTGACTTCGGCTCAGGTCACGATCTCGCGGCTCATGGGCACGAGCCCTGCATTGGGCTGCACCCTGACTGCACAGAGCCTGCTTGGGATTCTCTCTCTCTCCTCTCTCTGCCCCTCCCCTGCTTGTGCACACGTGCACGTGTTCTGTCTCTCTCTCTCAAAAATCAATCAATCAAACAAAACAAAAATAAAGTAAAATTAATACAATTTGGCAATGATTTCAAATGAAAACTTAACGAAAAGAAAAAACACTATGCAGGCCAAAATAGACAAGGTCCACTGGCCAGGTCCAGCCCTGGGCCAACCAGCGCACAACCTCTGGTGTTTTTCTGTAACACTTGATACGATCTGTAATTACACATCCGTTGGCATGTTGACTCGCTCACTGGGAGCTCTCCTATTTGATCTTAAGGGACCACAACTCCTAATTTGAATCCCTTCGCTACCAGTACTCAACGGAGGACTAAGGCAACTCTGTACTCTTCTCGGGGCCTCAGGGTCTCCGTGCGTGATAAAAGATTAACCGAGGCTGGTGTGTCCAAACGCTCGTGATCAAAATGATCAACAGGTCACAGAGGAGGAGCCACCAATGGCTCTTAAGTATGTGAACAGACGTGCAGCCTCGTTCAGCCTCGGGAAGCCCTCGTTTCTCTGCCACACTGATATTAAAAGCTAATGGTGTGGAGAGTGTGAGGAAAGCATCCTTCTCAGCTGTCGTTAGCAGCACGCACACGGCTACAGCCTCCCAGAGGCAAGGCGTCAATGCCGATCAAAACCACAAACGCACAGGTTCTTGACCCAGTCAGGCCACTTCTAGAACCGTTTCTTAATCATGGACGTACATGAAAGGATGCATGTACAAAATGACTTATCTCAGCATCGTTGGCATTGGCGGAAGATCCGACACAACCTAAATGTCTATCGACAGGGGACTGATCAGAGTTCGTCTATACAGCAGATTATGCGGCAGCCATTAAAAAAAAAAAAAAAAGGAGGGCGGATTTTACCCAGTAGTGTGCCGCTAAACGTGTTAACAACCAACCAGCACTCCAGCCAGGGAGACGGGGGAAGCCAGACGGTAGCATTTGTCTGTGCGGAGAATAGTTCTACCATGGCCAACTTCAATCTACCAACAGGAAGCCACTGAACTTGGACTTGAGAAGAGATATGTCTTTGTTGGCTGTAGCACACCACTGCCTTTATTAACTGGCATAGAAAGATCTCCAAGATGTACTGAATGAAAAAAAGAAAGATGCAGAACAGCGTCCATAACATGCTGTCATTTATAGCAAAAAAACACACAAAAGAAGACAGGATACAGAACATAACACACACAAGTATACGTTCTGGCTTGTAGATCACAGATTTCACGCACACGTGCATACGCACAGAGCCATTGATTTGGTTATGATTGGCAGCCGGAATGTAGTGGCTTGGGAACAGAGTGGACAGAAATGCTTTACTCCTGCCCATATATATAGTGTCAATTATCAGTGATGTGAATGTCTAACATATCCAAAATTTTAATTAAAAATGCCATGGAGGGGTGCCCGAGTGGCTCAGTGGGTTAAGCGTCCGACTTCGGCCCGGGTAGTGATCTCGCGGTCCCAGAGTTCGAGCCCCACGTCGGGCTCTGTGCCGACGGCTCAGAGCCTGGAGCCTGTTTCAGATCCTGTGTCTCCCTCTCTCTCTGACCCTCCCCCGTTCAGGCTCTGTCTCTCTCTGTCTCTCAAAAAACGAATAAATGTCAAAAAAAAATTTTTTTTAATAAAAAAAAAATGTCACGGATCACCTTGGGAGACTTACTGAATACTGATTCCCTGACCTCCCCTGGGGAAATTCCGATCTGATATCTTTGGTTCTAGGGCTGAGGAAATCTGTTTTAAGCAAGTTTCTCAAATGATTCTTAACATTAGACAAGTATGGGTGGCATTGCCTCGCCCAAACATCTCATTTAACAAGGACTAGAAACCGTGGCCAACAGAGGAGAAGGGCCTGGCCCCAGGGCACCCAGGGAGTAAAGGCAGAGCCACCCTTAGCCTGGGCCCTGCCCAGTGCTGCCCAGGGGCAGACTTTTAGAGCCCAAGACAGACCCAGGGAAGGATGTGACCTGTCTGGGTGCATAAGGCCACAGCCCAGGGGAATCCTACCCAGCGATACACGAGCTCTTTCCCACCCTGCCCTGCCTTCTTGGTCTCCAACCCACATCCGGAACAACTGGTTCAAACCCACTAGTCAGTGTCAATCAAGACCTTATTCTCAGAGGAAAACACTGACCCAGTTGACATGGGACAGAGCACAGGATCCCTTTTTGTTGTAAAGTATCATCTATTACCTTCCGGCATTCATCGCCAGCCGCTATTTCACGAAGAAAAGAGATGGCGGCCGGAATGGGGGGCGCTGGGGGGGGGGGGGGGTGTTGGGCAGTGAAGGGAAAGAAAGAAGAAAAGAAAAGCCATTTCTCCCCAAGCGCTTTGCCAATAACATCTGATAAGCTTGGCTGCCGTCGGTCCCTCTGTGTCCCCTGTGTCACCGTACCTGCCTTTTACACACATAATTAACTGCATGTTTTCAAAAATGGCAAATCATACCTCCATATGAAACCACCAGCTTGGTCCCGAGACAAATGGAATCAAGTCCTTCGGGCATTTTTTTTTTTTTTTAACTTCCATTAACGCAAAGACTGAAATCTATCAGAGGTGCAAATCTCTGTGCGTTATGTGACCACAAACAGGGGATGTGGCAGCGTGTAGATCGCGAGTTATGTCTTTAAGTGCTCGTTGGAGACACTTGTAATCATGTTTTATTACTGGTCTCCTCCCCGGCATAATGAACTTTGATGAAATAATGAAACAACCGTGGCGCCTGTGCAGTCAACCTGGCGGCCTCACCAGCTAAGACCTCCCATGAGTACAATAGCTCGAGCTGGGTGCCTGGCTCCAGAGGCAGTGGGGCGGAAAACCCGGCACCCCACCCTTCGCTCCCCACCCCCTGGCTGCCAGGCCTGCCCCCTGAGTCACAGAAATGCCACGGCCAATTGGAGATTGGGAACGGGCCGGGAAACCGGGGACTCACGGAGTCTCAGAACAGGAGGTGGGGAGGGAGGTGGGGGCACCCCTCTCTCTCCACCCCCGTTTGTGCAGATGGGGAAACTGAGACCCAGAGTGGCAACACGGCCCCACCAAGGTCACAAGGCAAGGCAGAGAGGATACTAGAAGCCAGGTTTCCGGACTTCTAATCAAGTGTGTTTCCTCACCTTCCGTGGAGTCTCTTAACCAGTGAATCCCAACCCTGCAGGAACTTTGAAATCTCGGATTCCAGGGCTCCATCTAAATGCTGACTCAGAAGGCCTGTTGGCAAACCAGCTCTCTGTGTTTCCCAAGTGATTCTGAAGGGCAGCCACATGTGACGGAGAAGTCAGAGGTGGCAAGGTGTTTAAAGCCCTTGCCAAATGAGCGTTGCTAGTTCTTGGAACCTTAGGTGCGGTCGGGACCCCAGGCATCTCTTGGGACTTCTGGAATCAGACCCTGCATTTCAGCATGACCTCCTACACTTTAAGAACCACTGCTGTGTCCCTTAGACAGGGCCCAGGGTACATGTGAGGATCCGACTCCATCATTATAGAGAAAGAACACCTTTCTGTCGAAGGCCCTGGTGATGACAGCATCTGCCCGGAGAAGCCACGGCCCAGATGCTGTGCCGCGTAAGAAGCTCAGATTATCCCCATTTCACAGATGGGGGAACTGAGACCAAAGAAGTGGTTAGGAACTTCAAAGCCAAAGTCTTCCAATTTTTTGTTTTCTTCTAAACCCCCTTTCTTATTGCTGATGCATGTCTAGGAGGAGGGGACGCCCCCTGTGAAATCTCGGCTACAAATTGCATTTTCCAGCTGATTTGTTTGGAGCCTTTTGAGGAGAGCCCCACGCCCCTTTGGTGTCAGACTGAATGAATTCGTTCTTTCGAAAGGACAGGTAGGTAGGTGGAGGTATTGAAAACACCTTGGTGACGAAAGCTCGTTTTTTTACGTAATATTGTCCACAACTCACTTTAAATGCACTCTAAGCGGTGAGGCGAGTGTATATGTGAGTTAAGTATTTTTACTCTCTAAGTAACTTTGCTGAGGCACATTTTATGTATCCTATAATTCATTCATTTCGAAGGTACGATTCAGTGACGTTCTAGTAAACCTCCACAGGTGTGAATCATCACCCTAAGTCAGTTTTAGGACATTTTCAGCACCCAACAGTGCCCCTCATGCACATTTACTGTTCGTCCCTCACCCGCAGCCCCAGAAACCCCCTAATTTCCTTTGCCTCCACAGATTTGGGCTTTTTTCTGGACATCTCGTCTGAATGGAGTGGTGGCTGGCGGCTGGCTTCTGTCACTAAGAGTAATGTTTATGAGACTCCCCCATGCCATTGGAGGTGTCCACGGCTCATTCTTTTTTATTGCCAAATAGTATTCCATTGTACGGATGCACCTCAGTGGGTCCCTCCATTATATGTGAGTTAATTGTAGCTACACCCCGGGGAACGCAGTTAATATTCAAAAGACCTTTGTCGGGAATCCACGTTCCACAAGCGCTTCAAATAGCCTCATCCAAATTTGCACCAGACGGTTGGCTGTTTAGACGGTTGGCGTTGGGGGTCATGTTCCTTTAGTGAAGTGTTGTTCAAAAATATGGCGGCCGTTCCTCTCTGTCCAGTGCTCTGCCCCGTAAGCATGGACTCTGTTGTCTGGTTTGCCTTAATCTGCCAGAAGACTACGCAGCATCCGCCACAGAGCAAGCCCGTCCTGGACAGGACTTGTCGGGACACCTAAGGACAGAGAGCTAGGACTTCGCTTCTTCTATAGGAACTGAGGCTTGTCGGTGTCTATCTGTCATTAAGGGACTTTTTCCTCCCTCCCCCAAATGGTTACCAAAAAAAAAAAAAAAAAAACACTGACAACTGGGCAGATTGGCTTAGATCCGCATGCAGCCCTTCCCAAACCATCCCGCTGGCTCCCAGGGTGCGGGAGACATTACAGCCGCCAGCCCCGCAAGTGTGGCATGGTCATGTGACTGCTTCTGGACGAGAAGGTGTGCGCCGAGGTGGCCGTGCCCCTGCCGTGCCCCCCTGCCAGGTCGTTACTGCTGGTCTCAGGCTCCACGCTTCCCGCGGGGAGCCCTGGAGTCTTGAGTCGAGAAGGCACGTCCACGGACCCGGGTGCCTGACGGTACCCTGAGCAGAGCCTCCTGCCTACCCGTATGTGTTTGAGCCAGAAATAAACGTGCATGGCTTGAAGTCACAGGGGCGGGGCGGTGGAGGTCTTGCACATTATGAAGCAGAATCCAGCCTATCCTGATTTTTTTTTAATTTTTTTTTAACGTTTTATTTATTTTTGAGACAGGGAGAGACGGAGCATGAACGGGGGAGGGTCAGAGAGAGAGGGAGACACAGAATCGGAAACAGGCTCCAGGCTCCGAGCCGTCAGCCCAGAGCCCGACGCGGGGCTCGAACTCACGGACCCCGAGATCATGACCTGAGCCGAAGTCGAGTGCTTAACCGACTGAGCCACCCAGGCGCCCCCAGCCTATCCTGATTGACTACAAAGGTAGCACTCTGAAGCCGTGTCCTCCCACTTATGGCATTGGCAGGGAGGCGGACGAGTCAGGTGTTAATGAGACCAGTAAAAGAAAAGCTGGAGAGTGGCAGACTGCGATAACACACGGTGCCTTCGGAATATGCGCGGAAGGCTCTGAAGCTTGTCCGGGGCGGTCAGAGAGAAACGAGTGGAAGCTCCCCCAAGGAGGTGTTGCGTTCTCCTTCAGAGGCAACCCCAGTGTGGTGATCCCGGAGCTCAGAGACCTCGCCGGGCACTGATTAGAGCTGGCAATGTCCCCGTGAGGAATGAGACCAGTCACCATGCACCTCTCTGCCCCTCCCCACATCTCCACCCCCAGGAAACCGGGACAGCAGTAAGGACCGGGGCCACGCCGCTCTCTTGAGCAGCCCGGCGGCCTGGCAGGTGGCCCGGTGGAGGGGTGGCCCCAGAGCCCTTTCACACCTAGTGCCCTGGGATCCCGGTACTGCCGGGTTTCACTGAGGGAACTGAAGGATCAAGCTGCCAATTTAATAGTTTTAACTACAGTGTAAAGTTATTATTCACACAGATGATAATAATAGTATTTCGTCTTTGTGCTTTCAAGTTTACAAAACACTTTCACCTAACAGTGGAAATGCTTTCACATATATTGAAAACATTTCAGCAGCTTCCTGGTCATTTAATTTTTTTTTTTTTTTTTAACGTTTACTTATTTTTGAGACAGAGAGAGACAGAGCATGAACAGGGGAGGGTCAGAGAGAGAGAGGGAGGCATAGAATCCGAAACAAGCTCCAGGCTCCGAGCTGTCGGCACAGAGCCCGACGCGGGGCTCGAACCCATGGACCATGAGATCATGACCTGAGCCGAAGTCGGACGCTCAACCGACTGAGCCACCCACCCAGGCGCCTCTTGGTCATTTAGAATAAAATGCAAATTCCTGAGCGTGACACCGACCAGGCCCCAGATGATGCCGGGTCTGCCCGCCTCTCCAACCCCATGACCCCTGATTCGAGTTCCTCCAGCCGCACCCACGGCCTTGCTGGGTCTCACACCACAGCAGACCCACTCCGAGCCTTCAGACAAGCAGCTCCTTCCAGCCGGCACACCTCCCAGGTCAGGGGCAGGAAGGCCCTTTCATTTCTTCTTGGGCTCACATATTCTTTCTTCAAAGAGAAGTTTCCTCGCCACCGAATGAGGCTGCTTCCCCACCTTCAGTCGCTATCCCAACACTCTGTTTTATTCCCTTCTCCACATGTGCCGCCATCTGGTATAAATAATTTACTCCCCGGGGCGCCTGGGTGGCTCAGTCGGTTAAGCGTCCGACTTTGGCTCAGGTCATGATCTCACGGTCTGTGAGTTCGAGCCCCGCGTCGGGCTCTGGGCTGAGAGCTCGGAGTCTGGAGCCTGCTTCGGATTCTGGGTCTCCCTCTCTCTCTGCCCCTCCCCCCGCTCAGACTCTGTCTCTCTTTCTCAACAATAAATAATTTTTTTTTAAATAATTTACGTCCCTATTGTCTACCTCCTCAACCTACTGTGAAGGTGGAGACTGATTTCTCTTGTCCAGCCAACACCCGGAATCGTTCATTGGGTTGTCGTGCTTGGAGGCTACGTTATCTCCACTTTGGCCCGAGACGGAGAAGTGAAGTGGTCTGCCCACTGTCCCAGGGCTAACAGTTAGTGGGAGGAGGGAGATTCCAGATCGTCTGGCCCCTGAGTCTGTGGCTTTCTCCGCCCAACCCAGCCAAGCCTCACCATCCAATGTCTTGCACCCTGGGCCTGTCTCATGAAGAGCCTCTCTCGAGGGACAGCCGCGTGGCTACAGGACCGATGAATGAATTTGCACTAAAGGTGACTGGCTGATGGCTGCTTATCTGCAGACCTTCCCGGGAGGGCTCGGACCGAGGGCTCAGATTTTAGTAAAGAATCGAGAAGGGCTGTGTGAGGCCAGCGTAAGCAGATGGGGCCTGGCCGGATACTGGTTCTGTAAGTCTGGTTCTGAATGAAGCAACTCCCAGGTCATGACCACCCGGAAGCCATTTCACAGCCAGCTTTCTCCAGTCAGCTCCCAAGTCAGGGCAATGAAATTTGGCCTTTCCCAGGCCAGGCTTAGGCAGGTGGTCCTTAGACCCACGCTGCTCATCCGCTGAAGGCCTCAATTTAGCCTTATGAGTCAACAGGGCCACATGCCTGTCACATCAGACAGCAATAGGAACAGGTTGACTTCACGGCTTTAAATATGGGTCCCGTTTCTGAACCAGCCTTAATATTTTTATAAAATACAATAAATGTAATATAAATCATTACTAATAAATAAATTAAACATATAGAATATAATATAAATGAAATAAAATAAAGGGGCGCCTGGGTGGCTCAGTCGGTTGAGCGTCCGATTTCGGCTCAGGTCACGATCTCACGGTTCGTGAGTTCGAGCCCCGCGTCGGGCTCTGGGCTGATGGCTCAGAGCCTGGAACCTGCTTCCGATTCTGTGTCTTCCTCTCTCTCTGCCCCTCCCCCGTTCATGCTCTGTCTCTCTCTGTCCCAAAAATAAATAAACGTTAAAAATTTTTTTTTTTGTAAAAAAAAAAAAGAAATAAAATAAAATAAAATACTATTCACTCATTACCTTATGACTAGCACAATGATATTACATTGTAACATTCTTGGCCAAAAGCCTGAATTGTTCAATGTAAATTAACGTCACAGCATTTGTATCTCTGATTTGGCATTTTTGATTTTTTTTTTTCAACGTTTTTTATTTATTTTTGGACAGAGAGAGACAGAGCATGAACGGGGGAGGGGCAGAGAGAGAGGGAGACACAGAATCCGAAACAGGCTCCAGGCTCTGAGCCATCAGCCCAGAGCCTGACGCGGGGCTCGAACTCACGGACCGCGAGATCGTGACCTGGCTGAAGTTGGACGCTTAACCGACTGTGCCACCCAGGCGCCCCTGATTTGGCATTTTTGTATCTTTTGTAATATGTCCAGGCTCCCCCCCTCCCCAATTACTCTATTCCTAAGCAGCCCCCCCCCCCCCGCCAAGAAAACAAAGCAGAATATGAAATTATTTGGAGTGCCAACTTCCATTCTTTGTGAAGAAGCCTGGAGAACTTAAAGTGGAAGAGGTCCTTCAGGGGTTAGAGGTGGTGAGCGAGCGGCCTGATGGGAGGCGCTTGGCCCGGATGGGAACCTGACTTTGCCTTAACCATTTCAAGGTCCCCGAGAGCTCTCTCCCACGGTTCCGTGATCCCAGCCAGAGATGAGAGCAAAGTTTGGGTCGCTGGCCTCCTCCCTCCTGCCCTCAGTGGGTGGGATCTGAGCCCTCTCCGCTGGAACTCCTGCTACCTGCCGAACAGTCTCCTGTTGTTGTCTGCTTCTGGGGGAGAAGGCTGATAAGAGAGGAGATTAGCTGACTAATCCTGCTGGCTGCCCTTACACAATGCCGGCAGGTAACTCCTCTGAAGCTTGATGACTGGAAGCAGTCTGAAAGGAGACCTGCAGGACTGATGTCAGGGGTGTGGGAGGTCGGAGGCAACATGAAGGTTTGCCGCTGGTAAGTGGAAAAACATCCTCAGGAGGATGTGTAAGTGTGCCCGTGTGCAAGAATACAATCTACTGTATGTGCTCGCATGTAGACGCGTGTGTTGGAGGGAGGAGAGAGAGAAGCAGACAGCCCAAGAACTAGAAAAGCCTTGGAGATCGTCTATTTTCAGCACCGATGGGGAAACTGAGGCTGCAACAAAGGAAAGGACTGGCCTGAGAGCTGGCTCTTGGGACATCCGTTCCCTAGTCATGGAAGAATGAGGAATTTTTCTGGCTTTCCTTCCTTGCCACTTGCAATCTCCTAGAATTTCTCTCTCCCAGTAGATCTCTGTCTGCCCTTTGGGGCTAGTAGCCCTGTGCCTGAAGCCTGGCTGCTGAGCAACCAAAATATTCCCAGCATGGGGCTGGCCGGCAAAGTCACCACAGAGCCCTGGCAGGTGGCGGGCCTGGTAGAACAATGCAGCCGGCAGGGGGTGCAGCATTTGAGAGCGGTGGGGACTGCGGTTCGGTTCGGTTCGTTTGCGGTCAGAAACGGGTGTGGCTCTCAGGGAGGCAGGCCCGGGACCACCCGACCCGAGAGCGGTTGCAAGAGAAGCCAAAACGCAGATTCCCCTTTTGCAGGCCAAGTCTCCACTCTTTAAAACGTTAGGCAGCTCTTTAGAAATGCGTTCAGCACGCTAATCCAAACAACGCATCTCCGGCCAAAATGGTGCACAGGCCTCAGTCCGTGGTCACCGACGGTTTGTTTTATTGAAGAGAAGGCTGAGGTCCAGAGAGGAGAATTCGAACGCGAGGCTCGCGCTGCCTTGTGCCGCAGAATTGCCTTCCACGGCACCACACTGTGTGCACGCACGCGCGTGTATGTGTGCATGCATACAGGTGGACACAATCTGATAAAGAACCAGAGCTCTACATACCAATATTTGCGGCTATTCCTGGTAGAAAGAGATCCGTATCCACATCATCTCGGCGGTTGCAACAGGCTGTAAATGTTTCCGTGTGTTTGCTCTCACTCTTCAGCCCAGATTGCATAAGCATCCGTCAACTACCCTTGTGTCAGCTTCCTTTACATGCCTTCTCTCCTTTGTATCCCTAACCCTGGGACAGAGGGGATTGAAGTAATGTTATTATCCCTATTGAGTGGAGAACGAGACTGAGGTCCAGAGGGGTCCGCTGACCAGCCAAAGTCACATGGGGGGGTGAGAGGCAGAGAGGGCACTCAAGCTCCAGACATCCCATTCAGCGCTCATTCCCCCATGCTACTCTGTGTTTGTGTTTCCTCACTTCCTGGCCTGGAGGGCTTATTCCTATTCCTTCCTGGTTTGGACCCCTTCAGACATTCTGAGCACATGAGTCTGGGGTCCTCCCCAAGCCCCAGGGAGACAGAAAATCCAAAAGCCCTAGAGGGGCTGGGAGGCAACAGGACTCAGAAGGGAAAAATCTAGATCTTTTCTCTCCCATCTCCTTGAAGCACAGTTTCATTATTCTCCAGGATTCCCCTGGGGAAGTAGGACCTGATTGAAGAGAGAGATTCTGTATTTTTAACCCTCGATGCTCCCCGCCTCTGTATGGGGTTGGAGCCGAAGCTCAGTCTCTGGAGTACAGGTTTTCCACCGTATTCTAGATATTTGCAGGATCTGGGCAAAATTTCAGCATGAGGTCCCTAAGGAGAGGCACCTGGTCCATCTCATTTCCAGTGTATTCTCAGAATCTGGGGCAGAACTTGGCACATAGCAGCTGCTCAGTTAATATAAAGGAGGACAAAAGGAAAGGAGGGAAGGAGAAAGGGAAGGAAGAAGAAAAGGGGAAAGAAGAGACGAAGGAAAGGAAATCTATGTGTGGAGGCCTGATCCTTAGAATTAAACCCCTAATGATGAAGGCAGAAGCCAAGCCCCTGCAAATATCTAGAACGCTATGGACAATTCACAGCAACGAATCCCAGCTCCAGGTATGCTCCAATGAGAGGCGGCAGTGGAGGCCGCAGTCGAAACCGTTATGGCCTCTGAATCAGTCTCAACTCTGCCGCTGACCTCGGACAAGTTACTTTGTCTTTCTGAGCTTCAGTTTATCCACAGTTGTCTATTGACACTGTAAAAATCTTACCCCAAATTTTGGGGCTTACAACAACCCCCATTTACTCTCTCCCAGTTCTGGAGATCAGAAGTCTGAAGTTGGCCTTCTTCTGGAGGCTCCAGGGGAAAACCCGATCTCCTGCCTTAACGGCTTCCAGAGGCGGCCTGCACTCTGCAGTTGGTGAGCAGCGTCTCTCTTAACTGCCGCTTTTGTCCTGTCTTTGGCTCTGACGCTCCCGCCTCCCCGCCATAAGACCTTTGTGATTACACTGGACCTACCCAGATAATCCAGGGTGATCAACCCACCTCAAGGTCCTTAGGGAAATCCTGCCAGCATAGTGTCTTTTGCTGTGTAAGGTAACATATGCATAGGTTCTGGGGCCATCATTCTACCACACACACACACACACACACACACACACACACAGATACACACACATAAACACACACACAGATACACATGGACACACACACACACAGACACACACACACACACACACATATAGACATGAACACACAATATTAACCTGCCTAATAGTTTTGAGCACTAAGTGAAAAAAAATGCATGTTGAGCACAGGACACACAGTGGGAACTTTATAAATAATACTTCTTACCAAGTCTCAGGATTATGCATCACAGCACGCCTTGAGGGTCATACAATGCTGAAACATCTTTTTCTTTTTTCTTTTAATTTTTTAAAGTGTATTTATTTTTGAGAGACACAGAGCACAAATGGGAGAGGGGCAGAGAGAGAGGGAGACCCAGAATCCAAAAGCAGGCTCCAGGCTCTGAGCTGTCGGCACAGAGCCCCATGCAGGTTCAAACCCACGAACTGTGAGAACATGACCTGAGTTGAAGGTGGACACTTAACAGATTGAGCCACCCAGGCGCCCCTAAAACACGCCCCTGAAAAAGGCGCCCCTTTTTCATACTAAGAAATGTGACAGAATGTCAAAGAAATATTTGCAAAAAATGAAAATCCCCAGCATCTCAATACCTGAGACTGATTTTATTTACTGTTGCATGGGGATGTCTTGTCATTACCCAAAAACAGATACACTTGGTGTGGCTATGACCGTAGTGGATATACCTTTTTATTAAACCTGCTTTCTCTCTACTTCTCATGGGACTATTAGCCCGGTTCCTTGTCATCACGCTCCCATGAAGTCATAGCAAAGTGTCATTTGCAAAGAGGACTTTTCATTTTTTGCCATAATGTGTTGTAATTCCCCTAGAGTTGGCTAAGCTCAAGGTTATTCTATTTTTTAACATAATTTTGGGGTTTTTTTGCTGTTTTTAATAATGTTGCTAAGAATATCTTTATTGGGTTCATAGTAAATGTGATATATATTTACATATTTATATATAAATGTATGTTATGTACTTATATATAATACATGTTCATTATAGTTATAACACATACTTATATATGTATATAACACACATATTAAATTTTATATATATAATTTATATATAAACATGTTGAATATTTAAATATATAAAAGTATATATTTATATATTATACCTATTTATAGATATAAACACTGCCTGTTGAGGAAATGAATAAATGAATGAATGGACTGACTAATATATGAATAAGAGAGTTGGTACATGAATAATGAATGAATGATTTAATTAATAAGCAAATTGCTGAGTCATTCGTTTGTTCTTTCTACAAATCTTTGTGTGACTAAGAAGAAGAAACGCTCAGACAAAGACCCAACCCTCATGAAGCTTACATTCCAGTGGAGAAGGGAGGGAGAATGGGGAAGTAAGTAAATGAACAGGGTCACTTCTGAGAGCGATGTGCAGGCAGAGAATAACCAGGGGAGAGGTTTGCAGAGGGAGAAAGGGGTGGAGGGTGAAGGACGATCCCCAGGGCCACTTGCAGGGGCTCCTCTGGGGCAGGGAGCTCAGAGCTGAGGCCCGAATGATGAAAGGGGACCGGTCGTGCAAAGATCCTGGGGGTGGGGATGGGGGCAGGATTTAAGACAGCAAAGTGCTCGGTGTGCCAATGAACGAAAGAGCCAACGAGGGAAGCCCAGAGACCAAAGCGTAGGTGACTGTGTTGAAGGATGTGTGTGGTGGATATGAGACCCTGTGCCCTCCCTCACACCCCCTTCTCAGGGCAGGCTCATCCGTCTTAGAAAGTCTCAGAAAGGCCCGGGGGGGGGGGGGGCGGCGGGGGGGGGGGCGGGGGGCGCTCCACTGAGACCACACACAGATGCACGTCTCTTTCCGCAACGCCCTGTAGGTGCTGATGGCAGGATGCTCCCTCATAAGCCTCCTGTCTGCTTCCCAGGGAGCCCAACCTGAGCCAGTGTGTGAAAGAATGAGTCAATGGGCAAGTGAGTCACTAACTGAAGGGATACCTGAGTGCGGGAAGGAGGAATGCAAAGGAATGAATGGGTAGCCGACTGCACAAGTGGACAACTCACGTGCGTGGGATACAGCCCCTCTCCAACCTACACCGGGAAGGTCTGCGCAGCGTCTGCCTGCCGGGAGTCTCACCCGACACCCAGGCTCCCCAGGACCCTCCGGGTCGCCATCTCACCCCTCCCTGCACCCCTGCACGTGAAGTCGGCGCTTGAGTGCAAGAGCAGCGGTGCCAACGGCAGACGGCGGCCCCGGTGTCCACCTGACCCCAGTTTCCAGCCCCGAGAGCCTCCCCCGCCCCCAACAACGTGCGGTGGGAGCACAGAGGGCGTCCTTTGGAGACTTTTTAAAACAAATTCTTGTTTAACCTCCTCCGTGACCCATAGCGTAAACAAGTTCCTGAAATATACTCAATTTCTGTTTATTTAAAGAACGTTTGCTTATTTGGCGCTTGCTTGAGCAGAACCTCTGTTATCATTCACTCCACTCTGGGCGTTAACCTGACGCGAGTCGCCTGGCATCTTTAATTACCCAGATTATTATTTTTTCTCACTCCCCCCCCCCCTTTTCTGTTTTTAGGAGAAAATGCAGGGCAGGCAGCAAATAGCAGCTCCATTAGCCCAGGGTGCTGGTTGTCAAGGATCCTGAATCGTGGGGTGCAACGTGGGAGCCCCTGGCCACGCGTGTCTGAGCAGCACTTGAAACATGGCTTGTCTGAAGTGTAAGTGGGTGCTGTAAGTGTACCAGATTTTGAAGAGTTCGTGCAAAAAAAAAAAAAAAAACAACTGTATGATATCTCGTCCATGACATGTTGAAATAGTAATACTTAGGGTATTTTCAGTTAAATGAAATATGTTCTTAAAATTAATTTACCGGTTTCTTTTAACTTTTTTAATGCGGCTGCTAGAAAATTTAAAATAACATCTGTGGCTTGTGTTGTATTTCTTTTTTTAAAGTTTATTTATGGGGCGCCTGGGTGGCTCGGTTGGTTGAGTGGCCGACATCGGCTCAGGTCATGATCTCGCGGTCCGTGAGTTCGAGCCCGACGCGGGGCTCTGTGCTGATAGAGCCTGGAACCTGCTTCTGTTTCTGTGTCTCCCTCTCTCTCTGCCCCTCCCCCATTCGCACTCTGTCTCTCTCTGCCTTTCAAAAATGAGTAGATGTGAAAAAAACAATAATAAAAATAAAATAAAATGAAGTTTATTGATTTATATTGGGGTGGGGGAGGGGCAGAGAGAGAGGGAGAAAGAATCCCAAGCAGGGTCCCTGCCGTCAGTGCAGACCCTGACGCAGGGCTCGATCCCATGAACTGTGAGATCATGCCGTGAGCAGAAACCAAGAGTCAAATACTTCACCGACGGAACCACTGACCTTAATCAGAGTCCGGTTCACAGACCAGTAGGACTGGCACATCCTGGGAGCTTGGAAGAAATGTAGATTCCCATTCCTTGTATCAGGCAGGGCTCTCCCTAGAAACAGAATGGTCATAGACATATGCAAAGTAGCTGTATCTTATATACACAGGGTATCTATATAGTATATACATAGATAGCTATGTACGTATCTCTAGATCTCATTCACAGATGTTTCTATCAATGACACAAATCACACCAGTTAGGATATTTTCTGTTAAATCAAATACATTCCTAAAATTAACTTGCCTTTCTTACATATCTGTAAAATGTTAAAGTAATTAAAATAAAATTATATTATTAAAGTTCAAAGATATAATAAATATAGAGAGTTATGACAGGGAGTGAGAGGAAGAAATCTTTTAAGGAATTGGCTCATGTAATAGTGAGGGCTGGCAAGTCCAAAATCTGCAGGGCATTTTTTTAGGCAGCAGATGCAGGAAAGAGTTGACATTGCAGCTTTTCTGAAGAATTCTTTCTTCCTCGGGGTACCTCCATTCTTTCTCTCAAGGCTTCGACTGATTGTGTGAGGCCCACCCACGTCATAGAGGATAATCTGCTTTACTCAAAGTCCACTGATTTCATGGTTAATCCCACCTAACAAAAACCTTCACAGTGACATCTAGATTGGTGTTTCACTAAATAACTGGGTATCATGGCCTAACCAAGGTGACACATAAAATTAAATGACACCCCACCACCCCCAACCCTACTGAATCATCATCTGCATTTGAATAAGATCATCCCTCCCCCCCCCCCCCAGGAGTGCGGTGAGCACACCTAAGGCTGAGAGGTTTACCCTGGACATCTCTGAGGGTCTCCTTCCCATATGTTGAACCCCATTCCCAGGCCCCCAGCCACCGCCGCCATGCCCCAAACTTGGAACCAACTGAGCCACCACATGTCAAGATTCGCGGTCTGATACATTGTGATGTGACTGGAGAGGAGACCAAGGTCCCAGGCATGGAAGCGCTTCCTAGTGAGCTCTCGAAAGCTTCCTGCGCAGAAAGGTGCACCAGGGCAAGGGCCACATCTGTTTCATTTTCCTCTTTGTCCCCTGCCCCTGGGGTATAACGCCTGGCACGTGATAAGGATCAAACAAACTGTATTAAATAGATCCATTATGTAACCTTTGGTTTCCCATCTATAATGTGTAGAGAAGCAATCATGTATGAGAAACACGTGGAAGTCAGGGACCCTGCGCTGGGCGCATAGTAGGTCCTCAGGAAGTCCTAGGTAAGGGTGTTCGGTGTATGCCTGCTGAGTGAGTACACAAGGTCCTGCTTCAGCATGTGAACACTCAGGGTACAGCAAGGATCCCGTGCCCTGAGCTTATAGAATGGAGCCCTGACGGGGCGCCTTCTAGAAGGATTGGTTACAACCGCCAGCAATAAGGAGGAGGTGCATGGCTCTTGGCATCTCACAAAGGGCTCTGTGGGTATCACGTCCTGGGAACCTACAGCAGTGCTGGGGGGCGGTCCTCGCTAATAATCTTGCTGTCACTGTCGCTTTACAGAAGAGGGACGCTCAGGCTCAGGAATATTCAGCACCTCGTGTGAAGCTGATAACAGGATGGAGCCCGATCTGGGAATGCTTTTTTCCTAGCTTTGAGATCTCCTACCATCCGTTTCTCTTTGAAAGACGAGAGGAGGAGAGAGAGAGAATGTCTACGCATGTGCCTGGCTGTCTGCCAGGGTGTAAGCACATGTGCCTGCATGTGTGGGTATGGGCGTGGGCACACAAGAGTAAATATGGGGACCGCAGGGTGGGGAACTATTTAATCTAATCCTGAAAGGACCAGCAGAACTCTTGGGTGTCCCTCGAAGTCAAGCTTCTTTCCAGGTCACCTAAGTTTACACTTGGATAATAACACACGCGTAATTAACTGAACAAATATAATGAATCTATCTGCAGTGACATGATAGTTGGTGCTGAATCCTATTAAAGCACATTTAATTAAAAATGCATTAAACCTTCAAGCTTTGGAACACACCCTGCCCTTCTTCAAAGCCTCCCCTCCATTAAAGCCTTCCCCACTATTAACTGTGAGTCAGCATGTGACCCTATGGGCATGACCGGGTGAGATGAAGTGGCTCTTAAATGCCTGAACCAGTATATCACAGGCACTAATGGATTTAAATCAGGGAGATTAATTCCATTCACTCGGCTCCTTGTCTCAGAAGCAACTGTCACGCTGAGCCTAATTGCTGGAGATGGTTGACGGCTCTGGGTGGACAGCCTCCTGAAGTTGGTTTTTGGCCCATCGTCAATTATTTGGGCTTCTGTGCAGTGGGGATATAAGGATGATTAAGATCCGCAGACAACCCAACAGCCCTTGTTTACCATTAACTTCCGTCTTCTCGGCAGCCGAGTTTCTCCAGGCACCGGAGGCAGCGAGGTGCGGTGCGAGCCTGTCTGGGTTGGGACCTCAGCTCTTCCCCCCACCCGTGTGCTATATCACTACAGTCACGGGGGGTGGCGCAAGCTATGGTCCTCCTGGAGTGCCTTTCTCCTTCTTCTCTGCCTGGTCCATTCCTACCTACCCTCCACACACTGGCTGAATGAATGGGTAAGTAAATAAATGAGAGGAGTGGCCAGCAGCCTCCAAGGGGGGAATGCGAAATCTTACACCTGCGCAGACTCCTCTGCAGTGGGTGCGTAAAGGATGGAATTACCCTCCTTGTCTCTACACCATCCTTTGTCCGGAACAGGCATTATTGTCAGCCCGTCTTTCTAAAGCCAGGTTCTGAGCCATAGAAACCGAACATGAAATTGATCAACGTCATGGAGAGATAAGGGGCAAAAAGCCAGGATTTGAACCTCCAGTCCCTTGCCTCTATTCCATACTGCCTCTGAGTAATCTCTAGGCACGTTGCTTAATCAGTCGCTGATTCATTAAGAGCTGGCAGAAGGAGCTTCCTGCCGAGGCAGAATGGGAGAAAGCCTGTCTCTGAGCAGTGCCTAGTGGGGGGGGGGGGGGGGGGGAGAGGAGAACGGGACAGGAGGCATGACCCGATGGGTTCGGTGGCTGGGCCAGGGCTGCTGCTCCTGCCACAGATACATGCCGTGCACGGCTGACTTCATAGGCGAGGGACCTGCACAAAAGCCAGAAGGGCCCCAGGTGCAACGCTCTGTTATCATCTTCAACTTCTTGGTCATTTTTGATCAAGAGCCCCCTCACTTTTTATTTTGCACTGGGCCCAGCCAGTCCTGGTGCTGAGGGCAGGTTCGAGATGTGGGTCCCGCCCACCCTCCTTGACCTTCCCTGACTCTCCAAATGCCTTACCAAGAAGCCTTCTCCTTGACGGTGGTGTCACTTCCGCCTTCCCTTGCAAAGCTGTTGACCTATGGTAAGGCACCCAGCGCGCAGCAGGTGCTTAGTAACTGAGAGGCAAGGGGGTTGCCGTGGCTGTGTCAGAAACCTGGTTCACCACTGAGTTCTTGCAGACCGCCGAAGGCTTCTGAATGATTGGTCGTTTTTAGCTCCATGGCAAACGCGTGATCCAGGAAAGCATTTCCAGAGCTTAGTTCTGCAGAGCCTTTCTTTAGCCAACAGCAAGCGCTCTGCGGTCATACGCCTTTTGGAAATGCTGCTCACCCCATCCTCACCGAGAATCACGGTATGCCTTAGCACGTTCGAGACTCTGAGAAGTCCAGCAGCAAAGACACCTTTTTACTCTGCTGATGCCAGCCTTCTCCCAATCTCAGTGGCTATGGATGCATTTTTCCTCCCTGATCCACTTATTCACATCCCATGGGATCCAGTCCCGAAAGGGTGGAGACGAAGGGGCGCCTGAGTGGCCCGTGGTTAAGCATTTGACTTGGGCTCGGGTCATGATCTCGTGGTTCATGAGTTTGAGCCCCACATCGGGCTCTGCGCTGATGTTGCGGAGCCTGCTTCGGATTCTCTGTCTCCTTCTCTCTCTCTGTCCCTCCCCCCACCCCTCTCTCTGAAAAATAAACATTAAAAACAAGAGTGGAGATGAAGACGTGGGTGGAAGAGTGAGAGTTAACAGCAAGGAGGGAAGACAAATGTAGCGAGGCATCTCCACACACGTCAGTCTGTGTCAAAAGGGCCAAAACTTTGTTGCCTTTGCCTTGTTGCTTTCTCCTCCCAGGGGTTTGTTAAGAACGACAGCAAGCCCGTGAGACCATCTTAGTCTGCCTGGGCTATTGCAGCAGCAGAAGACATAACTGTCTGCAGAACGCGTTGCCCAAAGAAGGGAGAGCAGGGACTTTCTGGGCGGCGGCGACGGGGGGGGGGGGGGGGGGGGGGGCGGCTGGGGACTTAACAGATGCTCATAAACAAATGAGATCACTTCGAACAAAGTAATCAAAGCATCAAATGATATAAACACCACATTAGGGTATAATGTGAATCATCCTTGTGGTCAGACATGCACAGATCAGCTGCAAAGAGCAACCTGATCCCAGAACCTCGGCTCCCATGACTGGTGTGAAACATGAACAGAAAAATGGAAGGAAGCCTGCCGACACAGACACTCTAGAAGCTGAGCTCTGACAAAGAATGCTGTCGGCAGTCCCCAGCCACACGTCTTCATGGAAGAATAAAGTCCCGGTGCTTTTGGAGCAGAAGAGGACTTTCTAGAAGGACACACCGAGGACTGGGGAGTTTGGAGGGACTTGCCTTGCTAGGAGAGGACAAAATCAGGTCTCGGGTCCAGGTTCGTAAATGTCATTTCAACTCTTTGCACCAGGTGCTACCACTGTCAATCTCCTCGGCGCTCAGCATCCGCTTGGCTTCTTCCTACAAGACTGGTGACCCTTCCCTGAGGACTCTTTGGTTGCAGAAGCTTGCTGTTCTATCACAGGATGGGCCGAAATGCCAGACGGTATGCAACCCCAAACATTGAGATGGGGAGCTGGCGTAAATATCACACCTCGCATGCTACTCATGGGGAGGGGGCAGCTCTGAGTCGTCAATCTCACAGAGGTCCGCTGGGAGGCTGTACTCAGGTGCCCAGTTCAGCCATCGGTTCATTAATGTGAGCTGTGCTAAATCCTGTCCTTTTCCTGGCTCTCTGCTGTGCGCCTCCAATTGTGTTTCCTGGGATCCTCTCCCAAATAAGCCACTTGAACTCAGATCCCTGTCTCCAAATTGGCTTCTGGGGCAAACCACCTGCAAATGACTTTCTTTTTATTGTACTCAAGTGATTTAAGGAGAGGAGACTCTGGCTCCTAGGATAAGGACACTACGGAGATGACATCTCCAGTATATGACTCCTTTGAGCAGATGGCAAATCATCTTTCCATTGTTGTCCAGTGGTCACAATAGCTGATAGGAGATGCTACACTGCCATTCTTTTCTTCAATCCGTGATGTTTATTGATCTTCTACACTGGTCAGGCATGGGCTGGACACTGGATGTGTAGACTGGGTCAGAGCCTTCAAGGCTAGCAGGAGGATAGCAGTATTTATTCACTCATACATTCGTATCTTTTCATGGAATAAATCTCTATTGAGGGCCGATTTTGTACTCAGCACTGCTGGGAATACAGAGGAGGGGAAAAAAGATATCATTGCTAGCCTCAGCTTACCATCCAGCAAAAGAGAAACACTTGAAACAGATAACACAGTCCTTGGACAAGCACCATGGGAAAAAAAGTTTATGGTGGCCATGATCATATAGGAGCAGTGTACTCAGATTTAAGAGGCCAGGGATGATAGCTGGTGTAAAAATTACGATCACAAAACCATGACCAAGATGTTTATCCTGTGAATTTCTTGAGACTGAGGACATATCACAGAGTATGACTAAAAGTCCTATTAAATTTCATTGATCTGAGGGAAATGGAAAGTTTTGTCAAAGTATGAATCTTATACAAAGATGCACAAAGTTTCCATTTATCATAAATCTAGGCTGCATCTTGAAATCAGTCAACTGGGAGCAAACTACCAGGTAATTCTGAGACACGAAGCACAGTGCAGAGATGCCCTACACATCTTCTTTAACCAATTGATTGGGAATAGCTCCATTTTACAGGGAAGGACTGAGGTGGCCCAAATCATTCTCCTCTCCTGGTAATCGCGTCCCCGTAAGGGTGGTCTGGGCCTAGTGACTTGCTTCCAACAAGCAGAATATGGCAAATGTGGAAAGATGTCAGTATATTGATTCAGTAATCAAATCCCTTCCAAAGAAGAGAAGCCCAGGGCCAGATGGCTTTACTGGTGAATTCTACCAAAAATTTAAAGAAGAATGAACATCAATTCTCAAACCCTCTGTAAAATTGAAGGGGAGGGAACACTTTCAAAGTCATTCCATAAAGCTTTCATTGTCCTGATACCAATGACAGACAAAGACACTAAGAAAACTACAGACCAATATCTCTGATGAATATTGATGCAAAAATCCTCAAAATAAAATACTGGCAGAGAGAATTCAATGACACATTAAAAGGATTACACACCATGACCAAGTGGGATTTATTCTTGGAATTCAAGGATGGTTCAACACAAAAAAATATCAATCAATGGAATACATCATATTAACAGAATGATTGGGGGTGGGGAACCCACAAGATCATCTCAACTGGTGCAGAAAAACCATTTAATAAAATCCCATACTCTCTCATGAAATAAAAAAGCACCCAACAAGCTAGGAATAAAAGAATATTACCTCAACATCATAAAGACCATAGATGAGAAACCCACAGCCAACATGACACATAATGGTGAAAGACTAAAAGGTTTTCCTCTAAGATCGGTTCTAGACAGGTATGCCCACTTTTACCACTTCTTTTCAAAATAGTACAGGAAGTTCTGGCCAGAACAATCAAGTGGAAGGAAGGAAGGAAGGAAGGAAGGAAGGAAGGAAGGAAGGAGAAAGAAAGAAAGAAAGAAAGAAAAAGAAAGAAAGAAAGAAAGAAAGAAAGAAAGAAAGAAAGAAAAGGAAACATTATCTCTGCTCACAGATGGCATGATCTAATACATGGAAAACCCTAAAGATCACACACACACACACACACACACACAAATCCTGTGAAAGCTAATACATGAATTCAGCAAAGTTGCAGGATATAAAATCAACCAGTTGTGTTTATATAGACAAACAATGAACAATCCAAAAAGGAAAGCAAGAAAACAGTTTCATTCACAATAGCATCAAAAAGAATAAAATACTTAGGAATGAACTTACCCAAAGAAGTGAAAGACCTGTATGGTGAAACTGGAGAATACTGCTGAAAGAAACTAAAGACAAAAATAAATGGAAAGACATCCCATACTTGTGGGTTGGAAGACTTAATAACGTTAAGATGTCAAATTTAGCGCCCTACAGATTCAATGCAATCCTTAGCAAAATCCTAACAACTTTTTTGGCAGAGGTAGAAAAAACCCATCCTAAAATTCACACGGAATGTCAAGGAAATCCGGATAGCCCAAACAATCTTGAACAAAAGAGAAACAAACTTGAAAGTTTCACACTTCCTGAATTGAAAACGTATTACAAAACTACAGTAATGAAAACAGTGTGGGTACAGGCATAGAAAATGGCCAGCCCAGAAATAAACCTTGCTTATACGGTTAAATGATGTTGACAAGGATGCCAAAACCATTCAGTGGGAAAGAACAATCTTTTCAACAAATGGTGCTGGCAAAACTGGATATCCATGTGCAAAAGGATGAACTTGGACCCTTCCCTTACACCATTACAAAAATAAACTCAAAATGGAACAAAGACCTACACAGAAGACCTCAAGCTATAATCTTCTTGGAGAAAACAGAGGAAAAGTTTCATGCCATTGTACTTGGTGATGATTTTTTGGATATGACACCAAAAGCACAGGTGACATCACACAGGACTACATCACATTAAAAACCTCTGTGCCTTGGGGCGCCTGGGTGGCGCAGTCGGTTAAGCGTCCGACTTCAGCCAGGTCACAATCTCGTGGTCCGTGAGTTCGAGCCCCGCGTCAGGCTCTGGGCTGATGGCTCGGAGCCTGGAGCCTGTTTCCGATTCTGTGTCTCCCTCTCTCTCTGCCCCTCCCCCGTTCATGCTCTGTCTCTGTCTGTCCCAAAAATAAATAAAAAACGTTGAAAAAAAAATTAAAAAAAAAAAAATAAAAACCTCTGTGCCTCAAAGGGCCCAATCAACAAGTAAAATGAGACAAAATATTTGCAAGTCACATATCTGATCAGAGGTTAATATCCAGGATGGACAAAGAATTTTTTCAACTCGACAACAAAACACAAGCAAGTCGATTAAAACATGAGCCAAGGACTTGAATAAACATTTCTCTAAAGAAAATAAATTGCCACTAAACACACAAAAAATACTATCACTAATTATTAGAGAAATGCAAATAGAAACCTTACTGAGATATCATTTCACATCCATTAAAATGGCTACTGTATATATTTTTTAAATTTTTTTAAAATATTTATTTATTCTTGAGACAGAGAGAGACAGAGCATGAACGGAGAGGGGCAGAGAGAGAGGGAGACCCAGAATCTGAAACAGGCTCCAGGCTCTGAGCTGTCAGCACAGAGCCCGACGTGGGGCTTGAACTCACAGACTGCGAGATCATGACCTGAGCCGAAGTCGGACGCTTAACCGACTGAGCCACCCAAGCACCCCCTATTTTTTTTAAATAAAGGAAAAAGAAGAGCATCTTGGGTGGCTCAGTTGATTAAGCTTCCAACTCTTGGTTTCAGTTCAGGTCATGATCTTGTGGTTCGTGGGATGGAGTCCCATGTCGGGCTCTGCACTGTCAGCTTGGGATTCTCTCTCTCCATCTCTCTCTGCCCCTCCCCCACTTACCACACAGGTGCCTTCTCTCTCTCAAAAATAAATAAATAAGCATTTTTTAATAATAATAAAGGAAAAAGTGGGGCGCCTGGGTGGCGCAGTCGGTTAAGCGTCCGACTTCAGCCAGGTCACGATCTCGCGGTCCGTGAGTTCGAGCCCCGCGTCAGGCTCTGGGCTGATGGCTCGGAGCCTGGAGCCTGTTTCCGATTCTGTGTCTCCCTTTCTCTCTGCCCCTCCCCGGTTCATGCTTTGTCTCTCTCTGTCCCAAAAATAAATAAAAAAAAAAAAAAAAAACGTTAAAAAAAAAAAAAATAATAAAGGAAAAAGAAAAAGAAAATACCAAGTGTCGATGGCAAGAATGTGGAGAAATCGGAACCCTTGTGCTCTGTCGATGGGAATGTCAAATGGTGTGGCTGCTGAGAGAAACAGTACGACAGTTCCCCCAAAAATTACAAATAGAATTTCCATATGATCTAACAATTCCACGTATGGGTATATACCCAAAAGAATTGAAGGTAGGGACTCAAAGAGATATTTGTATACCCGTGTTTGTAGTGGCATTATTTACAACAGCCAGAAGGGGAACGCAGTCAAAGCGTCCTTCAAGGGACTAACGGATAAACACAATATGCTTATATACCGACAGTGGAATCTTACCCAGTCTACAAAGGAAGGAAAGGACATATGCTACGACACAGACGAACCTCGAGGACACTATGGTGAGCAAAATAAGGCTTTCATGAAAACAAAATACTGCAGGATTCCACTTGTATGAGGTAGCTAGAGTAGTGAAATTCATAAAAACAGAAAGTAGAATGGTGGTTGCCAGGGGCTGGGAGAGGTGGGGTTGGGACATTGTTTAATGGGTATAATTTTAGTTTTGCAAGATGAAAGAGTTCTGGAGATTGGTTGCACAACAGTGTGAATGTACTTAATACCAAACAGTACTCTTAAAAGTGGATACGATGGCCAATTTTATGTTATTTATGTGTGTTTTGCCACAATTAAAAATGTAAAAAAAGTAAGTATAAAAAAAGATAGCAGAACAAGAAGAGATTCACAGAAACAACAGCAACGATAACAAAAACGAAACAAAATCAAACAAAGTGATGTGGTGTGATTTCTGAGATACAGATTATAAAAGAGTGTGTCTTTGATTTTATGCTCTCTTGCTTGCTCTGAGGAAGCTTGCTGCACTGTTGGAAAGGTCCATGTGGCAGGGAACTGAGGGTGGCCTCCAGCCAACAGCCCAGCAAAGAATTGAGGCCCTCCATACAACATCCTGCAAGAAACTGAATCCTTCCACTGGCCACATAGGGGAGCTTAAAAACAGATTCTTCTCCAGTTAAAAGTTAATGGGACTATAGCTCTGACCAACACCTTGATCACAGCCTGGGCCAGACCCTGAAGCAAGGCTGAGCTTAACTGTGCCCAGATTCCTGACCCACAGAAACTATAAATAATAAATATTGTCATTTTAGGCTACTAAGTTTTGGGGTAGTTTGTTATGCAGCAATAGCTAGCTAATACAAAGACACCGAGCTTGAAAGAGAATCAACATGTAGCAAGTGAGTGATGTCTGAAGTATGTGGGGCTCCAAAGTTCCCTTTCCACAGCACTCATGTCCTTTCCTCCAAAGCCTCTTTCTGGGTGAACAAAGCAGTTGAGGGGTACCATACCAGATTTCAACATTTTTAACACATGCTGCTCTGCCCAAGGAAGACTCATGATTCCTTGACTCGTGAGAAGTTGAAGTAGTTTCCTGGTAAACACACCAAATAAAAATCTAAGATATAAAATAAAATAAAAGATACAGAAACAGAGTATGATTAATAGGCATACCTTTGTGCTAAAATCATTTTATTTGATTCAAACAATCCAAAAACTGTAATGGGGAGTTGTGGGAAGGTCATGTAATGTCAGTCACAGACAACAGAAGCATTCACTTACTTCACTCCATCTTTCCAGAAACGGAAAAACATCTGAGAGTTTACAATCGGTAGGAAAAACCATGGTCTCCTGATCCCTAAGATGAGGTTCCACTTTTATTTTTAATTTCTTTTTATGGTTCTTTATTTTTGAGACAGAGACAGAGCATGAGCAGGGGAGGGGGAGGGAGACACAGAATCGGAAGCAGGCTCCAGGCTCTGAGCTGTCAGCACAGAGCCTGACACAGGGCTTGAACCCATAAACTGTGAAATCATGACCTGAGCCGAAGCCGGACACTTAACCCACTGAGCCACCCAGGTGCCCCGAGGTCCCCCCTTCCAATAAAGCTAGTTAAAGGCTGTAATCTACATACCCGAGAAAATCCCGTTGCTCAGAGGCTTGGCCTTAAAAATCTAAGTCCCAAAATAAAAGCAAAGGCTGTCCCTTGAGGCCTGACACACAGAGACAAGGATGCTGTTAGCCACCAGCACGCTGGCCAGGCA